>NW_006159616.1:3360338-3378882 GCF_000334495.1 Tupaia belangeri chinensis | reverse complement strand
TGGGAGCACCATGCTAAGGACAAGGGCCTGGGGAAGATCTGGCAGAACCCAATCTCCTGTTTATCACGGAGAACAAAGTAGATGCCAATGAGGAAGGCTGCCTAAGCATCATCAACTGAAGGGGGGATGGCAGTCCCGTCTTACCCCAGACAGGGACACCTTGAGTCCTTTGAGAAAAAATAAACTGAAGCAAATAGAGGTTAACATGCTCACAAGAAAGTACACTAAAGAGAGCCAGCCGAAGGGATGGGAGTATTTAGTCTGGAAAGAACCAACTGCTCAGGCTATGACTGTGTGAAGCCTAGGCCTCTAAGTGAGCACGGCATTAGGCTAATATTCTCAAGGCCTTGGACTGTCCCTAAGAACAATCCTACCCAACAGCCCATCCCTCACCCCTCACCAAATGAACAAAGTAGGAGACAAGTTTCAGTTTCATATAAGAATTTCTGAACAGGACCGGCAGTTAGCGTAATAGCTATGTCGCTGAACTCCCATGTAGCTGACCACGGTTCGAGTCCCAGACTCAGTGGCTTAAACTCACGCGGGGCGCATGTGCGTGCGTGCCCAAGATCTCAAGAGGAGAATGAAGGAAAAGGGATTTCCGCGTAGCCATCCCCCCTGGGGGGTGATTTCTTGCTTTCTGTCTGTCTCTGTCTGTCTGGCGAGTGCATGCACCCTATAGCAAAAACCTCTCCAAAATATAGTAATAATTTTTTCTGAACAAAACTGTGCAGTGGTAGAACACACTGCCTCGTAAAATGGGAGTACTGAAGTATAAATCTGGATTATCTGGCAAAACAATATGCATACAGTATTAACATAACATTGTTAATAATGTATCCATTGGCCCTCTGCTAGGCTCCTGTCCATCCCGCCTCAAAAGGGGATTGCACGGTCATGTGTGCGGTCATGTGTGCGTACATGCCCAAGATCCCAAGAGGAGAATGGAGGAGAAGGGATTGTGGCGTGACCATCCCCCCTGGGGGGTGATTTCTCGCTTTCTGTCTCTATGTCTCTGTCTGTCTGGCGAGCGCACGCGCCCATAGCGAAAAAAACCTCTCCAAAAAAAAAGGGGGATTGCAGCTGCAGATAACTGCTAAGGCTCTTTTTTGGCCTGAGACCGTGAATCTATCTGGATTTCGAAAATTAACTGTCACAATGCACAATGCATCTTGACAGCAATCCATCTTAATAGCATGCCTTTCCTCTTCCTGCACAGGCAAACCTCCCTCTTTCCATCAGGGCCTTTGCAGAGGAAATTTCCCTTGTAATACAACAGCACAGCCCTGGGTTTGTTCCACCGTCAGCAGCAACACGACCCCACAATCCTTAGCTATGTCTTTTAGGAAAGAGTACCCTCCGGGTGCCTGGTCTCTGGCAGCAGCAGCGTCCAGGGCTGGCACCCCATCCCATGACCCAAAATATGAACGTGTTCAAGAACCAAAAGAAAGCCAACGATCAGTCCTGGGCCATGAGTCCCGGTTCTAGGGGCGACGCGCTGCCCTTACCTTCTACCGACGGAGAGAAGATGATGAGATTGTCATAGAGGAACTCCCCGTACTTAATGAGAGACAGGCTGGGGTCATCCGCCGTCTTGAAAGTGAGTTCAAAGCTCCGATCTGCACGAAAACGCAAGAAACTGAAGCAGGTGGGACGCAAAGGAAACCCTCTGCTGCAGACGTCGCAACCCGCTAACCCAAGCGGCAAGCCAGGCCTGGGTGGCTTGCTCCAGGAAACCGAGTGCGAGGGAGGGTGGTCGATACCTGGGCCCGGGGGCCTTTCCGACCCGAGTCTCACCCGCCGCCCCCTGGGACCCCGCTCTCACCTTTCAGGCTCCGGAAGAAAAGCGAGTGCGTCTCGCGCAGGTTGAGGTTGTCCAACAACACCAAGGTGCGGGGACCGCTGGCGCTGACCGAGCCAAGCAAGAGCAGCAGCAGCCGTAAGGGGGGCCAGGCACGGACCGCAGAGCCGGGCTCCATCTTCCCCTTCCTGCCAGAGAACCCAGCACCTGGACACCGGAAATGCCCCCTCGGCGGCCGCCCAATCGTGGCTCGCCGCCGTGGAGAACCCCCGGAAGTGACCCGAACGCGCCGAGGCCCGGCGTCCGAAGTCCGGGCTTTGGCTTTAAGGTGCAGGGAGCAACCCCGGAAGTGCGTCGGCAGCGGCCTGGTTCTTAGGACCGTATTGGTGAAAGCGGCGCAAGGTCCCGCCCACCGAAAGAAACAGGCTCAATCCTAGAGGGACAGCTCTGTAGCTGCGGCCAATCAACAGGGCCGTGCACCCAGGCCGGTCTCCCGCCGCTCGGTCCAAGCCCGCTTCCCTCCGGTGCGGGTGGTGGATCCGATCCATCTTTCCTCACTTGTCCAGGAGCTAGGAACCGGATTCCATCCCCACCACCTCTAGGGAGGAAGAGGGTGGGAAAATAAGATCAGGGCAGGGGTACTTGGAGCCTCCTGCCTGGGGCTCGTGGTTCCTCCGGCCATGGCACTGCCTTTCCACCCGGCCTGGGGGCCCACGTGGAGACTGCGCGGATGGGCGGTGGGCCGGCCGAGCGAGAGCTTGCGAGTTGGCTGGATTCCACTCCAGGGTCCTGGCACTAACCCTGCTACCCTGGCATTGCACTTCTCCCTGCCCAGCGTCTCGGTGTAAAGAGGGAGCGTAAGGAAGCCCTGCTCCCCTACTCACCCATGTGCCTTTGGAACGGCCGTTTCACAATCTCCTCCTCACCTGGCTCTTGGGTAGGACTGAGGCAGGTGTGAAGCACTTGGCACAAAGTTGGTGGAGCATCCACTCAGTAACACACGGGCCATCTGCCCAGCTGAGGCCTGCCTCGGGCCCACCACGGGTCTAACACTCCGAGACTGCAGCTGCGGTCTGGATTCCAACCCCAGTCCTGAAGCCGGTGGTGAATGTCATTGTGGAGAGAGAGGGTAGTGCTCTTTTCTTTTCACCAGTAGCGTCCAATTCAAGAATGGGGACAAAAATCAAAACGTCCCTCCATGCCTCTCCTTAACTGACTCTGCATTCCCACCGCTCTGCTCCAAGTTCAGTCTCCCACCTCTAACTCTTGCATGCAGCTCAGCCCTCCTGCCCTTCTGTACATGCCAGCCACAGCCACCTCTAATTCAGACTCAACCGTGCCAACCTGCTGTTCAGGAGTCTGCCACAGCTTAGGGATACCCAAAGGCTCTTCATTCTCAGTCCTCTGCCGAAAGTCATCTTGCAGCCTCATTCTCTTCAGGTCCCTGCTCAGGGCTTCCATAGGGCAGGTACTGGCCAGCCTAACTCCTGCCTTTGCTCATGCAGCTTCGGCCGCCAGGATCCCCACACTCCCATCTGAAATGTCTTGGTGTCTCCATCCTCTATGGGAGTCCCAACTCAATGCCGCTCCCTTTAGAAATGCACTGTTTGTTCCCCATAAAGCCCTGATCTCGCCTCCGACTCAGTAGGTACTGCAGGCTGCCTCCAGTTAGGCTCATCTCCAGAGTCGTCTAGCCCCTCCACCCCAGCAGCTCGAGTGTGAGCTCCGTGGCCCTGGCATGTGGCCTGTGGGGCCCAGCACAATAGCTGATGCAGAGTGAGGAGGACTGTCAGCATCCACTGTGCCCTGAAGCTTTACCCACTGTCTCATCAAACTTCCACAGTAACCCAGGAACTGGGTATTGCCACATGTCACAGACGAGGAGAGGCAGCCCTCAAGGTGGGCACAAGGGACAGCCTGGAGTGCCTTCTGGGTATGTCAGGACACCCAGTTCCAGCACAGAACCCTGAGGACTGTCCAAACCTGGGCCTTTTCTGCCTCAGCAAGGCATGGCCCTCTTTTCCATGACAAGGGCTCTGCTTTCCTGGGCCCCAGATCCTTCAAGAGGCTGATGGAAGTCCAGACACTCTTCCGAGAAAGCTGCCCTGGTACTGGTGATGCCGAGTGCTGCAGACGCCCTGGAGCCTGCTGGATCTGCAGGCCGGGGACACTAGCAGCCCTGTTTCAGAAGGCGCTTGCTTCCTCCTTGATGGCCGGGAAGCAATGGCAGGGAGGGGCCCTGGGTGCTGTCGGAGGGTCAGGGAAGGAGAGCACATGGCAAAGGCAGTTTATTGGGCAGCATGAGGTAAAGTGGCCCCTGGGCTGCAGACCAGCCAGGAGTGGGCGGTGTGGAGCTGCTGACCCAGGATTCTCCTGTGCCCACCCAACAACGCAGCCTCCCCTCAGGGTGGGCCGATCAGACTGAGGCACAGTTCTTGGTGGCCAAGATGTTGAGCTGCATCCATGGACCAGTTGCTGCCCACCCTGCCAGGGCTGTTGCTGAGGCCTTGAGGCAGCTCTGAGGCGTCTGAGCCCACTGAGGCAAAGACCGACACCATGGGCTCCGTAGCAGATGAGCAGCTACAAACACTGATGTGGACAGCTGGGCCAGGCCGCTTTCAAGAAGGACAGTCCAGCTTCTAAGGGGTGTGTACCCCAGGCAGAGGTGGGCTCTCTAGGGAGCAGAGAAGGGAATGTGTCTTCCCAGGGCTGATGGGCTTCTTGGGCCTGGGTCACTGTGGGGGGCCAGTGGGTGGAGGCCTGGTTGGAGCTGCTCAGGGAGGGCCTGGAAGTCTCTAGAAGCCTAAAGGCAGTAGCAGCGGAAGCGGCAGCTGTGTTCACAGAGGCTCACTGCCAAAGTTGCTTTTGCTTTTCTTACGCTTGGCCTTAGTGAAGGGGATTTCGAGGGACTCCAGACGGAAGGGCCTGGGCTGTGGCATTTCAGGGGCCTGGGGAGGGGAGAGGGTGGAGCTGTTGTTCAGGGGCGAGCTGAGGCCTGGTGGTGAGTTGTGATGCGCTGTGGAGAAGAAAGGCAGAGGGGGCTGATGAGCCAGGAGAGCAGGATGCTGTGAGAACACCCCTGTGTGCAGGGCAGAGGGTCTGGCCCACCCTGCACACTGCCAGAGGAGGTTCTAGCTAAGGTTTTTGTTTTTTTCTTGTTTTGGAGGTTTTTGCTATAGAGCACATGCGCTCGCCAGAAAGACAGACACAGAGAGACAGAAAGCAAGAAATTACCCTCTTACAGGGGGGATGGCCACGCCACAATCCATTCTCCTCTCGGGATCTTGGGCACGCACCTACATGCACCCAGCGTGAGTTTTAAGCCACCAGGTCCAGGACTCGAACCACGGTCAACTACATGGGAGTCCAGCGACATAGCCATTACACTAACTGCTGGTCCCTTATTTTTGTTTTTAAGAGAGATTTTTACTATAGGACATTTTGCTAGAGAGATAGAGAAACAGAAAGTGAGAAATCACCCCCTGGGGGGAATGGTCACGTGGCAATCCCTTCTCTTCCTTTCTCCTCTTGGGATCTTGGGCATGCACGCACACACGTGCCTAGCATGAGGTTTAACCCACTGAGTCTGGGACTTGAACTGCAGTCGACTACACGGGAGTCCAGTGACATAACCAATACGCCATCTTCTGGTCCTCTGGCTGAGTTCTTAGACCTAGCAGTACCTCTGCATCTCCAAGGGCCTGGGGTTTTAAAACCTAGTCTGAGGCAGCTGCAGTCTCCAGCTGGATGAGAGCCAGGTTCAAAGCCCACCCCCACCCTTGGGCAAGCCGCCATGCCCTCCGAGCCTCAGCTTCCTCACCTGCAACACAGGCGCCAGGCCAGGCTCTCGGTGGATGTCAGTTTCTTGTTGTCCTATCTCTTCCCCCTGTTCCACAGCTCTACCCACGCTGACTCTGAAATAACCCCTATATGGAACTAAGATTTGGGCCTGACCCCGTAACATGGCAGTCAAGCTCTGCTGCATCCCAGGGGGCCACTGCAGTTTGAATCCTGGCCCAGTGGCTTGAGGAACACACCCATGTATGCGTGCTGGGCACCCCAACGGGAGGAATGGAGAAGGGACTGCGGTGCGACCATGTCCCATTGGGTGCTTTCTCCCTCTCTCATCTCTAGTGAGCTCATGTGCCTACAAACAAAAAAAAATCTAGATCTGCTTTTTATTCGAAGCTCTATGGATCTCACGGGTTGTTTTTTTTTGTTTGTTTGTTTTTTTATCTCACAGTTTTAAACACAGAAGGATGGAGTGATTTTTCAGTTCTTTCTTGCTATAAGGCATGTGCGCTCACAGAGAGATAGAGAAAAAGGGAGAAATCACCCCCCATGGGGATGGCCATGCCACAATCCCTTCTCCATTCTCCTCTCAGGATTTTGGTCATGCACACACGAGTTTCAAGATGCTGGGACTCAAACCAGCCGCCATGTGGGAATCCAGCACCTTAACTACTATGCCACCTGCTGGCCCCAGTGATTTTCAATTCTTTTATTTTTTATTTATTTATTTTTTTGCTATAGGGTGCGTGCGCTTACCAGACAGACAGAGAGAGACAGAGAGATAGAAAGCGAGAAATCACCCCCCAGGGGGGATGGCCACGCCGCAATCCCTTCTCCTCCATTCTCCTCTCGGGATCTTAGGCATGCACGCACATGCGCCCAGCGTGAGTTTAAGCCACCGGGTCCGGGACTCACACCATGGTCAACTACGTGGGAGCCCAGCAACATAGCCATTACGCTAACTGCTCGTCCCGTTTTCAATTCTTGAAACTGTTTTACTCTCACAGCCCTTCTGCCCCCTTGGCTCAGCAGGCCTTGATAGAGGAAGTCGGCCATCCTCATTGAGAGCTGTCGCAGTACTGGCATCTGAGGAAGCCGGCGAGTCACTAGTGAGACCTGGACTAGCTTCCCACCCCATGCCAGGGCCCTGAGCCATGCGCTGAGGGCCTGCTGCATGTTGGGGAGATGGGTCAAAGGGCACCTTCCCCAAGACAAGGGGTAGAAGAGAGAGGAGACCAGGTATCAGCACCTACGAGGTGCTGGACCCTCATCTTATCGAATCCCGAGAAGTAGGTGTTAGCCCCCTCCTTTTAAAGCTGAAGAATCTGAGGCTCAGAGAGGGGAAGAGGTCTTTGAACCCAGATCCACCTGACTCCAAAACCAGGCCTTCCTGCCTGTCCCAGTTGGGGGGGGTGAGGGGAGATGGTTCTGGGGCGGGGTGGCTGCAAAGCCCACGGGCAGGGCACTCACTGAGGCTCTTCATGGGGTCCGTGCTGAGGATCTGGCTGGCCCGCTTGGACCGGAAGTAGTTACTGGCAACGTTTTCACTGTCGCTCCGACTGAGCATCAGCTTGTAGCGGTCTTCTTCCTAGGTCCTCATGGTCAGTCCCCCTGGCCCGAGCATCCTCAGCTGGGCCCTTGCCTAGGGTTGGCAGCCTCGGGGAGCCTGGTGAGTGGCGACTGCCCTGAGCCTCCCCAGGCTGTGTCCCTGGGTGCCAGTGGCCACTGCCCACTTCTGCACACCCTACTGTGGACCCCGGGCTCCTGGGTGGGTCCACGGCCTGCAGCTAAGCCCACAGCCTGCCCCACTTCTCCAGATGGGAAGTGCCTTGTTCTCTCCTGCCGGATCCAGCGGGGCACGTTGATAGTTGATTCCCCTCTCTATCAGGACACGGTCACAGAACACGTAGTTCACACTCAGCTCACAGGGACCTCTGTGATCATCAGGACTCAGTCCGAACCTTCCTGTCACCACCGCTGAACGGACTGTCTTCCTCAGCCTGAGTCTCTACTCTTCTCCTACTTGGCGTGGTCTCCACAGGGCGGTCATTCAGAGCACCCTGTACTACGCGGCTGGACCGTGACCCTGACTGCACCCATCCCAGAACTGTCTTCCTGAGTGTAGTCACAGCTAAGAGCAGATCACAACCCAGAGAAAACTAATCACTTTTCCTACGAAGCTTTGGTTTAAAGGTGCTTTAAGAGGCTGGGTCTCTGTTTCTTTCAGATGGTGATCTGATTGCAAGCAGCTGTCTTTCCTGCCATGTGGAGAAAGCCTGAAACTGGAGTAGCAGGTAGAAAAGAACTGAAGACACAGAACTCTGAGCCCCTAGGTCCAGCCATGCCTGAAGCTGGCCCACTTACATGAACCAAGAAATACCCCACTTTGCTTGTGATGGCTTTGGTCTCTAGCACTTGGAACTAAAAGCATTCAGACATAACCCCTTTGAAGTCCCAGGTTATGAAGGTTTTTTCCCCAGCACAACTTTCCCTTGTTGATGAATTTAAGCTACCAAAGCAGCTAGTGAAGATCTTTACCAGCATAAGGCAGTCTTTGGAGTCACTCTGAGTTGCCCAAGCAGAGATGCTAGGCTGGAACTTATTTAACCTGTGAGTGGCCTTGTCCTGACTAAAGGTATACTCTGTCCCAGTTCTCTGCAATGTGTGTAATGCTTTAAGGCAGGGATCAGCAAGTGATGGGCCTTTGGCCACATCTGGCCCACAGACTGCTTCTGTAAATAAAGTTTTATTGAAAACGCCATTCGGTTACATGGTACCTATGACCATTTTTGTGTGCCAATGCAGAGTCCAGTAGTTCTGACAGACCACATGGCTTGCTAGGCCTAAAATACACACTGTTGGCTCCGTAACAGAGAAAGTTTGCTGGCCCCTCGTTTTGCGCGAGGCCTAAAATATACACTGTTGGCTCCATAACAGAGAAAGTTTGCTGGCCCCTCGTTTTGGAGGAAACAGTTTCTCTGTCAAAGTAGCTGGTAGCTACTGTCGCCAGCAGCCACAGAGGCCCCGACAGAAGAGCACAGCAGGGGCTCCACCGGCACGGGTCCTTCTGGTCACCTTGCTCAGCTTGAGGGTCTGTGGGTGAGCAGGACTCAAACTTCCATGTTGCGGTTGGGTCACTAAAGCTGGGTCTGCACCCAGCCCCTGTGGGGCCACCTGGAAGTCCCCTGCAGGTGGATGTCTGTGGTGCTCGTCTCTCGAGGCCTTGGTGGCTACTGGTGACAGCTGCCAGCCTCATTCGTAGAGAAACTCGAAGAGCTCTGTTCAAAACATGCTTTCAGGACACTCCTCTGTTGCACTATGAAACGTGGAGGCAAGGACAGAAAAGAACTTTATTCTAAACCCAGTGACTTTCATGGACCCGTGAGGACCCTTTTGGTCTGAGGATACCAACCAGGGCCCAGGGAGTGAGAACGTGCTGCTGCTGGTGGGTTTGGAGCTGAAGCCCCTGCCCTTCACCAGCAGGATGGCTGCCTTAACCCACCTGCCGTCCTGCGGGCCTATGGCCGTAAGTGCCTCTGGATGAGGGCCAATCGGGGCTGGGGTCGAGGTGCCAGAGGAGTAACACAGGAAAGGAGGCAGCCTCGGCCCTGCCTTACCCTTAGGTGGGAGGAAAGCAATAAATACCCCACTTTGCTTGTGATTGTTTGGTATCTATCACTTAGAACTAAAAGCATTCAGACATAACCCCTTTGCAGTCTCAGGTTGTGCTGGGGAAAAATTCCCTGTAGTCAGGCCGCTCCACGGCACTTTGGGGTCCAAGCTTCTCCAGCTCCCCACTCCCACATCCTCTCCAGGGGCCTTACCAAGTTTGGTTCGCCGCTGTCTGCCGCTGAACTTTTGCGTGCTGGTTTGTTCTGTGGCCCAATGGGAACTGCCATGAGAAAAGAAAAGCTGAAGCCCTGCGGCCTAGTGCAAGGGCCAGAGGGCGCAGCAGGCTGCACACGCTCCCCAGGTGACCTGAGGCAGGAGTCAGCCTCGGGCTTGGAGACAAGGGAAGGCACTGCCAGCTCAAGCCCAGGGGTGCCTTTGGGACACAAGTAACAGGTCTCAGATGCCGGGGAAGCCGCATGCCTGCTGCCAGGCCAGACAGCGGGTGTGGGGGCAGGACAAAGGCTGCTGCTGCCCTGAGCTCGTGGGCCTGGGGAGAGGTCCACGGCTACCCACAACATTGGCACTGCCAGGCGTGAAGAAACACTCTGACCAGGGAAGGACCGTCAGAGCATTGCAGGAGGCAGGAGCTTTCATCCTGCAGCCAGGTCTGCAGCTAGGGAAGACCACAGCAAGTCCGATTTACTCAGACTCACTGGAGGTGGAGGGAACTTCAACGTCATCTTATCCAACCCCTCCTTTGTAAGGAACACAGAGGAGGGGCCAGTAAGTGGCGTGGAGGTCAAGGCACTGGATCCCACATGGCCAGCGCTGCCACTTGAGTTCAAGATTCTAGGGCTTGAGAATCATGCCAGGCACATGTGCATGCGTGCCCAAAAATCCCAAGAGGAGAGTGAAGGAGAAGGGACTGCAGGGGCATGGTCATCCCACTAGAAGGTGCTTTCTCACTTTCCCTCTCCCTCTTTCTCTGTCTCTACCTGGGAAACACGTGTGGCCTACAGCAAAACCACAACAGCAAACAAACAGAAGGACAGTGATCTTAATAAAGCCACACAGGAGGTTAACGGTGAAAGCGGAAGTTGAACCAGGCCTGAGATTCTTTTTTTTTTTTTTAAGAATTCATTATTTGACCAACCAGGCATAGCAGTTATGTCACTGGACTCCCACATGACTGACCATGGTTTAAGTCCCAGAACCAGTGGCTTGAAACTCACACTGGGCAAGTGTGCATGCGTACCCAAGATCCCAGAAGGAGAATGGAAGACAAGGGATTACAGCGTGGCCATCTTTCCTGGGGTGTGATTTCTCACATTCTCTCTCAGTGTCTCTCTAGTGAGGACACACCCTAAAGCAAAAACCTCTACAAATAAAACGTTATTTAAGGGACCAGCAGTTAGCACAATGGCTATGTCGCTGAACTCCCATGTAGTCGACCGCCGTTCGAGTCCCAAACCCGGGGGCTTAAACGTGCGTACATGCCCAGGATCTCAAGAGGAGAATGGAGGAGAAGGGATTGTGGCGTGGCCATCCCCCTTGGGGGGGTGATTTCTCGCTTTCTATCTCTCTGTCTCTCTCTTTATTTCTGGCGAGTGCATGCACCCTATAGCAAAAACCTCTTTAAAAAAAGTTATTTAATTTTATTTATTATCATTATTAATTTGCTGAAGGGCACATGCACTCACCAGAGAGAGAAAGTGAGAAAGCAAGCTGCCGGATCCGGGACTCAAACTGTGGTTACCCATGTAGGAGTCCAGCACCTTAACCGCAATGCCACCTGCTGCCCACAGGCCTGGCATTCCAAACAGCTGGTTTCTACCTGTGGTCCTAAGACTCCTCGCTGTGACTATGATTTTGGATAAGTCACTGTGGCCCCCTGAGATTAGTTTCCTCAATGTAAAATAATCCTTATCCTTCACAGGGTTGTAAGGATGGGATCCAGACAGTGATGGTTGGGCTAATGACACCGTGGCCCGAGTCCTTGCTATGAGCCAGGCACATTAAGGCACTGGGCTTTACAGGTGTTAACACATTGCAAGCCTCACAGCAACTTAAAGGAAGATGCTGTTATTTATCCTGACTTCACAGGTGAAGACGCATGGCCCTATGGAGGTCACCCAGGGCTCCATGTCTACTGCACCTACAACCCATGTGGAGAGACCCATGCTCCCTGTCCGTCTGCAGATTTAAAACTATGGGCGACAGGGCGGGGCATAAGGCAGCCAAGCTCCTGACCTACTGGGAGGCTGGTTTTTATGATGATGGGCTCTGGAATCTTCCAGAAGCCATTATCTTCATCCCAGGAGGACTCCCGCCTAATCTTCTCGAGGTTGCTGTAGTTACAGTCCCTGCGGATCAGAGGCTGCACCTGCTCTAGGAGCTGCTGGAAGAGCATAGAGTCGCGCTCCTGTCGCCGGATGGTGGCCAAGTAGTCGATCTTCTCCAGCTCAAACTCCGACTGCAGGTCTTTGATCTCCACCTCTGCTGCCCGCAGCTGAAAGCAAAGGATGACGAGCAGTGAGCAGAGGACACCTGGCCATCCATCCAACCGCCATCCACTAACTGTCCTCCCGCAGCCACTCCGCATCTGCCCCCAGTCCGTTTGTCCATCCATTCTTGCCCCCATGCCTGTCCAGCCATCCGTCCCTCTAGCCATCCTCTCTGGGGCCCACCAAGCCTTCCCTCTGCACACTCGCTCACCCTCCCACCTCTCCCCTCAGCGATTGACTGAGCACCAAGTGCGTCCACAGCCTGCAGAAAATCAGGGAAGGTGATTATCAAGCCCAGCTGCCAGCTTTTGGCTTGTACCCCACAACACTGTAGCCACCGCAGCCCCAAAAGATCTCAGCGAATGGCACACGATTTTTCCAGGGGAACAATAGGCATGCACTCCGACTCCGGTGTCCTCTCTCTCACCACGAGCCCCTGCTATGGGGGGACGAATGCCATGCTGTAGAATCAGACCCGCTTTGATCTGACCGTGGCTTCCAGATTCTGTTGGTCTCCTACCCAGGCTGCCAGACTGCCCCTCCATTCCCTTCGAAGCACAGGTGGCTCCCAGCTGTAACCACGCCCACCCTGAACCCAAGTCTCCCTGGCGCACAGTCTATTTCCTTGACGAGCATGAAAGGTTTGATTAGTAAAGGAGGCTGTAGGCCCAGATGGTGGCACAGCAGTCACATGATGCCCTCTGATGCTGGACAAACACGGGAAGGTGCCAGGTTCACAACCTGAGGCCTCCCTGTACAACCGGGCACACGTGCACGCGCCCTAGATCTGGGCTGGCTGAGGGGTGGGCCACAGCGTGAAGACCTTGTTGGGTACGTGTGTGTCTCAGAAGAAAACATAAGGATGTTTTAAATGCATGGGAATGGCAACGATCCAGGCGAGAACAGAACGCCTAGTAGGACACAGGTGGGCAAGGGAGCCAGCGGGCTGGTAACGGGTTTCAGGTGAACTAGTACTGCTCCCTTTCTTTTTTAAAAATTATTTATTTAGTTTTATTTATTCATTCATTTATTGTTAGTTTGACCAGAGAGAGAAAGAGGGGAAGTGAGAATGCAAGCCGACAGGTCTGGAACTCGAACCATGGTCAGCCATGTGGGTGTGTCCAGCATCTTAACCACCACACCACCTGCTGGTCCCAATAATGCTCCATTTCTTAAGCTGGACAGTAGTATTCATGAAATAATCATGTATTTTTGAAAATCTGAAAATATTAATAATAATTTTAGGGACCAGCATTTAGCATAATGGCTATGTCACTGGACTCCCACGTAGTCAACCGCAGTTCGAGTCCTGGACCTGGTGGCTTAAAACTCACGCCAGGCACGTGTGCGTGCGTGCCCAAGATCCTGAGAGGAGAATGGAGGAGAAGGGATTGTGGCATGGTCATCCCCCCTGGGGGGTGATTTCTCGCTTTCTGTCTCTGTCTTTCTCTGTCTGACGAGCGTACGCACCCTATAGCAAAAACCTCTCCTAAATAAATAAATAAATAAATAAATAATAAATAAATAAATAAATAAATAAAATAAAATAATTTTACATTTTTACTTTTATTTACTTCTCTCATGAGACAGAGAGAGAAAGACAAGCACCCTCAATGGGATCCCACACCATGCCTTCCCAGCCAGCCAGGACCACGGGCATGTGTACGCCCACAGCTGTACAGGTGGACCTGCAAACTGAGTTCCAACCTTCCGGACAGCCTCGTGGAGCCCTTGCTGCCACTGAGCCACCACGGCTGGGTCACACACCAGTTTTTATAACAGCTTTATTGAGAAGTAATTCACATGTCATACAATTCGCCCAGTTAGAGTGTGTAATTCAGTGGTTCTTAGTGTTTCCACAAAGTCGTACAACCATTGCCACAATCAATTTCAGAATTTTTCACCACCCTAAAAGGAAGCCCGTAACTATTAGCAGTCACTCCCCATTTCTCCCCAGCACCTCCCCCCACCCCCCACAACCCCTGGCAACCAATCTCCTCCTGTCTCTGCAGATCTGCCTGCTCTGGACATTTCACATAAATGGAATCAGGGCCAGCAGGTGGCGCAGAGGTTAAGGTGGCTGGATTCCATGTGGCCAACTATGCAGTTTGAGTCCCACACCTGGCGGCTTGAAAACACACCAGGTGCGTGTGCGTGTGTGTCCAAAATCTTGAGACTAGAAAAAAGAAGGGACTGCAGCACAGCCATCTCCCCTGGCTTCCTCTCTCTCTCTCCTGTAAGCACTCATGCCCGATAGCAAACTTAACAAAGAAAGAAAATAGAATACTTTGTGACCTTCTGTGTTTGGCTTCTTTCTCTCAGACAATGCCGTCAAGGTCTATCTCTGCTCTAGGACGATCAGTACTTCTTTCGTGTTTGCTGCCGCCGAATAACATTCCATTGAATGGATATGCCACATTTCTTGTCATTCACGACTGTCTCCCTTTTGGAGCTATTAGGAACAGTGCTGCATTGAACATCAGTGTACAGGTTTCTGTGTGCACATGTTTGCATTTCTCGTGAGTGTAACTGCTGGATTATATGCTTACACTGTGTTTAACCAGTTGAAGAACCTCCAGACTGTTTTCAAAAGCGGCTGCACCATATTATGTACCCACCACGGATGATGAGGGGCATTTCCAGAGTCCTTAGCAACACTTGTGAGTCTTTTTATTATAGCCTTTTTTCTTTTTTTTGCATTTGCCATAGGGCACGTGTGCTCACCAGAGTAAGACAGACAGAGGGAAAGTGAGAAATCACTCCCCGGGGGGATGGCCATGCCACAATCTCTTCTCTACTATTCGCCTCCCAGGATTTTGGACACGCACATGGCTCTGGCATGATTTTCAAGTCACCAGGTCCAGGACCCCAACCGGATGCCCCATGTTGAGCCACACATGAGCCCAGCACAGTAACCACCAGGCCACCTGCTGGCCCCTATTATAGCCTTTCTAACGGGTGAGAAGGGGTTTCTCTTTGTGGTCTTGATTCACATTTCCCACGAGTATGTGTACCTGGCCCCAGTGTTGCCAGCTGTAGGAATCAACCCTAAAGAAGCCTACCACAGTACAGAAGTACCAGCACAGGCTGCTCACTGCAGTGCTCCTACTGCAGTGCAAGCCTGGAGACCACTCACGTGTCCATGAACACAGGCCTGACTGGGGCCGGCCCCATAGCCTAGTGGTTAAAGGAGCCACTTCCCACATGGCACGCTGCGGTTCAAGTCTCAGCCCCAGCAGCTTGAAAGACACTCCAGGCACATGTGTGTGCATGTGTGCCCTCCAATCCTGACAGGATGGAGAAATGGAGGAGAAGGGATTGTGGCATGGCCATGCCCCACTGGGGGCTGCTTTCTCTCTCTCCTCTCTCTCTGTTTCTCCCTGTGAGTGCATGTGCCCTCTGGCAATTAAAAAGGAAGAGAGTGAGAGAAGACTGACTGGACCCGCCTGGTAGTGCAGTCAGTAGCCTAACGAACTGCAGTGACTACACAGTGACAACCTCATGATGGAGTAATATGTAGCTGCAAAAAAAGGATGCGCAACCTCTACTGTACACACTGCCATGGAGAAGTCGTCAGGATATACCGTGACGCGGGAAAACGAGGTAAAAGGAAGTGCATTTGTAGCTATTGTGATCTAAGACAGGGAGGGCGTGTGTGTATACGTTTGTGTACACACTCACACGCATATCGATTTCCTCACACTAAAAACAACACACAGAGCGTTCTGGATACCTGAGGATGAAGGCAGCCATCAGAGTCCGAATCTCTCTGACAAGATCCTCCAAAACTCACAGAACAACAAGGAGAGAAAATAAACCACCTCAGCCAGACTACAGCATGATAGGCAGACAGAAAACACCAGAAGCTTCGAATTCCTTGTAAGCAGAGAGACTCCAAGGCCAGCAGATGGCTTCTGAGCCTCTTCTCAGGGGAGAGGACCCAGCGCAGCTGGAGCAGGGAGAACAAGGAAATGGAAGGGGCAGGTCAAATCAGCCCCCAAAAGAGAAAGTCCCACCTGAGAGGAAGACTTGAAAACGGATCTGAAACCTAAAGTGGGAAACAGGCAGAAGAGACAGAACAGGCCCAGGCCCAGTGGCACCGTTTCTGGAAGGCACTGCAGGAGGGCAGCTAGAAGGGAGGCGCCCTTGAGGGGGAAACGAAAGGTCCTACAGGAACAAGAAAACCCACAAAAGACATACGACCCCCAACACCAAAAACAAAAACAAAAACAAGAAAGCTTTGCCCCCTGGTATTGTGCCTAGGACTGTTACTGTACTTAACAAAAAGGACTTGGCAAATGGAACCAGATTGTTAATAAATTGACCTTAAAATAGGGAGATCACCCTGAATCTGGGTGGACCCTATGTGGGTCTTTCAAAATATAAGGGGACACCAAGTGGCATGGAATTTAGAGCTAGGTCCCACACCTGGTGGCTTGAGAATCAGTGCCACAATGGCGGGCGTGTGTGTGTGTGTGTGTGTGTGTGTGCGCGCGCGCGCGCACGCGTGCCTATAATCCTGAAAGGAGAATGGAGGAGAAAAGATTGAGGCATGGCTATTCTCCCAGAGGTGATTTCTCACTTTCCCTCTCTCTGTCTCTCTCTCTCTGGAACCACATGTGCCCTATGGCAAAAAAAAACTTAAAAAAAAAAAAAAACATAGCTGGGGTTATGGCCCCATAGCTCAGCAGTTAAGGGAGCTGCCTCTCACATGGCCAGCCACATGCTTTGAGTCTGGGGCCCAGCGGCTTGAAAAACATACCAAGTGCTTGTGCATGCCTGCCCAAAGTCCCAATAAGATGGAGAGATGGAGGGGAAGGGATTCTGGGGTGTCTAGGCTCCATGGCAGGTGCTTTCTCTCTCTTTATTCTGTCCATCTGGCAAGCTCATGTGTCCTCCAACAACTTCAAAAATCTGAAGGAAATTCTCCAAAGCATAAGAACACAAAAGAAATGAGCAGATTCAAAATGTAACATGACCCTGGGACCAGCAGGTGGTGTGGTAGTTAAGGGTGCTGGACTTCCATGCAGTCAACCATGGTTCAAGTCCCAGACCTGGCAGCTTGCTTTCTCACTTTCTCTCTTTCTCTCTCTCTCACTCTGTCCCACTCTGAACAAATAAATAAATAAAGTTAAATAACATAATTATTTAAAAATAAAAAAGTAACACGACCACCAACTTGAATAAAATTTTCTGAAAGAAGCATTCACAGGTATGAAAATTTCAAGTCAGATATAGAAAAATTGAAAACAGAAAGACAGAAAAACCAGACATGTGAAATGTGAAGAGTTCTTGAAACTCAGAAAGGAAGAAGAGAGAAAACACAAATGTAAACCAAATGACAAGGTATCCAAAGGAGAACAAATGCAACTAAAAATATAATAAGCGGTATTAAGAAAAAGGCTGGGGCCTGGTGGCAAAGGCAATCAGACCCCACATGGCCGACACTCAATTCAAGTCCCAGACCCGCTGGCTTGGGAAGCACCCTGGCACAGTGCCTGCGTGCCCAAAATGCAGAAGGGAGAGACGGAGAGCGGGTGCAGCATGACCGTGCCCCTGCCAGGTGCTTTCTCCTCCTCCCTTGTGAGCGCACACACTCTCCAACAAAAAGAGAAAGAAAAGATCTGAAAATGGCCGAGGAATTGTTTTTAATTAAGTAAGTTAAAAGGGGAACAAATGGGCTCTTCTCAGAAGCCCAAGGTGATCTTTGAAAAGGGTTTGCTATTCACTTGACCCACAGAACCCCACAGAGTCGTACAAATCACAAGGTTCAAATCTTCATGTTCACTTTAAGAACACTGGTGAAACTGCCCAGGCTGTCAAGGGTATGCATATCGCAAAGCCACCAAGTATCTGAAGGATGTCACTTTACAGAAGCAGTGTGTGCCATTCCATCATTACAACGGTGGAGTGGGTACGTGTGCCCAGACTAAACAGTGGGGCTGGACACAAGGTCGGTGGCCCAAAAAGAGTGCTGAATTTTTGCTGCACCTGCTAAAAAAATGCAGAGAGTAATGCTGAACGTAAGGGGTTAGATGTAGATTCTGTGGTCCTTGAGCACATTCAGGGGAGCAAGGTGCCCAAGACACGCCATCGTACTCACAGAGCCCATGGGCGAGTTAATCCACACTCGAGCTCCCCCGGCCACATCCAGACGATCCTCACTGAAAAGGAGCAAATTGCTCCTAAACTGGAAGAGCAAGTCGCACAGAAGAAAAAGATATTCCAGAAGAAACTGAAGAAACAAAAACTTATGGCGTGGTCGCCAGGGAGAACCTGCTGCTGTGCTGACCGTGCTCTGCCGTACACGTTGTCCATGGAGCCATTCTGAGAAGAGGATTCCTCATGGCTCCTGCAAACTAGTCATTTCGGGGGACAGGAGAAATGAAGGTTTCTACTGGTAATTCAGCCTCCAGCAAACAAAGCTAGCGTGATTGAACTTCAAGAATTCAAAAGAAACACACCATCCATCAGATGACAAGAAATCACCACAGGACCACAAGAAATATGGGAAAGCAAGAAAATACCTCTCCTCCAAGGGAAAAGAATAACTCCTCTTCATCCACAAGCAGTTCAATGCAAATCATGGAAATGTCTGATAAGGAATTTAGAGTATTCATAATGGCGAAGCTAACAGAGATGGAAGAGAAGAGACAATGAACTGCTAAAGAGAAAGGAGAAAGAAGTTGACAAGTTCCAGGAGGTGAGGAAATTCCTGCAAGATCTAAAAGAGGAATTACACGCTTTACAAAAGAGTCAAATGGAACTGTTAGAAATGAAGTCTATAATACAAGTCAAAATCTCCCTTGAAAGTATTAAAAGCAGACTAGATCAT
>NW_006159616.1:3344203-3359272 GCF_000334495.1 Tupaia belangeri chinensis | reverse complement strand
CAGTAAGATATATAGCCCCAGCTAGGTGCTACTTTATAGGATGCCTAAAGTTAGACTTGTGTTCATGGAAATGTATATATCAGCTGTGTTTGCTATGAAAATATTTAGATTAATTAAGATCTTTAGTAATTCAATAAAAAATGGGGGGGGAACAGTATAGAAAGTAAACATAGATACCAGGGACTGTGTGGGAGGAGAGTGGGAGATGGCAGAGGGTAAGAGATAGGGAATCAAGGATGGGGGGAAAAAGGCAAAACATACAGGAACAAGAAATGAAAAATTATTTGTTATAATAACATGTTTGTTGATGTGCTTGATTGAGACAATATACAGTGTACTCTGGATGGAAAATCTCATTTTGTATGCTGTAATGATGTACAGTGAGTGAACGTAAACAAATTGGAAAAAAAAATATATATAACCCCCCCAAAAAAAATCCAGCCTCGTGACTGATATGCAACACATACTCATAAAAAAGGCTGGGGGGACAAAGGGAGGCAGACAGAAGTGCAGCAGTAACACAGCTGGGCCCACATAGGAAGGTCCAGGGTTCACATCCCAGGGTCGCACCCCAGCTCACACTGGGCACAGAGAGCACCCACAGTCCAGGGTGGCCAAGGCTGGGAGTGGGTCCCAGCATGGGCACCCTTTGGGTGTATCTGTCTGTCTCTCCCTCATGGAAGAAAGAAACAAACTTTTAAAAAGGAGGGGGAAATAGCATTGTGCTTTGGCAAGATCCTGTGGCTGCCTCTACCGGGCAACTCTGCAGAGGCCAAGGACCGTGATGACACCCAGGCCACACAGGCATGCTCAGAAGGAAGGGTTACTAGACAGAGGGCAGACGGCCTTCTCCCCCCTCCTGCCTCACTCCTCCTCAAGCCACGGTCCCCTCTGCTCTGCCCCCAATGCAGCAGTTAACCTCAGTCCTGCTCCCGGCTCTCTCTCAGGCCATCGCAGGGCCCGCTCTGATCTCTTGGGTCCCCCTATAAGTCTCTACTTGCATGAGAACACCCCACGCGCCCCCACCCATGGTAACCCTGGGCCTCCTGGGCATGATAGTGCCCAGCTTCCAGATGTGGGTGCCGGGTTCCTGGCTGCATGCACTTTGTAGAAATGAGCCAAGCCATGCATTTGCAATTTGTGTACTTAACCATCAATAAAAACAGAAAATAAAAATGAAGCCACCCTGGCCTGGCATCCTCTTCACAGCACTCACCCTACCTGACACCCCCCTTCTTCTTCCTCCACGGGTTATTATCCCACACACACGTATCCCATGCTCGCACATGCCTGCTCCCACCAGAACATGAGCTCACAACAGCAGGAACATGGCTGTCACTGTCACGTGTGTGGCCAGCAACAGGCGCAGCACGTGGCTGGCACTCAGGAAGTGCCGGCGTAAAGATGGAGAGTGGGTCCTGCCTGCTGCCAGGGGGTGCCCATGCCGGCCGAGGGCACGGGAGCCTGGGCCGAGGGCCTCACCTTCTTCTGCATCTTCTCCAGCAGCTTGCTCTTGGCCCTCACTTCCTCCTGGATGGAGTCGTAGACGTTGAGCAGCACCCAGTCCCCACCGTCCTCGTCGGCGTTCTGCAGGGCGGCCACCAGCTGCTTTCTGCGCTCGTCAGCGTACCGCTTCCTCCGCTTGTGCTTCTCCTTCAGGTCCTTGTTCTTGGCCTGCTCCCCTCCCACCACCTGCTGCTCCAACAGCTGCAAACTGCCCGCGCGGGGGAGAAAGCAAACGTGACAGTGTCTGCCCATCACTGAGCACTTGTTCTCCGGCAGGCTCTGGGCTAAGTGTGATCCCCCGAACACACCCAACAGCCCCCCTCTCCCCCAGAGGTAAGCTGAGGCTCGGGCAGGGAAGGTGCTTGCCCGGGGCCAGAACCTGGATCCCTACCATATGCACCCAGCTCCGTGCCCTGGCACTCGACTGCACCAGTGGGCCTGCCCACGGTGAGGCTGGGGGCTTCTGTGGGTTCAGACTCACCCACCCAACAGTGAGGACGAGGGTTTCTGTGGGCCCAAAGCTCACTGGCCCGCTGCACCGCCTCCTAGGGCTCATGGCCCCTAAAGCCGGGCAGGCTGGCGCAAAGCTCTGAGCAACCAGAAGGGTCAGAACAGCCCCGGGCAGTGAGCACTGAGTACATTCGGAGCACCGAGCTGAATCCAGTAGGGACACGCACAATACAGATCTTAACATCCTTACATCCCAATGTTTTGAGATATTTATATCTCAAAGATGTTTAGTTTTGCCTTTTGAAAGCACGAATTTTACGGAACTACAGAGAAAGGCTCCCACGGAAGCTGGCTAATACAGCCCCTCACAACGTGCTAGACCCTACCCCTTCCAAAGGACAGGAGCTGGCACCGGATATAAAGGGGGAGACAAGCCCACGCTCAAGGGAGGAAGCAGAACCTGGTGACAGAGCTGGAGGCTCACTCTGCCTCAGGCTTGGCGCTGAGCTCAGGCACCAGGGCAGAAGGGAACCACGCCTAGGTCGCGCCTCGATTTTAAGCCCTTCTGTGGGCCCTATAGCAGGGTGCCCACGTACCTACGGGGAACCCACAGGGCCCCCATATCTCAGCTTCCACTGCACTGACCACCCCTAACTCAGGCTGGCCCCCAACGCCTTGCCTGTGGAGGTGCTGTGTTCCACCTACAAAGTCGCTCTGGGGTGCTTGTCCTGCAGACCCACTCAGGCATCCGCTCATCCAGAGGCCTCCCCCGACCTCCTCTCCAGACCACATCGTGGACACAGTCTCGACAAGTGCCAGCGCTCTCTGTGCCCGGGGCTGGGCTGCCGCCTCTGCCAGCGCTGAGCCATTCGACGCTCGCCACAGACTTCCCAAGTGGGGACTATCAGCGTCTCCCATTTTGCAGATGAACTCAGGCACAGAGGTCTGAAGCCTGCCGAGGTGGCGGTGAGTGGAGGAGGTAGGGCAGGCGCTCAGGTGGTCAGATGGTCCAGCCCAAGAGAACGTGGCCTCCGGCCTGGACGGTAAACCTCTAAAGGCTGAGGCAGCACGTCATTCGCATTTGCATCCTGGTGCCCAGCACTTAGTAGCTGCTCAGTTAGTCTGAACCTCAGCTTTGGGGCTGGCTGGGAGGATGCTGAGCTCCTGGCTGGAGGCTGAGCCTCGCAGGGAGGCAGGGATGACACCCTCACTTACAGGAGTGAGAACGAGGCTGGGGGAGGTAAAGTTAAATGAATGACACACTGCACAGCGAGTGCGGGAAGGCTCCCCAGGTGGTCCGAGAGCCTGGGGGTGGCATGTCCCAAGGGCCAGCGAGCCTTATGTCAGGGAGGACACTGGAGGTCAGGAGCTGGCGCTCAGCTGGGACCCTGAGAAAGCCTGCAACACCCTCCCTTGCAGTTCCGTGAAAGCCAGCCGGGCAAGGAGGCCTGGAACAGCCGCTCCCTGCGGGAGGCTTCCTGGAGCCAGGTGGGAGCCTGTGCAGCCCGAGTTGAACCCTCCTGCCCTGTGGACTCTAGCACCATGCCCTCCCACCTCCTCCTGGGGTCCCCTCAGCCACAGCGGGAGGCAGAGCTGAGTGTGGGCTCAGCGGGCAGATGGTGGGGAGCCTGGGACAGGGCTCCTTCCCTGCAGGGTCCCCACAGCCCTGAGCCCCGGGCTTACCGGGCGAGCACCTGCTGCTGGTCCACGAGGGGCAGGTCGTCGGTCAGCACCACCACCTCCACGCCCCCGCTCTCCCTCCGCACGCTGGCCGGCACCAGCAGGGGCTGAGGCTGGGCCAACGCGGTCTGGACCTCGGCCTCGGCCTCGGCCTCGGGCCACACACCAGGCTCTGCCTTCAACACCAGCTCACCGGCTGCTCCTGAGGCCAGGCCAACCTCCTGGTACAAAGAGAAACCAGGGTGGAGGTGGGAAGGCTGCCCTGGGGGCGGGCCCACAACCTGCCCATTGCAGTCCCCTGGGACAGATCGCCTCTTCCCAGACACCAGTTACACAGAAATGCACCCTGCTGAGGTCTTACGTCCCATCAATGTCCCCCAGGCCAGCCTCCTAGCTCCCCTCTCGTCCCCCAAGATCCAGTTTCCACATGGCAGCCAGCAATGTCCTTAAAATGGAAAGTGGCCACATCCCTTTCCCGTTAGTCCTTCCTGGTTCCCCATCATACTCACAGGGACATCCAGACTTCCCCAGGCTGTCACCCCCACCCCCCACACCTGTTCCCTGCTCCCCCCACAGCTGCCTGCCCTGCCAGCACCCTGGCCTCACTCTGCACCCAAGAAAGGCAACACCAGGCCAGCATGGGGCTCAGCACTTGCCACCCCGTTGCTGAAGAGGGCTTGCTCTTCCCCTGGTCCTTCTTGCCCGGGGTCCCCTCTCGATGTCACTTTCTAGCCAGGGCTTCCCCAGCCGGTCTATCTACAGGCCACCGAGGAACTGAGGGGGCCGGCTGCACCCCGCCCAAGTCCAGAGGGAGCAGGCTGTCCTTGAGCAACCTGGCTGGATTTAAAACCTCTCTCTGGCACCCCTGTGGTTCACAAGCTGTCTTACCAGAAGAGACTGGGTGGGACCCAAACCAGGTGCCACCCGGGGTTCCTGTCAGTGCCTCCGGGGCCACCAGCCCAGCCTGCAGCCCCACCCTCTGCCCACGCCAGCTTCAGCTCCTATAGGCAAAGGGCAACGCGGCTGGGAAAGTGGAAACCGCCATCCAGAACAAGGGTCCTGACTCGCTCGGCAAGCGGAGACGTGACGGGCCCTGGGATCGGCCTCCGCTGGGCCACGGGCCACCAGCCAGGAGCCCAGGAGGGCTGGGGTTGCCCGCCGAGTCTCTGGGGAAGGCGACGAGGTAGAATGGAAGTAGAATGGAACCCAGTCCTGCACAGAGGGTCAGCACCCAGGGCTACTCACAGTCCTGAGGACGCCATCGGCCACCTCGGCTTCAGCTGTGGCATCAGTGGGCTCCAGCCAGTCTGTCGGGGAAGGGTGCTTGGAGGAGAACAGGGTCGGGGAGGAAGAGGGATGGTTTAGGGCTAGAGTCATCCTCTGATCTGCCCCTGCCCTCAGCTTCAACCCCCCAAGGCTACTGAGCCCAAACTCCTGCTTCTCGCTGCTGAGAAGGGGCACAGAGGGGTCGGGGTGGGGGGAGAGGACATCGGAGAGACGCACGTGGCCTGCACCTCCCGTGTGCCAGGAGCGCCCCTGTCTGTCTGAAGCACACGCCAGATCCCCATTTTACAGATAAGGAAATCGAAGCCAAGAGGGGGACTGCCCAGGGCCACACCACTAAGGAATGGTAGAGCCAGGATCTGAACCCAGGTCTGTCTGATTTAAAGGCCTGTACGCACAGGAAGGGAAGGCAAGGACAGAAAGGGGAAGAAAGGGAAAACAACTGTCAAACGTCCAAAGAGGAGGGACAGGGAGCAGGCTGGAGCAGCCGCATCCCCAGACCCCCACCCAGCACCCTCTGCCCTGAGCCTGCAAGTATGCAGGTCCACCATGGCCTCCCAGCTCCTTCAGGAGGGCCTGGAAGCTTGGTGTAACCATGACAACTAGGCCAACTCTCTGAACACGTGTACACCTGGCTTGCCCTACTGACTTTCAGAGCCTCGGAAAGGGTGTCTCTTTCCCAGAACCCTGCCTATGACTGCCCCTGGGCAACACCAGCCCACCCACCCCAGAGCCACGGGGACGGTGCAGGCCATGCCGGGGTTGCAGAAGTTGGTGCTGTGCTGTGAGCTCCAACTTTTGCACATAATCGTACGTGACATCAACTACCTGCTCAGGAACCTTGGGGACCTCTGCCTGCAGTTCATCTGTCTTAGCCAGAGAGGAAGAGAGTCTGGCCAGCTTGGCCTCCACCTCAGCAAACGGGTCTCGCAGGCTTGGTAGCATCTGCAGGGGCGCCAGCTGCAGCTCCTCTTCCTGAGGGTAGGCCTCCTCCTGCAGCCAGGGCCTGGCGACCTCCTGGCTGAGACACTCATCTGAGAAGTCTTTGCTCTTAGATGCCACCTCGGGTGTGGGGAACCCCACGTTGGATGGCTCCCCAGGCCCGGGGATGGTCTCAGACATGGAAGCTTCTTCGAATGTGGATGACTCCTCTGAGCCAAGAGAAATCTCCGACCTGGAGGGCTCCGCTGTGCGCAGATCCACAGACCTGGACGAAACCTCAGGCTTGGAGACAGAGCCACTGGGTAGAGCGTCAGGCATGGAAAAGATCGTGGGCTTCGCCGTCTCATACTGGAAGGCCGGCGAGTACTCAGACCTGCTGGCAAACTCAGCCCGGGACAAGACCTCGGCCTTATACAGGACTTCCGCCTTCAGGACTGCCTCTGCAAAACAGAGAGCTTCCTTCAGGGCCTCAGGGGTTAGAAAGAGGGGGACTCTGCCCTGAAGTTGGCCCCAAGCCCTCTATCTCCCCAACAAGTCCCCAGAGCCACCAAATCCTGCCTCCTCCTACCTCTTTCAGGACGCCTTCCCTCAACGACGCCATGAGATCTCCATTCTCTGATCTCACCGGGCACTAAGTCCTGGGCTCTTTACTCGGCAGCTGCCTTCCATGGCTAAGAGCTCGTGGTCAGCAGGTTCACACTCAAGACCCCTAGGTGTCCCCTCTGTGGTGCCCAGCTCAGGGCTCCTCACCACAGCGTGTGCTCCGGCTGGAAGAGTCAGGTGAACCCTTCAGACTGATGGAGAACTAATATTCAAACTCAACTTGGAAGGGACACTCCGAAGGACCAAAGATGTCACCTCTGGGTCTCCACCAGCAGGGGTGCCTCCCTCCCATCCTGCTGGGACTATGTCTACACCGGCCTCCGTAGGGATCCCAGCTCGGGGCTTTTAGACACTCCTTGGACACTCCATCTATTTCCTTTCATCTGCGTCCCAGGCTCCTCTGCAAGGGTCCTGGCCTTCCCTCTGCTGAAGTGTGACACCTGCTCCCCAGCCTGGTGACCTGAACCTCTCAGCCTCTCCTTCCGCGCCACTATGGGAGGGTCCAGGAAGCTCTACCTCACCAGGCTGTGGGGGGTCGACTGAGGGGTGCAGGTACAGCACTGACGTGTCCTGGCACACAGTGGTGCCAACCAGTGACCCCATCACACCGCTACAGACTGGGCTCACAGCATTTCCGGGCACTGAGGAGCCCGGGCTTCCGGGCAGCGTGGGTGTTGGGGAAGGCCTGGTGTGGTAGGGCATCCTACACAGCGGTCACCAATCTTTCTGAGCCAGGCCCAGTTTTGTGGAAGACAATGTTTCCACAGACCAGGGTCAGAGCTGGTTTCAGGACGATGCATGCACATTAAACTGGGTGTGCGCTTTGCTTTTATAGGATTATTGTTTTAGGTTTTTGCCATAGGGCATATGTGCTCACTGGAGAGACACAGAGAGAAGGAAAGAAATCACCCTGGCCGGGGGGTGGGAGGAGATGGTCACACTACAATCCCCTCTTCTCCATTCTCCTCCTGGGATTCTGGGCACACATGGCCACATGCCTGGTGTGATTTTCAAACTGCTGGGTCCAGGACTCAAACCACAGTCAACTCTGTGGGAGTTCAATGCCTTGACCACCACACCACCTGCTGGTTGCTACTTTTATTATTATTATGTTGTAATAATAATGACCAGGACTGGTCAGTGGCCAGGTGGTTGGGGACCCCGTCCTAGACTGTCAAACAGAAGATGAAAACTTTTGAACAGGTCAAAGTTCTTGCTAATGACTCAACTCTTATGGGATCTGGTGGCTTTGCTAGCGGATTGGCTTAAAAGTGAGAGGAGACTAGAAAACGCAGGAACTCGCCTCTGAAACAAGAGCGAGCATTTGTAATTCCAGGCCCAGTTTGTGGGCCATCGAGAGGCAGCATTAGGGGAGAGAGCGCTGGCTCTCGGACCTCCGCCTGGTCCCCGTGCTGGTCCGCTTTACCAGCTGTGTGACTGTGGACAAGCTGCCTACCCTCTCTGTGTCTCAGTTTCCTGTCTATACAATGAGGGTAAATGTGGTGGCTACCTGGCCGGACTGCTGTGAGGATTTAGTAGAACCAAGCCTGGTGTACAGGAAGTGCCGTAGAGCCAGCAGATGGTGTGGAGATTAAGGCAACTGGATCCCACGAGACAGACTATGAGGTTCGAATCCCGGACCAGGCTGTCTGAAAATCACGCTGGGCACGCGTGTGTACACCCAGAATCCCAACAGGAGAAGGGATTGTGCGTGGCTACCCCCCCAGGGGGGGACTTTCTCGCCCTCCCGCTCTGTCTCTGGCAAGGGCACGCGACTTGTACAAACTAGAGAAACAGGAAGTGCTCTGTGAGTCAGTTACTGAGAGGAGGAAGGGGCGGGCCCCCAGGGCAGGCCCGGCAGCCCACCTGTCTCCTTCCTCAGGTTCTCCTCCAGCGTGGACAGCCTCACGTCGTAGGAGTTGCGCATGGCGGTGATGTCCTCCTCCAGCCTGGCCCGGGACTCCTGCTCCGCCTCATAGTCGGCCTTCAGCCGCGCCAGGCGCTCTTCATACTCCTGCATGGGACGGGGGCGTGGGGCAGTTACCGCCACCTCAAAGCCCAACTCCCAGTGACCCTTTATTTGTTAACAATACAGAAAATGAAGGGAGCCAAAAAATGAAAATGAATCCCATACACGCCCTGTGATGGCTACTTGCTAGTGAAGACTTTTCTGAGCTATTCTACAGGTGTTTTCCTTACTTTTTCTTTTTTTCTCCCTTAAACAGGGCCTCAAAGTCACCAGCCTAAGACTCAACCTCCCAAGCAGCAGGGACTGACGGCCACAGCATTCGATGGTCAGGGCGGGCCAGGAATCGAACCTGGGCCTCCCATGTGACCTCACCCTGCACAGCAGCAGGGGCCAGCACACGTTGGCGAGGCTGGGCCTCTCTCTGTGTTGTGTTTAAATTCGTTACAGAGTGTGTGTGCTTGCCAGGGGGTGGGGGCCGCGAGAAAGTGAGAAAGCACCCCAGGCAGACGATCACCCGCAATCCCTTCTCCTCCAGTCTCCTCTTGGAATTTTGGGCATGCACACACACATGTGACTGGCATGTTTCTCAAGCCGCTGAGCCAGGACACGAATCACACAGTCAGCCATATGGGACCCAGTGCCTTAACCATCATGCCACCAGCTGGCCCAATGATATATTTTTGTGTGGTGAAAAACAGATCACAAATACATATATTACTAGCCTGTTAGAATACAGAGAGGGTCAGCCAGTGCTTTGGTGGTAAAGGCAGCTGCATCCCAAGTGGCCAAATCCAGAGTGGAGCCTGGACCCACTGGCTTGAAAAGCACATGGACAGGAGGCACACATGGCATGGTGGTCAAGGTGTGGGACTCCCATATGGCCAACAGCAGTTCAAGTCCCAGATCTGATAGCTTGAAAACCATGCTGGGCACAGGTGCATGCATGCCCCAAATCCCGAGAGGACAGTAAGAGATTGTGGTGTGACCATCCCCACTGGAGGGGGGGGCGTGATTTCTCACTTTCCCTCTCACTTTCTCTTTCTCTTTCTAGCAAGCACACTCTCTTTCTCTTTCTAGCAACCACACATGCCCTAGGGAAAAAATATAAAAAAAAAAAAAAAAAAGAAGAAGAAAAAGAAAGAAAAACACACCAGGCATGTGTGTGCACACCCACAACCCTGAGAGGAGAATGAAGGAGGAATTGGACTTCCACTCTTGCCTCTGCCCCAAACCCTTCTCCCCACAGCCACCAGGTACCCACGACCGCACTTCTCGGATCCTTCACGAATAAACTCAGTTCTTCAGCTTCATCCCCCTGATCCTTTTTTGTTGCATTCAGGGACTCCTAGACCCGCCCACTTCTGCTGCCTGAGGGCTTAGTAAGAACCTCTCCCGAGCTCCGAACACCCTCCCTCCCAGCGGCGTCCATGCCCACATTGTCGGAAGACCGCTGCCCCTCACCCCCACTCTTGTCCCCTCACCTACTCTCCTTAGCATGCACGGACGTTTCCTTTATTCTCTTTATTTGCTTACAGTTTATTCCAGATTCCCCGACCAGGACGTGTCCTCCCAGAGAGCAGGGGCCCTCCCGCCCTGCAGCCCCAGTGTCTCGCACTGAGCAGGGCCCGGTAACACCCTGGGACCCCACGTACAGGAAGCAGAACTGCTGGGCTCCAGGGTGTGAGGACGCCCAGGCCTCTGACATACAGCTTCCGAGGAGGGCAGGGCAGCTAGGAATTAATGCTAGCCCGTGCTCCTGTGCACCTGGGGCGCCCACAGCTGGGATAAGCCAGAGGGAGAGGGGGACAGGGCACACTCCCAGCCCTGAGGATCCCTTTGGCAAGGAAAAACCGATACAGACAGTGCTGCTTTGGCTTGGAGGAGGGGACCGAATGCTGCAGCTCCGACTGACACATTTTCAGAGAGCTGAGCGTCACACCAACACCTGTGACGTCACGGAGGCTCAGGGAGCGTCCCTGGCCACATGGCTCTCTGATGGCCTCCTGGAGACCTTGGGCCCACAACCTGTCCACCTCCTTCCAACCTCACCCCTCCTTCCTTCCTCAGTACTCCATGCTCAGCACCTTCCAGAGCTTTCTCCATCCAGACCTGACCCTGGTAAAAGGCCTTCCACTTTGAACTGTGGGGTCCTGAATTGCAGATGAGCCTCTAGTGGCAGCCCCATCCCAGCAGCAGAGGGACCTGCTGGTCTCTGGCACCTCAGAGCAGCCTGGCCAGAGTAGCTGTTCTCTTGGTCACCACCAGGGGGCGGCGGCGCCCTGTGTACTCAAAGCCGAGGCTTGCCTTCACGGGAGGAGGCTCCCGCCCTACTCCGCGTTTGACCTAAGCACACTTCAACAGGGAACCTCTTTCCTTTCTGAGTTGTGCTCAGCCATTCCCAGAGGCCTCCCTACCCACTGGCCCTGCACCTGACCTCAGAATGAGCAGCTGGGCCCCAGAGCCTCCGTGGGGACCACCATTTAGCTTCTGCCCGAACAGTAGAAGCCTGCACCTGTCACCGGCACCTGTCACCTAAGACCTAGACCTTACCTGGGCTGCCCCTAGAGTCTGGGGCCTATGGGGGGCTTCCAGGGCCCAGGGCTGGTCCCAGCTCTAACTGAGTCAGCACTGAGTGGCAGGGCCCACTGCGGGCACACGCAGGCCCCGGCAGAGCAGCCCCAGCCTGGCTCCAGGCTCTCTATCAGGAAGAGCCAGTGCCCTAGAGGGGCTGTTGGGGGAGGGGGGAAGGAGTCCACATGGGCTTGGCTCAGAACAGCCTCCAGGGGCAGCTGCCTCGGGAAACCAACGGAGCCCAGGGTCAGGGTAAGACCATGTCAGAGCAGCTCCAGAAACCAGGCCCTGCCTGCCTTGCTGCTTCCGGGGTGTTGGGAGGCAATCCATGGGCTCAGGTCCCTCCACCCACTCGACTGCCCTGAGCCCAGGCCTGTGGGCAGCTGCTGGGGCAGATCCCGTCCACTCTGACCGCCTCACCTCTGCACGGTCGTTCCAAGGGCAGCTTCTCGCTTCCATCAACCCACGTCCACCCCTTCCTTCAGTACTGAGGGTAGGCATGCTCCAGGAGCACCCCCATCCTCTCCGCTCTCCCTACATGGCACTGACATGCATGGACTGCACTCTGGGGTCAGGAACCCAAGTTCAAAGCCCAGCCCAGGCTCCTAGCTGTGTGACCTGGGCAGCACGGCCTCCTTTGAGCCTCGGTGCTCTGAGCCACGGCCGAGGGGAGGCAGTACCGCCCCACAGCGAAGCCGAGGGTGGAGTGCCTGTGCCAGAGCTGTGTCCTCCAGGCCTGCCCGCCTCGCCACCCGCCCATCCTCCACCGACCGGGGCCTCACCTCTCGGATCAGCTGCTTCTCGGCCTCTGTGTCCTGTGGGGTCCCAGATGGAGGCAATGGCTTCTCCTCAGCCTGGACAGAGTTTAGGGGTGCCTGACTGGCCAATAGGGCTGTGAGGAAACAGAAACGAGGGCTCAGTGAGGTGCACGTGGGCTGCAGGAACAAGGCCCATGAAAAGATGAACTCTGTGGTCACTCGAAAACACTGAAGTGTGCAACTTTTTTTGGAGAGATTTTTGCTATTGGACATGTGCACTTACCTGAGAGACAGAAAGAGCCGGAGAGACAGAAAGCGAGAAATCACCGCAGGGGGGGATGGCCACGCTGCAATCCCTTCTCCTCCATTCCCCTCTCGGGATCTTGGGCACACCTGCACATATGCCCAGTGAGGTTGAGGCCACCGGGTCCAGGACTTGAACCGCAATTGGCCACGTGGGAGTCCAGCTATGTAACCACGGTGCCATCTGCTGGTCCCAGCATGCAACTTATTTCAAACACGTCTCCATGTACAAGTCACGTTACACGCACAGGTGTTCTCGATCCTGTGGGTGCAGCACGAGCCACACTCCCACCCACGCTGAGCCCCCCACTGGGGGAGCAGCAAGCTGTACTGACAACCCAAATGCTTAACCCGCTAGGAGGCCAGGGCCCTAAGAAGACAAAGACGGCAGGGATCGTGGTGAGGAGTAAGCAGCAGGAGGAACTGCATTTTACATGGCGGCGCCGAGGGAGACCTCCCAGTCACAGCAGGATGGAAGTAAAGGGAGCCTGAATCCAGGTGGGCACAGAGCCTGGAGCTAAGCTTCCCAGGCATCTGGGGGCAGTGTGTGCAAAGGCCCTGCGGCAGGCGTGGTTGCACTGGCCCAGGGATGGCCAAGAGCCCAGGGTGGCAGCAGCGGAATGAGGGGTGGACAGGGAAGCAGAAAGGGAGGTACAGAGAAGGTGGAGACAGCAGGCCAGACCTTGAGGGCTGGGGAGCCACCGTGAGGGCTCTGACTTCGCTGTGGGTTGAGTGGGGCCCCTGGGTGGAGTGAGCAGTGCAGAACGGCCCTTGCACTTGAACAGGACCCCCAGCTGCAGCGTGGGGAATGCTCAGAGCAGGACGGAGGCAGGTACCGGAGACCGGGGGGGGTGACTGCAGTTTAGGAAAACATTCCAGCAGTCCAGGCCAGGCAGCAGCAGAGGACTCCGGCATGTTCTGAAGGTAGAGACAACGGCACCTTGCTGGCAGATTGGATGTGGATTTGAGAGAGTGAGAAGCCAAGAAAACCCCAAGGTGTCTGCCTTGAGCACTGGGGAGGACGGAGTGACCATCTGCTGGGCAGGGACAGCTGCAAGGTGAGATCTGGGGGCCTGGACGAGATGGGTAGGAAAGCCCACTAGACGGCTGCGGGGATGCACACGGGAGTTACAGGCACAGAGGGGGCCGATGCCACGAGACCACAGGGAGGATCGGGAGGACAGACCTGGCTGGCCTAGACGGAGGTGAGGAGGTAAGGAGGGCTCTTCCCAGGGCCCTGAGACAGAGCGGCTGCAGAGGCAGGGAGAGCCAGGACAGAGGGCAGCCGGGCAGCCAGGCGGTGGGGAGGTTAAAGCACCCGGACCCACATGGCCAACTGTGTGGTTCAAGTCCTGAACCTGGTCCTTGAGAAGCCTCTAGGCACGTGTGCCAGTGCCCGAAGTCCTGAGGGGGAATGAGCAAGACGGGATTGTGTGACTTCTCGCTTTCCCTCTCTTACAAAGAAAGGAAGGGAGGGGGGGAGGAAAAAAGACGGCAGCCGGAAGATCGAGCTTCAAGAGGGGATCAGCTGAGTCAGCGTCTGCTGAGGGCAAGGCGAGGCCAGCTGAGGGCTGTCACCGCATTGAACGACAAGGCCATCGGTGACCAGGGCAGGACAGGGGCAGGGTCTGCCTGGAGTAGAGGCGAGAATGAGTGGAAGGAAAGAAACTGTGACCAGAGAAAAGAGACAAGGTCCCATTTACTGAGAGAGAGAGAGAGAGGCACGGCAGTAGCCAGAGAGCTGGGGCTGAGGGGTCACGTGTCCCTGAGCCGGGGAGCACGTGGAGCTCCATGGAGGCACCCCTGGCTGCGAGGCCCAGCCCACAGGCAGGGCAGCTCACGCGGTCTATGCCCACGTGCCGCACTCTGCGCTCAGGCCGCACGTGCGTTCCTCCCAGACAGTCCCCCCAGCTCACAGGGGCCAAGTCCCCTCCGGAGAAGCAGCAGGCGGGCTGGCCAATTACCCGCCCTCCACCCAATGCCGCCCCAGTCACTTCAGTGCGCCGCGCCCCAGGTCCCTGTCCAGGAAGAGGGGACACGAACAGCTGGTGCCCTGGAAGGCTGCTATGACTACTGGGAGGTGACAAAGGTTAGCTGTGAGTTTGGGGACCCCCCCTGGCGGAGCCCGGCCCTGCGTCTTGGTACCTCTCACTGCCTGACCTCCCCTACCAGTCCCGGAGGTGAGCAGGGCCAGGGTGGGAAGGAAAGGAAGAGGGGGAAGATGTTTGTCAAGTGGAATCCCTCACCATGGCGGTCGAGGCCCCCATTCCAGCCCCTGCCGCCGCCGCCTGACTGCACCTCCCTTCTCCCCAGGCGGCCAGCAGGAGGCACGGTACCCCGGTGTTCTGAGAGTTGTGTGTGACTTTGAGCACTGGCCTGCCATCCTGACAGGGCACTTCCTCATCCCCCAGAGTCCGTTCAGTCTCTGCCCTCTGTGACAGTCCCAGCCCCGGACGGGCTGCACACTCCTTTCTGTCCCCACAGCTGTCTGCCTGCCCTAGAGTTTGTCTTGCTGCTCATGACCGTCTGCTGGAGTGTCCCTCTCCCACCCAGGGACAGCCTGGATCTGAGGCATCTGCGTCCTAGCACAGCCCCCACAAAGAAGAGGTACTTAGGGGCTTGGCGTCAACGGGCAAGCGTGGGACAGGACCGGTTAAAGAATGGAGGGCTGGATGGAGTGGAAGAATGGGCCAAAGAGGGAGTGGGTGGGGGGGGTGTACCAAACGGCTGGAAGGACGGGGAGGAAAGAGGGGTGGATGTGTGGGCAGGCAGGTAGGTGAGTGAATGGTAGATGCATAAACAGAAGGAAAGAAAGAATAAAGAACAAATCGACAGGTGGACCAGAGGACGACGGGTAGGTGGGAGAATAGAAGGAAAGATGGATGGATACATGGGTGGGTGGGTGAACAAATAAGGTAGGTGGGTGGGCGGGTGGATGGGTAGATGGATACATGGGTGGATGGGTGGGTGGGTGGATGGGTAGATGAATGGGTGATGGATGGT
>NW_006159616.1:3338062-3343993 GCF_000334495.1 Tupaia belangeri chinensis | reverse complement strand
GGGGTGGATGGATGCATGGATGGGTGGGGGGGTGGATGGGTAGATGGATACATGGGTGGATGGGTCCATGGATGGATGGGTGGGTGAGTGAATGGATGCATGGTGGGGGGATGCCGGGGGGAGGGGATGGGGGGATGTGAGTGGATGGAGGAATAGGTAGGTGGGTGGGCAGGTGGGTAGATGAGTATGTGGTGGGTGGGTGGATAAATGCACAGAGGGGTGGGTGGATAAGTGTATGGGTGGGTGGTGGATACACGGGGGGCGTGGATAAATGCATGTGGGTAGGTAGAGGAACGGGTAGATGGTGGACAGGTGAGTGAGTGGGTACATGATAGGCGGGGAGATGGGAAAATGGATAAATAATGGAGTGGGTGGGTGGGCAGGAGGGTAGGAGGATGAAGAGGGGTCATGGGTGGCTGGATAGATGACCGGGTAGGTGAATGGGGTGAGACCAGATGACAGAAAGAAGGCAGTGGGAGGAGAAAGGCTCTCTTGTGCTCTCTTCCCTGAGAGATTCTGAGATGAAGAAACCAGAGTCCCTCAGTCGCCGGCCCCTGCAGGCCTGCTCCAGCCACGGCTCTCTTCCTGCTCCATGGAAGCCCAGTGCCTGGGCGTGAAAGCTGCAATAGCGAGGTGCCTAATTAGTGCGGGGTGAGTGGGGAGTGAGTCACCCAGCTCAGTACGGCTCAGTCACGACTCTGCCACAGGAACAGCCAGCAGACGGGTGGGGTGAACAGCTCGGGGCGGTGAGGGGGCAGCAGAGCCTGCGGCAGCTGGGATGGGCCAGGGACAAGCAGATGCCATCTGGGAGTCACCCACCAGGCGCTCCCTGGCCGCTCAGAGAGCCTCTCAGAAGGAAGCTATGGACAGGAAGCCTGTGGACAAGAACCCCTCCGTCCAGCCCCGAGCCTTCCCGCCACTGGCCTGCCAGGCCGCCCTACCCGACAGGTTGGTGGGGCTCATCTGCTGGGCCAGGATCGCCCTGAGCCTCTTGATCTCCTCCTGGTACTCCCGGAGGAGCGCGTCCTTGGGGTCCTCGTTGATGCGTGGCTTATTCTTGATGTTCTTGGCCCGGTTGGCGTAGCGCAGCGTGCTGAGCGTCTCGTCGTAGTTGTTGTCCGCGGGCGACAGGCAGGCCACCATCAGCGTCTTGGTGTTGCCGCCCAGTGAGTCCTGCAGCAGCCGCGTCAGCTTCGAGTCCCGGTAGGGGATGTGCTTGCAGCGCCCGTCCACCAGGGCCGAGATGACGTTGCCCAGCGCTGACAGCGACAGGTTGATCTTGGTGGCCTCCTTGAGCCGCTCCCCGGTGGCACCTGTCTTGGACTGCCGCTCGCTGCCTGCCAGGTCCACCAGGTTCAGCTTGCCCGCACGGAGGTGGTCCTTGCCCCGCTCATCTGCAGACAGACCAGGCAGAGGGCTGAGTGCCTTCAGGGGAGCCCCAGAGAGGGCAGTCGGCCGCCGAGCACCGAGCACTCACCTCCCACCTGCTTCCGGGCCAGCGGCTCAGGAACCCCACCAAGGAGGGGCTATCGTCCTGCCCCAGTTACAGGTGAGGAAACTGAGGCTCAGGGTGTGGAACCTGCCCAAGGTCACGCAGCTGCTAAGAAGTGGAGCCCAGGCTGAGTCCAGGGAGCAGGGTCCTGGGCTTGTACTCTTCTCCGAGGGCAGCAGGCTCCTTCTGCTTCCTCGACCCCTCGGTTTCCAACTCCCACCAGCTCCCATGAGGCCAAAGATGCAGAGTTGGGCAGGGGGGGGGTCACCAGGGAGTCATGGTTTTTAAAGCAAAAAATTTCTGCCTTGGAGACTCTTTGGTCCCCAACCCAGTCCTGCCACCTCCTTGCTGTGTGACATTAGCAGAACCACGCGCCTCTGTCTCAGTTTCTCACAACAAAATGAGACTAACAGCCTCACTGGGGCTGGCTGCGGGAGGAATGAAGTACAGCAACAGCGCATTCTTTTCTTTTCGAGTTTTTGCCTTGGGGTATGTGCACTGCAGGGGGGTCAGACAGAGACAGTGAGAAATCACCCCCGGGGGGAATGGTCACACCACAATCCCTTCTCCTCCATTCTCCTCCCAGGTCTTGGACATGCACATATACCTGGTGTGATTTTCTTTTCTTTTTTTTTGGAGAGGTTTTTGCTATAGGGCGCATGCGCTCGGCAGAAAGACGGAGACAGAGAGACAGAAAGTGAGAAATCACCCCCCAGAGGGGATGGCCATGCCTCAATCCCTTCTCCTCCATTCTCCTCTTGGGATCTTGGGCATACACGCACATGTGCCTGGCGTGAGTTTAAGCCGCTGCCAGGCCTAGGACTCGAACTGCGGTTGACTACATGGGAGTCCAGTGACATAGCCATTAGCTAACTGCAGGTCCCCCTGGTGTGATTTTCAAGGCACCGGGTCTGGGACTCAAACTGCGATGGGCCATGTGGGAGTCCGAGCAATATAACCGCTACATCATCTGCTGGTCCCTTGCTAGCACCTTCCAGAGTCTACACTGGCCCAGCACATGGTGAGTATTTGTTTCCCCCAAGGCAAGGCCAGCTCTGCAGTGACGGTGACTGCAGCAGGGCAGACCTGGGTGTGGACAGTGACAGGACAGGGTACAGGTGGGGAGCCCCGGACTCAGGAGGACAGGTTGAAGGTGTGGCCCAGAGGGGCCAATCCCGATTCTACGCCTTGGTGTAAAACTCAGGGGACAAACTTCACTTGACCCTAAGCCTCAGCCCTTCTCTCAATGAAATGCGGTAGAAACCCACCTTGAAGGGTCACTGTGAGGGTCACGTGGATACATTCGAAGAGCGAGGACCATGCCTGGCCCAGGAAGCAAGAGCTGGCTGCTCTCAGCACCATTCCTAAGTCTACTGTCACCAGCCTAGACCGCAAACTGTCCCACATGAGACGAAGGGACTCCTTCATGTCTGCCATCTGCAGACGGGGCCCCACCCTGGCTGGGGTATGGGGAGGAAGAGTAGAGAGAAGCCCTCGGCTTCCCAGCGGCCCAGCCCTGAACTGGCCTGTCATGTCCGTGAGCACAGCAATCCCGAGCAGAGACGTGAGAAGGGTGACTTTTTCAGGGGACGTGGGCACGTGAAGGGCGTGGTCCTTCAGGCTGCTAGAAAAGCACCAGCGCCCTGGACGGCCCTTGGCAGAGCGCACCATGCCTGGGCCCCAGGGGCCCACTCTGCGGAAAGTGCCAGCACACAGAGAGGGCTGTGCGCACAGAGGTCCCTCACGCCATAACGTGCAGCACTGGGAACATGGAGACTACGGGGACCCTCGCAGAGGCCAGGCTGGGCTGTCCTCAGTCACCCACACGGTCACGAAGCATGGGGGTGACAATAGGGGTGCTTATGACCTTGGAGGAAATGACACCAGAGGGAAAACCCCAGAGTGGAATACTTCAGTGGTGCTAAAACGCTTCATAGGGAAACATAAATAAATAAGTAAACATGTCTACATGTGAGTTAGTCGTGGTTATCAGAACCAAGAGCGATTTTCTCCTCTTCTCTAAATTCTAAATATCCTTATGAGCTCGCATTATTTTATAAGGAAAGCAATAAATACCTTTTTAATAGCCCATCTGCAGGCAGCCTGTCCCCTCCTTCACACAGCCCTGCAAAGCCCAAGGGGCACCCTCGGGCTCCTCCCTCCTGACCTGTCCTCAGGCATCCTAGCCCCTGCCCCTCCACCAGCTGCAGGAGGTGAGGCCGAGACACACTGAGACCATCCTTCACGACGAGCACCCAGGGGACACTCGGGCCGATGGCCCCTTGCCCAGCAGGCCTGGAGCCGTCACCATGGATGGGCAGTGTGGGCCAGGACTCTGCCTCTGGGACAGTGCCAGAATTATGTTCCGCCTTGGCCTGAGGCTCCTCCTACTCCAGCGCTACATGGAATTCTAGTCACGGCAAACCGCAAATGTGAAGGTAGCTGCAGTGATAGGAGAAAAGCCGAGCTCTCAGGGAGGCCTGGGTTCAAATCCCAGCTCCGCTGACTAGCAGCTGGCAGACCTCCAACAAGCAAACCTCTTCATCCCACAAAGCCTCGGTGTCCTCAGCTGCCTCTAGGCCTCAAGTGGGGTTTAAGTGGAGCCGAGTGGTAAGGCGCTTAGCAGAGCACCTGGCCAACAGGTGGCCCAAAATAAACCTACGTTTCGTTCCTTCTTGTTCTCAAATTCTTCTAGAAAGAAAGGACAGCGAGGTCTCTGAGGAGTGAACAACATCGCAGAGAAAGGAAAGAACGTGAAAGGTCCGAGTGACACCGTGATGGGCACTGTGCTGTAGCAGCCCTGCCACGAGGCCAGTTACGTGACCTCCATTTCCACATCATAAAATGGGGGTGGCATCAGCGTCTACCCTATGGGGCTGATGTCAGGAGTAAATGAGGCAAAGCCCGCTAACTGCCTGACACACAGCGTCAGGTCCACCGGAGTGATGGGGTTTCTACGGTGGCAGCAGCCACCGCCGGTCCTGGACGTGCGTCCCGAGCCTCTCTTCCCAGTTTCCAAAGGAGCTCGGAGGAGGATCGGGTTGTCCAGCCCACCTCCACCGGCCGGCCCCACGCACCCACGGCATAGATCTCGATGCTGATGGTGAAGATGGAGTGGGACCGCGAGGAGTCCTTGTTCATCAGGGTGTAGCCGACCGCGCGGTTCTTCCAGCCCGTCTCCATGATGCGCTCACACTGGGCCACGCTGTGCACCGTGTGCATGGACAGCCCCTTCACGTACACCCCCTTCTCCGGGTGCTCCTTCAGCTGTGGGCAGAGGGGCCAGGTCAGGGGTGCGGCTCCCACCTGTGGGGTGAGGATCCCACCTGCAGTGAGGGGACCCTGTAACAGGGAGAGCCAGCCTCAACCTCCTTGTTGTGGGACTTGGCGCCAACTCCTTAACCTGAGCCTCAGGTTCCACCTCTAAAACGGTAGGAGAGGGCCAGCAGGTGGTGTGGAGGGTAAGGCACTGGACTCCCAGATGGCCAGCTGCACGTGAGTCCCCGACCCAGCGGCTTCAGGATCACGCTGGGTACGTGTGTGCAAAATCTCAAGGAGAACGGAAGAGGTGGGACTGTGGCATGGCCATCCCTCCTCCCGAGGTGATTGCTCGCTCTCTCGCTCGCTCTCTCTCTCCAGCAAGCGCATGTGCCCCTATAGCAAAAGCCTAAAAAGAAAAAAAATGGTATGAGATCTACCTCATGGGGGTATGGGGGGATTCCGTAAATAAGGACCCGCCTGCCCGTGTTCAGTGCCCGTCAGTGCCAGCAGCGGTACGTGCGGCTGATGTTGGCGCAGGGCTGCCACCCTAACCTGAGCATCTGAAATCCAAAATCTTCTGAGCACCGACTCCATGCCACAGTGCTGTCAGTCACACAAGCACCACTCGGCCTCGGTTCGCATGTTGCAATACACAAGCAGGCCGTGTGTGGAGGGTACATGAGAGACGCAGACGAACTCCCTGTTTAGACATCCATCCCCTCCCTGAGCAGCTCAATACGTATAAGCACATATTCAAAAAAATGACACTTCTGGTCCCCAACACTTCATTTGTCTGTCATTATTTAGGTTTCTGTCATAGGGCGCATGAGCTTGCCAGAGAGAGGGAAAGCAAGAAATTACCCCTCAAGGGGATGGCCGCGCCACAATCCCTTCTCCTGCATTGTCCTCTCGGGATTCTGGGCATGCACACATGTACTCAGCATGATTTTCAAACCGCCAGGCCTGGGACTTGAACCGTGGTCATCTATATGAGAGTCCAGCCTTAACCACCACACTGCCTGCTGGCCCCCCTCAACCAATACTATTACTGTGCAGGTGGTCGCAGTCTGCGAGCTTCGGCTCCCTGGGGCTAAGCCCGTGGTCACCCAAGCACCCAAGAACTGAGACCTGTGCAACTCCTCCCCCACCCCACCCCCACCCCCGGTTCATAAGGCTCA
>NW_006159616.1:3328198-3336884 GCF_000334495.1 Tupaia belangeri chinensis | reverse complement strand
GGGCCGTGTGTGGAGGGTACATGAGAGACGCAGACGAACTCCCTGTTTAGACATCCATCCCCTCCCTGAGCAGCTCAATACGTATAAGCACATATTCAAAAAAATGACACTTCTGGTCCCCAACACTTCATTTGTCTGTCATTATTTAGGTTTCTGTCATAGGGCGCATGAGCTTGCCAGAGAGAGGGAAAGCAAGAAATTACCCCTCAAGGGGATGGCCGCGCCACAATCCCTTCTCCTGCATTGTCCTCTCGGGATTCTGGGCATGCACACATGTACTCAGCATGATTTTCAAACCGCCAGGCCTGGGACTTGAACCGTGGTCATCTATATGAGAGTCCAGCCTTAACCACCACACTGCCTGCTGGCCCCCCTCAACCAATACTATTACTGTGCAGGTGGGCGCAGTCTGCGAGCTTCGGCTCCCTGGGGCTAAGCCCGTGGTCACCCAAGCACCCAAGAACTGAGACCTGTGCAACTCCTCCCCCACCCCACCCCCACCCCCGGTTCATAAGGCTCCTGCCTGCCTCTGTCGTCCAGAGCAGCCGAGAATGTCCCCAGGCTGCCTGCCTCTGTCGTCCAGAGCAGCCGAGAATGTCCCCAGGCCCTTGGACTGTGCAGGTGAGTGGCCATTTGCTGCCCAGAACACCCGCAGGCTCACAGCCCCAGGGCCCCAGCTCCCAGGGCAATGGCCAATGGCAGCGAGTAAATTCCTTGGTGTGCCGGCTCCCTGCTTGCTCTCAGGCAGCCGGGTTGCTTTGTTGCTGACACAGAGCTGTGAAACGCAATATTTTTCAAGTGTGAGAGGAAATAAAGCCATTCTGGCAAGAGCAGAATGAGACAGGACAAAAGGCGTTTGTCTGCCAAACGGAGAAGGCTCAGATGCTTTGCTCCGGGCAGCTTGGGGGGCCCAGGTGGGGAGGGGCGCAGGGGGGTGAGCCAGGCTGGCCCTATCTGCTGAAGCATGACGTGGAGAAACAGCCAGACCACATTGGGCTTCAAGGAACAGGTGAGCAACTGAGACGCAGAAAGGCGAAGTGACTTGCTGAAGGCCACACGGTGAGAGGGGTAGCAGGGGATGGCCCTAGGGGCAGGGCGGAGAGGGAGGCCGGCCATCCTGCAGTAACCGAATCTTGAAGGGACAAAGGGCTGACCTTGGCCCAGAAGGTGGCTGTGAGGACAGAGCACAGCCTGGAATGCGGAGGCCACATGGAGGCTCGTGTGTCTAGAGGGTTGCCTGTGTGTCACTGCCGATCCAGACCCTGCCTGGGCCAGCAGTGGTCCGGGCAGCGAATGGCTGCTCCGGGGTCAGCAAGAGCCTATGTAGTCAGCAGCCTCGGGCCGAAAACTGCTCTGTCACTTGCTGGTGGGAGGTCAATCTGCCTCTTTAGGCTTCAATGTCCTCACCTGTAAACGAGGACAGTAAATCCTATTCTGGGCCAGCCAGTGCATGGTGGTTGGAGTGGCTGGATACTACATGGCCGTCTCCACAGTTCAAATTCCAGACCTGGCGGCCTGAAAAACAGGCCAAGCATGTGTGCGTGCATGCCCCAAGTCCTGAGACGAGAATGGAGAAGAGACTGTGGTGCGGCCATGCCCTGGGCGGGGGCAGTCCTCACTTTCTCTGTCTCTCTCCGGTGACCACACACACACTATAGCAAAGGGAAAATAAATAAATAAATCCTATTTCTGCAAGACCATGACGAGGATTAGCTAAGAGCGGATCGAAAGCAGTTCTGCAGGTACTTAGTGGGGCTCTGTGAGTACAGGTCAGAAAGACGACGGGACATCGCGGCAGCCTGAGCACCTCGGAGACGACCTTGCACGGGGGGCCTCGGCCCAGGGAGGCCCACCCCCCTACCTCGTGATCTCCCACCCCCACGCCCCAGCGGCAAGTGTGCACTGTGCTCTCCAGTAACTGCTCATCCCGGCTGCGAGGCCGCGGCCACGTCACCATGGCAACCAGCTGTCAGTGGCAGAAATGGAGAGCAGCGTGCGGTGGAGACGTGACCAGGGTCTAGGCTCAGGTTCCTCAGGAGGAGACAGGCCCTTGACCCTGCCTGGACCTGGAGGCCCCCTGGGAGCCCCCGACACCATGCGGTACTGGACTAGGTTCCATGATGGGGCTTGTAACGCCTGGGGGAGGGGATGTGGCTCTGCCTCCCCAAACCTCCTGCCGGCCTCGGCCATGGCACCCATCTCTAGGGCTTAGGTGAAGCACAGGTGAAACTGGGCCCTGGGTTCAAAGCCCATCCCCACGGCACTCACTGTGCCCAGGGGCTGGTCTGGCCTGGTCTGGCCTGGTCTGGCCTGGTCTGGCTGGTCTGCCCCGCGCCTGTTTCCTGGTGCTCTAGAGGACTAGAACAGCTGCTCCTGCGGCTGCGGCAGGTTTACAGGAGGCCCGTCTGCACAGCACCCGCGAGCGCTCACGTCAAAAGCCCGGCCCCCCTGGCGTATTTCCCCAAGTATACTTGTCGGTGACAGTCCCCAAGGCCTCTGGCCCAGCTCAGACCTTGCTGGGCGTCAGGGTAGTGAGGAAGGGAGGAGGAACCCCTGCTGCCCCAGTGCAGAAGTTCTGCCTGGGGCAGGGACCCTAACCCCGCAGGCTGGCCTTCCGGGGATGTATGTCTGCCTCCTCTCCTGTCTCCTACTTAGGGACTGAGCTCTGACAGCTGCAGCAGGGCAAAACGACAGCAGGACTCCGGACTCCCGCGGGTGGCTGGAGGTTGCTGCGCCACCCAAAGGACGAAGCACTGCTGTCTGTCCCCAGGCCAGCTGGGGTGCGTGGAGAGGGGGTCCTGATATGGATGGAGATGGGGAGGGAGGGGAAGCTCTCACCTAGGTGGGTCTGGGGCAGGTGTGTCCTGGCACCTGGCACCCACAGGCTCTTCCCAGTAAGTCTCTGTACAATGACTGAATCAAATGATGGATGTACTTCCTCCTTAGAACTGGCCTCCTAGGGCCGGCAGGTGGCATGGTGGTTGAGGTGGTGGACTCCCACATGGCCAACAGCAGTTCAAGTCCTGGACCTGGCAGCTTAGTTTCTCACTTTCCCTTTCTCTCTCTGTATGTCTCTCTCTGGTCAAATTTTAAAATAATAATAAATTTTAAATTAAATAATTCTTCCAAAAAAAGAAAAAGAAGGACTGGCTTCCGACTGCTGGGGGCTTTCCTGTACAGCTGACCACTCAGATCCTGCTGGTACTAATGCTGTTACTAGCCATTTGCTGTGTGACCTTGGCCAAGTCTTCCCTTCCCTGGGCCTCAGTTTCTTTATCTGTACCAGGAAGGGTTTGGACTAGAAATTCTCAAAGAGTCTTTATGGCTCAAAGTTTAAAGGACTTTTCCAGCTATTCCCTGAGTCCCGTTCTGTTTGGCCACACAGTAGTCACCCATCAGAAACTCACAGAACCCTTAAATGAGTCCAGAACAGAGAGGTGGCTCTGGAGGTGGCTCTGGAGCTGAGCAGAGGGACAACCACACGGGTGACTCCAGCCTACGGTCAATCCCAGAGGTGCTGCAGGGCGGGAGTACGCAGGTGTCGCGAGGAGTCCCCTTCGCGGGTTCTGCACCCCCACCCACCACAGCCATCAAAGGGCATGCCCCGAGACACTCAGCACTTCAGGTCATGGAATCACCCAGCCCTGACTCATGGCTCCCCTTCCAAGTCTCGCATCCTCGTCTGTAAAGCAGGGTCTCCATGGCAACCTCTGGGCTGAGCTCCTGTTCCCCTCTCCGGGCATTCTGATTCTGAAGGAGGTGGGCCGACCCCATGCTACAGTGGCTTCTCGGGGTCCACTGACTCTCCCACAGATGAGCAGCACCACAGCTAGCGGGGCAGGTGGGCAGACCACCAGCACGGTGGCCACAGATCTGGGTCGGCCTCTTCTCCTGGGGCCAGGCCAGGCCCAGTCAGTATTTCAAGGGCCCCAGATGGGAGACATAGCCAGGGTCTCTCACTAAGGTGAAGGCCACAGGGTCCCAGACCTGAGTCCAGCCTGGCCAATCTCTTGACCTTGCTAGGTCCCCCAAACATCTTGCTAGAACCCCCAAACATCCTAATCTAACTGCTCCCCCTGCTGGGAAGTGACATTTGCTCATCCCGAGGCCGGCCTTCTAGGTGACAGGACGAGTTAGGGACCAGTGTGCAGTGACACAGCCTGCTAAGTGCGCCGGCCTAACCTTTCCTGTCGTCAGCTATCGTCTGTCCTTGACTCCCTCTCCTTTGCACCTGCCCTGGCGTATTCGCTGTCCCTCCCCTGAACGCTGATGGCATGAACAGCTCACACACTGGACACCTACCCAGTGCCAGCACTCGGCTACGCACCCGTTTCCCTCTCCTCCAGCCCTTGCACGGACCTCATGAAGTCACATCATCAGTCTTTTCTTTTTTTAAAGAATTATTTATTATTAAATTCCATTTGTTATTATTTTTTAGTTTGACCAGACAGAGACAGAGAGAAAGGGAAAGTGAGAAAGCAAGCTACCAGGTCCAGGACTTGAACCGTGGTAAGCCATGTGGGAGTCCAGTGCCTTTAACCACACCACCTGCTGGCCCAACATCATCGGTCTTTTAAAAGAAACCAGGGGACCAGCCAGTGGTGTGGTAGTGAAGGCATGGCCAACTATATGATTTGAGTCCTAGACCCAGAGGCTTGAAAAACATGCCAGTGTGTGTGTGTGTGTGTGTGTGTGTGTGTGTGCGCGCGTCCAAAATCTCAAAAGGAGAAAGGGGGGGTGGCATAACCATCCCCCAAGGGAAGTGTCTTCTCACTTTTCCTCTCTCTCTCTCCTCTCTCTCTCTCCTCTCTCTCTCGGGCAAGCACGCATGCCCACTAGCAAATTAAAAATGAAAAACCAAAGGAACAAGGTCCCAGAATCTGACCCCACCAGCAGTAGTTAAATGGGATGCTTGAGATCCAGGACCTTGAAGTAGAGCAGACCTAGGATCAAATCCAGCCTCAACCACTCACTGAAGTGTGAAACATGGACAAGTTAACTTCTCGAAGCCTTCCTCCCCACTTCGTTCATCAGATGACAATACCTGACAGCATTAAATGGGACACTGGGCCTAAAGAAGCCAGTAAGTAGTAAGTGCTCAATTACGCTCTTTCAGCTTGAAGGGTCCTCTTTCTTTCTTTTTTCTTTTTAGTTATTTTTGCTATAGGGAGTGTGTGCTTGCCAGAGAGAGGCAGAGAAAGAGAGAGAAAGTGAGAAATCACGCCTCGGGAGGATGACCATACCGCAATCCCTTCTCGTCCATTCTCCTCTTGGGATTTTGATCACATGTGCTCAGGTAACGGGCATGTCTTTCAAGCCACCAGGTCTGGGACTTGAACCACTCAGCCAGCCATGTGGGATCCAGGTGTCTTAACCACCATGCCAGCTGCTGGTCTAACCCTCAGAGATTTTCAAAACAAATTTTTGAAGTGGGACCCTTTTTTAAATGGAATCTATCAGGAAACCCCATCGGTTGTAGTCCAGCGGCCATGGCACAGGTGGTGGGAAGTCGCGGGGCAGTGCTGGAGCTGTGTGAACCCCGGACAGTCCAGCGGCCATGGCGCAGGTGGTGGGAAGCCGCGGGGCAGTGCTGGAGCTGTGTGAGGGCCCCGGGCAAGGCCCAAGTTCAGCCTGAACATGTCACGTGTGCTCATGCTCCCAGCTGGCTGGAAGTCTGGGGATCGTGGCATGGTGAGTCTCGTCACAAGTCAGTCTCTCTCCCTTTTTTTAGAGAGATTTTTGCTATATGGTGCATGCACTCACGAGAGACAGAAAGCGAGAAATCACCCCCTGGGGGAATGGCCACACTGCAATTCCTCCCCTCCATTCTCCTCTCAGGATTTTGGGAATAGGTACACATACACCCAGCATGAGTTTTATGCTGTCAAGTCCAGGACTCGAACCGTGGTTGGCCATGTGGGAGTCCAGTGATGTAACCATTAAACCATCTACTGGTTCCAAATTCTCTCTCTTTAAAGTAACCAAAAAAGAGAAAACAAAAACAAAAACACACCTCTCCTTCAACAGACATGGCTGGCATTGCTCCTGGTGAGATTTCACCTCCCCTCCTGCGGTGGAGGAAACTCAGTAACCCCTCCTCTACCCCACAGACTCCGACTGAGGATACTCCAGAATATAGGTCCCAAGGTCCCCGCCTCGGGCCCAGCGGTAGCACAGTGGTAAAGCACCGTGCTCCGTGAGGCTGAACCACTGCGGAAGGTTCTAGGTTCACATCTGGGGACCTCTGAGAACAACGGGCACACCTGCACCCAGAACCCAGGGCCGGCTGGGGTTAGGGGTAGACTTCAGCATCAGGACCCGACGGGGGTCTGTCTCTGTACCTCTGTCTCTCTCACTCACTTATGGAAGAAATAAACAAAAAAGGAAACGTCCCACTCCAGCCTGAACCGACGCCTGTGCCTTCAGGCCGCCTCCCCACAGTCCTGAGGGTGCACCACCAGATTCCTCCTCCTCCGGTCAGCCTCACCTCCAGCTTCTGCTTGGTGTCAGCCCCCAGCAGGTCCCGGACGTCCTCATTGTAGATCTCCAGGTAGGAGGCCCGGACCAGGAACTTGGTGTTCTCTGCACACTGCAGGGAACGGGAAGAAGAGAGACCTCAGAGCACCGAGCCCACCAGTTGCCAGACAAGCCGCTGGTACCCGAGCCCTCTGCAGCCAGGACATCAGAGGATGGGGGACACCAGGGCCAGAGGAGTCCCAACCTGCCTTGCCCCGCCTGTCCTCCTGGTAAGCTCCCTGCCTCCTCTGCAGCTTGGTAGCCCTTCAGGCCTCCTGGGATTGCGCAAGTCTAAGCCTCAAGGGAAAGGACACAGTCGCCTCCCCGTTATTCAGGTACGGGACCAAGGTCACAGGTAAGGCAGGGACCAAGCACTGGCTCTGGGAAGATCCCTGGCAGCTCTCCCAGCCCCCTGGATGACAATGAGCGCTGGGCGCAGGTATGGTGGGTGCAGCTGACCAGAGCCACAGTCCCCACCCTGTTTCCCAGGTGCAGGACTTCAAGGCCACCAGGACGTTCTCAGCTGCAGCCCAGACACTGGGGCCCGTTCAGAGATCCATCTTGACCAGGCCCGTAGGACCTGTCTCTCGTCTGGCCAGTGGGGGGGTTGGTCTGGGAGTTCAGTGAGAAATTGCTCAGTAAACAAGGAAGCTGTGATGGCTGCAACCACTTCTCACCCCAGCACTCGGGTTACCCTACGCGTGTGAAATGTTAAGTGATGCGTTAAAGTCCAAGAACAGCAGGAGAAAAACATAGAACTGGTAGGCAGAATTTGCTATTTTAAGTTCTCCAACCATTTTCCAGGAACCACAGCCTGCCTCTGCTGATCAGCCAAGTCAAGGCAGGACCCTGACCGCGTCCTCTGGACCGCGCACTCAGAAGTGTGCTAGGGACCACGGGTGGTGCCAGCCCTGTCCACTCCCTCCACGAGGCCCATACCTGGACGCTCTCGAAAATGTGCTCGAAGGCCCTGGGGATGATGCCTCTCTGGGAAGGTGGGTCTGGCAGGCCCTGCATGGTGAAGGACTTTCCGCTGCCCGTCTGGCCGTAGGCAAAGATGGTGCCATTGTAGCCCTCAGTGACGCCCTGCAGGGGAGGAAGCCCAAACCTGGGGCTCAGCGAACAAAGCTCAGCCGGGCTCCGGGCCAGGCCAGCTCAGCACTGCTGCCCTCGTCAGATACAGGCCCTGCCTGGGTCTCCCACCACGACGGCTCAGGGCTGGGCTGGGGGCAGAGGGATGAAGGAGGCATGGCATGTCTGCAGATTTCACTGTCTGGGAGTGGGAGACTACCGTGGAGGGGAAGAGCTTGTGCTATGGAGCCCGGCCCCTGGCTGCGAGTGCCCCCTCCACCCTTTACTGAGCCTGTCCCCGCGTCTGCCTTCCTTGGTCACGTCGAGCCTCAGTTTCCTTGTTTTCCTGGTACAAGGACAAGAATGGCACCTCCTTCCCCACGAAGGCACCGAAAGGACGACCAGCACCCGCTGTGGCTCAGCGGTAGCCAGTTGTCCTGCAAGGCTGGAAGCCATGATCGACTGAGATGTGGACTCAGGTTGGCGTGAACACCCAGCAGGTGCCTGGGAACCTGAGCAGCTGCAGGGCTGGGGAAGGGCCATGACGGCGTGACGAGACCCTGCTGTCTGTCTCTGTCTCTGTGTCTCACGTGCCTGCATATGCTATCAAGAAAAAGAACAACAAAAAACAAAAACAGAAACAAAAAGAGTGGCAGCTCCCAGGAAGGCCGTCGTGAGATTTACGTAAGCCGTGCTGGCTGCAGGGGTGCTGGGCATCTACCTGGCTACAGGGACAGGGAGGTGCACGCGGTGACAGAGGTTCAGGCAACGGGCAAGGAGAGGGTGTGCGACGAAGGGAAAATGGGAGGGCGTGGGAAGAATGAGGCGAAGCTCCCTGGGTAGCAAAGGTCAGGGTAGGACAGGGGAGCTGAGAGGTGGCTGCTTTAACAGGTGACAGGAAGAAGAATGCGCCCTAGGCCTAGGGACAACCTGAGAGGAGAGGTGAGACCTTGAGAGCAGGGAGCTGGGAGGGGGATGGGAGAGCGGCTGGAGCAGGGGAGGGAGGGCTGCGGCTCAGGGCTTCCTCCTCACTCAGGCTTCTACAGGTCTGCCACTGCCTGTCGCCACTGCCTGTCTTCCCTGCTCCCGCCGGGGGCAG
>NW_006159616.1:3322523-3327905 GCF_000334495.1 Tupaia belangeri chinensis | reverse complement strand
ATGGCTTCCTCCTCACTCAGGCTTCTACAGGTCTGCCACTGCCTGTCGCCACTGCCTGTCTTCCCTGCTCCAGCCGGGGACAGAGTGGCGGGCCAGGAGATGGGCCCTGCCTCACAGAGCTCACGAGGGCCCAGATTCCGGAACTTGGCAGTGGGGATGGGGGGAGATCCCATGTCAGAACACGGTCCCAGAGTCGAGGGCCTGCTGCCCAGACCCGGGCTGTGGGCCAGAACCAGGCTCAGCCTCCCTGGGAACTGCTGCTGAGGAAGGCCAGGAGGCACCATCTGCAGCTCCCCAAAAGGATGAGGCCTCACTCATTTCTACAGGCGGAGATGGGTCAGCACCTCCACTCACCAGGGAAATCGTGACCACTGTGTGGGTTCCTGCAGCTCACCCAGGGCGGCGGGCAGGGCCCCCCACAGTGGGGACAGGCAGCCGCAGGGAGATCACCCAACCCAGCCCAGAGCTGGGCCTCTCCAACTCACGAGGGCAGAAAGCAGGGGCACACGAAGCCCCAGGAAGCACCTGCAGGCACTGGAAGGATCCACGCCACCCAGGACACAAAGGTAACCACGCCTGCCGCCCACCAGGGTAGTCCCAGCTACACCGGAAATGTACCCAGTGCAACCGAGGAACCGAACTGATGGAAATTCGTGTAAATGTAAGATGAAGCAGTATAAAATTTTTTTCCATCAAACACAACTTTATCTTCTGTGTTTAATTTCATCTGTTGAAACATTAGCATCTGATCTGAGCTGTGATTTGGAAGGCTTAGCATGAAGGAAAATGGAAGGTATCTCTTATATAATGATAGCATCTATTATTCTATTTTATTGAAATGAGCATATTTAGGATAGATTGGTTTGAACAAGTTATTAAAATTAGTTTTATGCATTTTCTTTTATTTTGAAAATGTGGTTCCTGGAGGTCCAGCCATGGTAGCACACACTGCCCGGGAGGTCAGAAGCTGCACCACAGACCCGGGTTCAGTTCCTGGGCCAACCTGAATGCACAGGGCACAGGGAGGGTCACAACATGGCAGGAACCTGTCAAAAATGCCTATCTTGGGCAAGCAGGCAGTGTGGTGGTTAAGGTGCTGGATCCCATGTGGCTGACTGGGCAGTTCAAGTCCTGGACCTGGTGGTTGGAAAAACACACCAGGGTGCTTGTGTGTGCATGCCCAAAATCTCAAGAGAAGAGAGGAGAAGGGATTGTGGTGTGGCCATCCTCCCAAAGTGGTGATGGGGAGGTGATTTCTCACTTCTCTCTCTCTGTCCCTCTCCAGTGAGCGCATACGCCCTATGGCAAAAGTCTTTTTTATAAAAATGCCTATCTCGGCCCAGCCCGGGTAGCAGTGACAGTCTACCAGACAGTGCTGGAAGCCCCGTGGCCGACTGCCCGACCCAAGGCCCTGAGAAACTAGAGGGCTAGAGAAAGGGGTCATGGCATCAAGAGACCGTCAGGGCTACTTCTCTCCCCTTCTCTTGCATGCATGCACATACTTCCTATGATGGACAAAATAAAGCTTTTTGAAAAGCCCTGTCCACCTCTCTCCCTCTGCCCACGCCCCCTGGCTCCTAAAGGAAAAACATGTGGCTATTAGGCAAACTTGGTTGTGCCAGTGGCTCGCGTGGTATCTATGCTAGAAGACGCCGCTCTAGAGTTGTGCCATGCAGTACGGCCCCCGCCATGTGGCTACCTAAATTTAACTTGATTATAGTGAAATGAAACAAAACTCAGCCCTTCGGAAGCACTATCCCCGTCTCAAGTGCCACTTGCCACATGGGGCTGGTGAGCACCTACTTGGACAGCACAGAGACAGAACACTGCCTTTGCTCCTGAAGTCCCATAGGCCAGCCCTGCCCCGGAGGTCAGGAGGAAACAGGAGTTGGGGTCTCGCTATGCTGCCCAGGCCAGCCTCACACACAGCCCTCTCCCAGCCTCCCAGGTAGCTGGGACTCTGAGTGCATGCCACTGCGCCTGGCGCAAGAAAACAACTTCACGTGCATTTCTAAGGCATAGCAAAGATTTTCTTGAAGCCTCACACATAAGCTGGCCCTCCATCCCCCAAGAGACACACACACGGAGCAGGTCCTAGATGCCCTCCACCCCGGGTTCTGCCACTCCCCTGTACCACGATTTCCTAACCAGCTCACGAAACCCGCCGTGAATGACTCTCCCGTTGATTTGGTGTCATCCCCAGTCATAATTCCCATGACATGGCATTCCGGGCTGGATACGTATTTTTACTACTTCACATAAACATATCACTATTTTAAAAAAAAATTGCGGGAGGGGGCATGCATTTGTGGGAGTGGGAGAAAGTGAGGAAGCACCCCTCCCCATAAGGGATGGCCATGGGGGACAGTTCTCCCTCCTTTCTCCCTCCTTTCAGGATTTTGGGCACACATGCACACACTCACCAAGTGTGTTGTTCAAGCCACGGTGTCAGGGACTTGAACCACACAGCCATGTGGGATCCAGCTGCCTTAACCGCCATGCCACCTGGCTGCCCCAAATAAGCACAGAATACTAAAATAAAAACCATCGGCCCTAAATTGGCCCACTTCCCCTTTCCGTTCTGCCAGTATCCTGCCCAGGGGCCAATTCTGTGGCTGTTCTTGCATCATGTCTCTGGAAGCCAGGCTCGCCCTCCTCCCCTTGGACATGGGAGAAGCCGTGGTGCCTGGCCCCTGGGCAGCCTGGGGGTCATCAGAGGCAACCCTCACACATAGGTGTGAAGGGGAGGGAGAAGGTGGTAGAGAAAGCCCTGGAGCAGGCAGCAGGTGTAGAGGCAGGTCTGAGTGGACAGCCCAGGAGGGCTGACGAGGTCACCCAGTGGCAAGAGATCAGAGAGAGCCTGGATCTCAGGGCGGAGAAGGAAAAGGGCAGAAGCGGCAGTCAGAAATGCTCAGGACTTCGCACAGCAGGACCTGAAGAGAACTGTGGGTGTGGAATGCCCTGGGCCAGGGCCAGAGCCCAGCAGAGCAGACACAAGTACCTGGCCCTGATGGCGCAGCTACTCCAGGCTCAGAGCAGGTTGGGCTGTGACCTGCACGCGTCCCCTTTAACAAGAAGCAGCAGAAGGTCCCTGCACTGGGAATCGGCACATCCCTAACTTCTGTCTCTCCAGCCTCCTTTCCTCTGCGGCAATGACCAACTACGACTGCAGTTCTTGTGAAGATCTGATACTACCTGTCGCTCCCTAAGGGCCCCGCCTTTCTTCCTCCCATCCTCTGTGTCTCCTCCAGGAAGTTCCCCTTGCCCTCCGCCTGAGTCCCCTCTGCATGCAGGTCAGCCAGCCCTCCCCAAGCTGCCGGCATCCCCTCCCACCCAGCCCTGCACTCTAACTACTTAGTGCAGCTGCTTTCCCACCTGAATCTGCCAAGGCTCTCCATCCCTGAGCCCAGGACAGGCTGGCCGGAGCTGCTAACTACTTGGGCAGCTGAGTGAGGGGGAGGGAACGCGCGTGCATTGGGTCTGAGGCTCTGCGGGGATACCCGGAGGCAGAGGATCCCCAACAGTGGCGGAGCTCAGGAGGGAATGCAGGCCTGGGGAAGATCTGGCAGGTCAGCGGTGTCAGTGTCTCCATCTCTGGGTTGGGACTTCCTGGGGGCCCCAATGAGGGAGGCTTGTTCAGGAAATGACTTCCGGGATGAAGAAGGACCCAAGACTCCGCTCCACGAGCAAGGCTGAACACTCTAGAGGAGGCAAGCCTGAGGAAGAATGCGACCTTCCAGGGCTGAACCTGGACACAGAGAGCGGAATGTCCTGCAAGGCCTCAGGGACAGAGCCAGGAAAGGTCACTGAATACATCAGGAGGCCGCCTTGGGCTGGAGCCAGGGAACAAAGGTGGAGTGGCCTGCTTCAGGAAGAGCAAGAGGCTGCAGGGAGGGCTGGTCCTCCACCTGGACCTCAGGGACCCACGGCAGGGGATGGGGGCTGGGGCAGGTGACCCCTCAGACCCAGCCTGGGAGTCGAGGCCGGCAGAACAACCTGGCTATTCCAGAGCCTGGACCACGCCTGGGGAGAGCTGCCCTCGCCTCTGAGCATCACCCTGGGACAGGTCCTGACTGTGAGCAGCTCTGGCTTTCAGAACACATGAGCACTCTCAAAGGCTTCACTGACTCTGGGCAGAAGAGATGCGGCCACCAGAGGTGGTGCTTTCGGGATGCTGACAGTGTACCTGCCGAACCAGAAGGTTCTGCAGTCAGCTGTTCTGGGATTCCCGCCTGCAGCCTTAGTGCCTCGGATATCCCAGCATGCCCTGTGCGGCTTTAACGAGGGACGGAGGGAGGGCGTCTACAGCGTTTCTCACTGCCCCATGACGCACCCCTGAACTAGCCACTCACAAACAACGGGGAGAGGCTGGGAGAAAGGAAAGACCTTGGTCAGGAGGCTGGAGGGAACTTTGCCCCACTTTGCCAAAAACACTCCGGGGGAGCTTGGAAAGTGGCCTTCCTCTGGGCCTCGGTCTCCCCATGTGTAAACGTGAGTGCCTTCCCTGTCATGAAGCAAGAAGCCCCACAAAGTGAGAAACCATAACCACAGCCCTGTGCCCCAAACTCCCAGGTGAAGGTGTTAGACCCCAAAGGTAAATGACTTCCTTTTCTCTAAGACAAAGGCCAGGCCAGAGGCCTCCTCTCTGCAGCAGGCCCAGTGAGGTGGTTCCTCCACTCCACAATGGGCTTCTCCCAGCCAGCGCCCCGCAGGGAGCTCCAGGGAGGACGTGGGTGCGAGGGGAGAGGATTCTGCGTTCAAGACAGGGTTGGCGAGCAGAGCAAGCCCAGGCTGTGGCCAGGAGGGGATGGGACGGAAGGGGAGATAGGAGGGAGGAGGAGACCTGGGCTCTCAGGGAAGAGGCTGGAACTTTTAGGGCCCTGAGGTCTAGGATGAGGGTGTAGAAGTCTCAGGGCTGGAGTTCTGGGCAAGGGAGTGTAAGGAATGGGGGGTGAGGGCCAGGTTGCCCTGGGGGACAGTTGAGACCTGGATGCGATATTGCAGACAGGAGCCAGCTGTCTCCTGCCTGTTTGTCGCCCACCTCGCCCCTAGGAAGGGCCTACCGCCGGGCCTGCTTGCACACAGGCCTGTCCCTAGGACCTGCAGGGCAGCCGGGTGTCCTGACCCGCCAGTCTGCGGGGCGCCCTCACCTCCACCAGCGGGTAGGCGATCTCGTTGTAGATCTGCTCCGTGACATGGTCTGTGTAGTAGGCGCCGTCGAAGGTGAACTGCTTGGGGGGCTCGTCCGCGGCACCCGGGTTCTGGATGAAGCACTGGCCGCGCGCACAGTCCACCGTCACCACCGGCTGGCACTTCAGCTCCCGCTCCCGCTGGTTCATGGGGCGGCAGCGCACCACCACCTTCACCGCCTCGGAGGCCATG
>NW_006159616.1:3305211-3312546 GCF_000334495.1 Tupaia belangeri chinensis | reverse complement strand
CCGGCGGGCCCCGCACCAGGCCCCGAGCCGGGGAGCCACCCCGGCTGCCCGCACGCAAGCCGCCGCGGCGTTCGCGGTTGCTAGGCAACGCCCCAGGCGTCACAGCAGCCAGCTCCGGGGAGCATCTGCGCGTTCTGGTCGCCGGGCTGAGAGAGCTTTGCACAGGAGATCCCGGGTTAGAGGCCCGCACGCCTGGGCTCCGTCCGGGCATCACCGGCCCCGACTGCCCAGCGCCAGGCGTCTTCGCGTCCGTTATCTTACCCAGTTCTCACTGTCCCATTCGGAGGTTAAGCAACTTTCCTGAGATTGCCCAGCTAAAACCCGGTGCCCAAGCTTGACTTAACCTCTGAGCTAGAGAGCCAAGACAGGGCTCTAACGCCTACAGAGAAAGGCGACAAGGACCTTGCTGTCCTTTATCCACATCGTTTATTTTTTAAAATTACTTAACTTTACTTAATTTGACCAGAGAGGGACAGAATGAGAGAGGGAAAGTGAGAAAGACACTAGGACTTGAACTGCAGTCAGCCGTGTGGAAGTCCAGTGCCCTTAACCACCAGGCCACTTGCCGCCCCCCACGTTGTTCATTATTTTTTTAAGAGGTTTTTGCCTTGGGTGTGTGGGCTCAGCCAGAGAGAGAGAGACAGAGAGGGTGAGAGGAAAATGAAAAATCACCCCACACCCTCCCCTTTCCATGAGATAGCGGGTGGCCACACTGTACTCCCTTCTCCTCCATTCTCCTCCAGGGATCTTGGACATGCAAGCACATGCACTCTGAATGATTTTCAAGTCACGGGGTCCAGGATTCAAACCATGGTTAGCCACGTGGGAGTCCAGCGACACCGCTATGCCATCTGCTGGCCCCTCTACATCCTTTGTTGAACCTAGAGCCTGCGGCATGGCTCCACAAGGACTCCCGGACAGAGTGGAGCTGCTTCTGGGGACACTCGTGTTACTTCTAAGACTCAAGACTTTAAAATAAACAAAAACTTTAGGAGCCCACAACCTGTGGTTGGAGACACCACCTGGTCTAACCCTCCTGGCTCAGTTAGGGTCCCTCCATCCAGAAAGTGGCTCTGCCAACCCTCATCCAGGCTCCCCTTTGCACAGAACACTGCTGGCCCACACTTGTCAACACTGTAGCAAATGCTGTGCGGGGAGCTCTCCCAGTGCCCATATCTAGCAGGGGAGGCTGACGCTGGAAACAAAGACCCCCAGAAGAAAGCGTAAATGGGCCAGCCCCGTGGCCTGGGAGTTAAGGGAGCCAGATCCCACATGGCTGCCTGCAGTTTGAATTCCCACCCCAGTGGCTTGAGAAACAGGCCAGGCATGTATGCCTCCCTGCTCCAAATCCCAACCGGATGGAGAAAGCTGTTTCTCTTTGGCTAACACAAGTGTCCCTCGGCAAAAAAAAAAAAAAAAAAAAAAAACTGATTTGGTCATTGTTTATTTTGCCAGAGGGTCTATGCAGTTGCCAGAGACAGAGGAGAAAGCAGCCCCCATGAGGAACGGTCAGGCAGCAATCCCTTCTCATCTCTCCGTCCTTTCAGGACTTCGGGCACACATGCACATGTGCCCAGAGTTTCTCGAGCACCAGCAGAAGGTGTCTGGCAAAGACAAAACAGACTGGGCGAAGCCCTCGCCTTTCACAGAAGTCTGTCCTAGACGATCTGAAGAAATGCACTTGATTTGGCTCAAGCCCACACGTAGAGCGGGCTGGGCTGCCCCGGCGGTGCTGGTTGGAACAGAGAGCAACGTGGTCTGTAAGACAGAGTCTGCATGCATGGGGCAGAAACGGTGCCCCATCTGTAATGTGTGACCCGTGAACGCTTTTGAGGGAATGCTCAAGTGCTGGGGAAGGCTGGTCCTTGGGTGTGCTGCGCATTCCTGACCCCTTGTCCGCATGACAGCCCACACAGCAAACCCATCCCTCACAGAGGCCAATCACCAGGTCCCCTTACATGCATGTCCTGGTGCTGAAACTGCAGGCATCGGCTGTCCCTAAACCCTGCTCCTGGCCAGGGGAACATGAGGCTGAGACCGCCCCCCTCCTCCCCGAGACCAGGGCTCCACCAGGAAGGGGATGGGTTCCAACAGAGATGGCTGCAAATGGGCCTCAAAGGACAGCTTCCTCCTAGCCCATGAGAATGGGCATCTCACTGGACAGGCAAGGAAGTGACAAGTGCCTAGCCAAGGTCATGTCCTGGGGGGTCGGGGGCTGGAACCTCCAGGAGTCTACCTTTCTGCTACCTCCCTCCTTTGTTTTTCTGGGGCTGTTCTCTTCTCCAGAGTCAGCAACCTGCTACCCTAAGGCATTGCAGGGCCCACCCCACTGGAGGAAAGAGCAGCCCCAGCCTCGGGAGGAGGCCTGGGCCTCAGAATGACTTATTGGGCAGGTTCACAAGTGCCTGTAGGGCTTCCCTACAAAGGGGAAGGTGCCTGCACTTGTCCAGCACCGCAGGGCTGCAGCCTGGATCTCCCACTGCTGCTGAGGCCCAGCGCCCAAGGGCCGAGCTCACATCAGTTCCATCTGCGAGGCTGGCCCGGGGATGTGGGAGGTGGCCCCTGACAGCCAAGGTCAGTGCCGTGTTAAGGGAAATGCCAGCATTTGGCCACCTCCCGTGGCAGCCATCAAACCACTGCAGACTGTAGGATGAGTCGGGCAGGGCCCTGGTCACCCAACTAAAGCTTGCTGCTGGCCACTCCTGGGCACATAGCTAGAAAAACAAAAATGAGCCTGGGAGCAGGGCTGCCGTGGTGCTTTAAGGCGGTGCAGGGGAGGGGACAAGCCTGGCACCCGTGCAGTTTGCAGTGGAGATGAGCCAGCCTCCCTGAGCACACTGGAGCGCTCTGCCCCAGCTGTCGTACACGTCCCTGCTGCACCCAGGTGTCACTGTGCATGGGCTTTGGGTGACAAACTCTTTGTCCACCCTGCCCTTGCTGCACTTTCCTGACCCCCTTCCTGAGAACTCAAGGGAGGACTCCGCCCTCAGAGATGTGAGAACCAGGCCCGGTGTGAGCTGTCGGCCTGGCCCCAGGCTCCACGCCACAAGCTCCACTGAGTCACCTCTGCTCGCTCACTCCCAGTTCTCCGCCCAGGAGGGCTCACTCTGCCTCCCCGACTGGGGAAGCCCTGTCCCCGAGTGAGGTGGAAGAATCCAAAGTCACGCAGCAGGTTACGGAAGCTAGAGCGCCAGCTGTCCCCTGGAATCTCAGCAGGTCACAGGTCCCCTGAGGAGCCACTGACGTCTCCAATCTCAGGGCTCTCCCCTGAGACGCAAAGCGATGGGAGATGATCTGAGGGCAGAGTGACCAGGCAGAAGGGCGGGAGGGGGTAGAGTAGCTGCAGAGGCCTTGGGTTGGTTTCAGCAGGCAGGGGCACGGGGCTGGCCTCCTAGCCCAGGCCCTGCAGCTCTGCCTCGGACTTGGCATGGCCCAGGGGCCGGAGAGTTCGGAGGGGTCGGCCCTCGGGCCCACAGTCCTGCTCCTCGTAGGTGGGGTTCAGGCGGCCCATGTCCAGCGGGCAGAAGAGGCTGCGCTCAGCCCCAGCGTGGCTCTCCACCAGGGCCTCCAGGCTGGGGAACTCGGCCGGCAGGTGCTAGGAGAGGAGGGGGCTTCAGCTCCAGTCCTCCTCCCAGCGGCTCAGGCAGGAACCAGCCACCCTCTCCCACAGTCTGCTCATTTCAGAGAGCAGGAAACAGAGCCGAGAGAGGTCACAAGCACTGCTGTGACACAGCCACATGCCATCTCGTTCCCCTTCCCAGCCTGGCAGGGCTGAAGCATTCTGCTTGGAAGTAAGGGTGTACCTGTGGGCAGGATGAGACTCTAGGGTGGAGACTCAGAGGCTGTGTGAGCTTAGGCAAAACCCCTGCCCTCTCTGAGTCAGTTTCCTCCTCTGCTAAGAACAGGCAGACTTTTGAAAGCCAGGATCCCTACAGAAATGTGAGGCATAACCCCAGCCCCAAAACAGGACCTCAACCACCAGATACCTCCCCATCCTCCAAGAGCCCTTAGGTCTGGGGCGAGCAGGCAGGGTTGGACCAGTGTGGGTGGGCCCAGCTGAGCCAATAAGGAAGGAGGGGGCCCTGGGGAGAGCCAGATAAGAGGCAGGGCCTGAGAGAGCCAATGGGGAACAGAGATGAGGAGGAGGCAGCACAGGACCTCAGTGGTTAGAAAAGACAGGCCAGGGGCTGGGGGCCCAGGTCATCACACTCACCTCCAGGCAGTAGCGGCCCAGGTGGTTCCGGAAGACCTGGTGGGGCACCACGCCACACTGTGTCCGCACTGACAGGCACCACTGGCCACTGGCCCCCGGTTCAGGCCATAGCAGGAAGGCCCCAAGGACGTCTCTGCGCAACAGGGCAAGGGCACAGGACCTGGGGACAGAGGGCAGAGGCTGGAGGCAGCACCCCTAACCAGCCTCAGGTTGCTCCCTGGGCACAGGACAGCCCCAAAGCCCTGTGGCAGCCTGAGGATCAAACGCCCTGAAAAATGGGTTCCCGGAGTAGCCACTCAACGAAAGGAAGCGTTAGAAGCTTAAGTGCTTCCTAAGGGGTCCAGAATTGCCGACCACGTCAAGACCCCATCAGAAGAGGGGACTGAGGACTAACACCGACGGGGCTCAGGCTCCATGACAGGCCAGGCACAGGGCTTTACCTGAATCACTCCGTGTGGTCGTTTGCAGCCTGTGGTGAAGGTCCTTTCGTTATCCCCATTTTACAGCCGAGAAAACAGGCCCAGGACGGTGAGTCCCGGAGTTTGGGAGCACTCTGACCCCTCATAGGAACGTGCACTTGTCAGGGCCCCGGGGAAGCCCGCAGTCAGTTTCTCTGCCAACCCCAAGGGACAGGGCATCAGGCCAGGCCAGGCCACCCTACCTGGAGACGCCAGCAAAGGCCCAGATGTTCTCTGTCAGGCTGCCCTCGCCCTCTACCAGGCACAAGGGGCCACCAGGACTCCGGGGCCATGCCTCCCATGCGGCAGGAACTGTGGAGACCAGCCAGGGCTCAGAGGGAGGGGGCCAAGCCCTCTCATGGCCGGCTTGCCTGACTGCCACAGGCCCCATCTCCCTCACGTCTGTCTCCTCACCATGCCCCCTCCCTGCCTGCTGCGCATATCCAGCCCCCATAGACCCACCCACACAGGCACCCCTCACTCGCCAGTTAAGGTTCACAAGTAGCCGGTCACCTGCACCAGCCCTCAGGCACAGACCCGGGACACACTCACACACACGCGCACACCCAGGCAGGACTCGGAGGTATAGACCCAGCCTTGCAGGAATGGGACGTACGCTCATGCCCACCGTCCCCAGTGGCACAGGTGCACAAGCAACTCACAGGCCTCCCGGGCGAGCAGCTGCAGCTGGGTCTCGTAGGTGCAGCCTCGGTAGGCCCCCGAGCGGATCACCTTGCTGCGGATGGCCTTCTTGCGCACCAGCGTGGGCGAGCAATAGGGATTTCCTAGGCGGGCATGGCGGGAGACCCCACGGCTTTCCAACTCCGGCAGCTCCTTCTAGGGCACCAAGGAGGGGTCCGCGGGCAGGCAGACTAAGGTCCAACAACCTCGGGCCAGGCAACCCCAACTGAAGTCCACCCCCAAACCCTCACCCAGTTCCCTTGCCCATTGCCCACTCCCTGGCAGGGAGCTGCATACCCCACTGCCCACTGGCCCCTCTGCAGGCAGCCGCCGGAAGGAGACCAGTGCATGGACGTTTTGTGAGAGCTGATCGCGGCCGAAAGGCTCCCGCACCAGGCCAGGGGGGCCTCCAGGGCTGGACGGTGGCTTCGGAGGCATGTCCCCTGCAGGCCCTGGGTAGGTGTCAGGCTGTGCCCTCTCCTCGGGGTGCTGTAAGAGGTAAGCAAGCTGGAAGGAGCGGCAGAGCAGCAGATGCAGGATCTGGACCTGGGCAGGGCAAAGAGGCAGGCTCAGTTGTGGAAAGTCTCCAAGCATCCACTCTCAGGCCCTCACCACGGTGCAGTCCCTCAGCTCGACGTGCTCTTCCCCATTCTCCATGAGAAGACTCCTACTTATCCCTCAAACCTCACCACAGCACAGTCTCCCCGCAGCGTCCTTTACTCACATCGCAGACACTGAGCACCTGCTCCGTGCCGGCTGTTGTGCTGGGAGCAGAGAGTGTAGCCGTGGGCCCCTGCGCTCCTGCCCTGGGTTACACCCACGTCCTGTGGGAGTCCGGCTCTCTGCCCTCTCAGAGAGCTGCCCCATGGTCAGGCCTGGGTTCCAATCCCGATTCTCCCTGAGGAGCTGCCTGTGGCCCTGGGAAGGGCATGACATTCCCCCCCACCCCCCGGTTTCCTCTTCCCCACCTGCCTGTGCTCCTTTGAGGAGTTAATGAAGTGGAGAAAACTCCCCACGGAGGCCTTGTGCCCACCTGGGGCCAGCACATTTTACTCGCCACTCGTACTGCCCGACAGAGCGTGTGGGACCTGAGTGCTTCAGGAGACAAGAGCCACGCCCCAGCCACCTGTCAACCACGGACCCGGCAGGGCTTGCTGTACAGGCGCGAGGGGAAAGGCGTGCCGGACAGAACCCACCCAGCCTCCTGTGCCCGGCTGCCAGCCTCAGCTGTTCACGACAGGCACGCTGGCTTGGACCTCACAGATCTACCTGTCCACCCACAGCTGCCACCCAAACACATAGCTGTGCACTAAAGCAGTTCGGGTCCTGGACCAGTCTCTGCTCTCAAAGAACTCCAGGGACTGAGCAATGACAAAGTGCGGTCCGTGTGGCAGGATCCCTGCGGGCAGAGTGGTCTAGGGAGCAAGGCGGGCTTTGCACGCACATGGACCAAGCCTTGAGGGGTAAGTGTGCGTGTGTGAGATGAGGGGAGGGGCGCTCCAGGCAGAGCTCCCAGCCTGAGCAAGGCCTGGTGGTGTGCACCTGCCCTGGGGCCAGGTTCCCACCTCCGAACCTGGGCAGTGCTGAGGCCACTGACCTGCTCTACAGGGTGTGTGTGTGGGGCAGACCTGCGGCAGGAGCAATGGGTAAGGGGGGAATGCCTCCTGGGGGCTCAAGTCAGCCCTCGAGGGCCCCCATCCCTGGAACCTGGCCAGATTCCAGCACGGCTCCCATTCCGGCCTGGGGCCCCAGATACCTCCCCGGGCTGGCTGCCCACAAAGAGGTGGCAGAAGAGCCTGCTGGCTGGGCTCCGTGGGTTCCGGGCGACAAAGGCGAACTGGCAGTCGGCGGGGCACCAGGTGGAGTAGAGTATGCGCCTCAGGGCGTGGGCCATCAGCAGTACCTGGGAGCAGCAGCCGTGGCTCCATGAGTCTCTGCCCGGCCAGCCAGACCTGCAGCCGCGCCTTGGGCCGCCCACCCAGC
>NW_006159616.1:3298786-3304794 GCF_000334495.1 Tupaia belangeri chinensis | reverse complement strand
GCCGGGCGACAAAGGCGACCTGGCAGTCGGCGGGGCACCAGGTGGAGTAGAGTATGCGCCTCAGGGCGTGGGCCATCAGCAGTACCTGGGAGCAGCAGCCGTGGCTCCATGAGTCTCTGCCCGGCCAGCCAGACCTGCAGCCGCGCTTGGGCCTGCACACCCAGCTCCCAGGGCAGCCCCCTACCCCCGTATTAGGGAACTCAGGGGCTAAGTTCTGGAGTCAGAGTGGGTTTCAAAGCCTGGCTCTGCCATTTATTCTGTGTAACGGGGGCAGGGGCACCGTCCTCTGAGCCCTTGTGTGACACATGGCAAGTGTGACAAGTTCCTCCCCGGTGGACACGGGTCGGTGCGGACTTGTGACAGTGGCACAGACCTGGCCCCGGGGCCCTGCAATGCCCAGCTCCCGGCAGCATGTGCAGCTGGCTTCAGGCCCTGCGGCCGTGCACCATCGGGCACCACAGGGGGGTAGGCGTCCCAGCAGGGGCTCCCACCTGGCCTGCAGCCAAGTCTGGCACTCCCTCCATGGCCACCTGAGGCTGTCCACAGCCTACTGGGCAGAAGCATGAGGAACCGGGCAGGGCAGAGTGTTCTGGTGCTCAGGCAAGGGACAGCCCAAGGGGTGAGAACCCATCCCCCAGCTTGCCCAGAGCAGGCAGGTATGCCAGGGAGGTTCCGGGAAAGTGCCAATAGTTCCCCCTCGCACCCACAGGGCTCCTACCTCGCCCTCCCCACTGCAGATCTTGAGCCCCTGAAGGCTGAATTTCAGGATGACGGCACGACGTCGGGGACAGTCCTGGTAGAAGAGAGCTGGTCACTCCCAGGCCTGCCCTGCCCCCATCCTGCCCACTGAAGCCTGAGACCTGGGCAGCAAGACAGCCCGGCCAGAGCTGGCCACACTGTGGGGACACCCCGCAGGGCCCAGCTGTGGCTTCCGGCTGTGGGGCATAGGTCACAGACAGCCCAGAGGACCCCCTGGTGGGTCCTGACTGGGCCGCCTCCCAGAACGCCTCTGGTCCTGCCCCTCCCGGGCTTCGCCACCCATCTCTATGACAGAATGAGGGATCTAGTCTCTGGGGTCAACCCCAGCCTGAGAGCCCAGGGCTGTCATCCCCAGGGAGGGGAGGAGGGGAGGGGCCCACCCACCTTCAGCGCCCACAGATGCTGTTGCACCACCCACACGCTCTCCTGGGTGTCCAGGTCGTCCACAGGGAAGGAGCCCACGTACTGCTTGGCAGCAGGGCAGGAGGGTATGGGGCGGGGAGTCAGGTTCACGGTTGCTGACCCCCAGCCTCCAGGTTCCCCCCAAACACACACTCCACTCTGCCAGGCTGTGGGTGGAGATAGAGCACTGCCCAGGGGACTGTGGGCGAGTCAGCCACAGTGTCGTCTGTGCACCGCGCTCCAGGCCTGGGCCAGGGAAGGGGGACCCACAGCTCCCTCCACCCCGAGACCACTGCCCCGGGCCACTGATGGAGCACACGGGAGGGGCGGCCCCACCCACCTGTGCAAACTTGGTGATGCACCTGGGTCGGTGAGTGACAGGCCCACAGTCAGAGGCCCTCCGGCCCCCCGCCCCAGCCTTGTGCATGGCCTGCAGGGTGCCCAGCTCCGAGCTCCACGGGAGAGAAGGCTGCAAAGGGCAGAGGGGAGGCTGTTTTCGGGCAGGCCAGCTGTGCTCCCTGTCTCAGTTCACTCATTCATGCATTTAACGAGCCTTACTGCCTGCTACATGCCTGGCAGTGTCCTAGGCTCTGGAGACACAGCCCTACAAGAAATGACGACCCCTGCCTGCCCACGTGGGGCTGACATTCTTGTGGAGAAAGACACAGGGCAACATGATGTAGACGGCTAAGTCAGACAGTGCTGAAGCAGGGGAGAAGGACGAAAGATCCGGTCGGGGTGCTGTAGCTAGGACGCCCTTGCTGAGGGGGTGAGGTCGGGAAGGCACCACCGAAGAGCAGGGGTGTGGAGGCCACTAGAGCAGAGTCTGCAAAGACACAAAGGAAGGGAAGCAGAGGACGGAGCCCTGACCGTGGTGGCAGGCCATGTCCAAGTGGCCAGACATGGGAACAGAGCCTCTAGCCTGTGGGCAGCAAGAAACCAGAGCAGGCTCCAGGGCAAGTGCCCGTGAGCTGCAAGTCAGAGCAGAGGGGGTCCTGCCTCACAGGCCTCTACCTCGTTCAGCTCAGCCTGACTCCAGCCATCCAAGGCCCTGCCCTTTGCAGAGCAGCGGCCACTGTGCTGAGGCTGAGGAGGGTGTGACGCAGCTCCTCTGTCCTGGGACCTGCTTCCGGGCCCACGGGTGGTGGACAGGAGCCCCCTTCCCAGACTGTCTTCACATGCAGGGACAGAGCTCTGCCTCACACAGCGGGGCCGCAGTGGCACTCCACCCACGTGGACTAAAAGCACCGGTGGACCATGGAAGGCTGAGCCCCCCAGGGACCCAGCTCCCTCGTCTTTTGGTGGGGCTGACCCAGGAACCCGCCTCTGTCCCTGTCCAGGCTGGCACTCTCACCAGCCTTCTCGGAAACACTCTCAGGACCACAGAGCTGTGTTCAAATCCTGTGTGACTCAGGCAAGCTGCCTCATCTCTCTGGGCCTCCGAGCCTGGGGAGTGGATGGGGACAATGGAGGAGCAGGGACCCAGCATAACACCAGCCAGGCCTGCAGCTGGTACAGGACAGCTCCAGTCTCACAGGGGGTGGGGACTCCAACGCCTGCCCTTCAGAAGGGACCTGGGGAGGGAGCAGGGCCTGGCCCCTTTCAGCTCCTCCTTGCCTGCAGACCACACAAGGTTCCCACAGGAGGCTAGACAGGGCCTGGGCAGGAAGGGGCATGTCCCGGGGTGCTCCACTCCCTGTGGCAGTCTTGGGGAGGGGTGGGTGCTTTAGAACTGACACTGTTGGTACCAAGAGCCCAAGAACATCCCCATGTCTACCTGCCATGACCTCCGACCCCAGGGTCAGGCCAGGGTGGTGGAGGCACCAGCCTGATCAACCACATCTGATGAGCGGCCAGCAAGGGAGAGTCAGAAAAGAGAGGTTTCCCTGTGCTCTGGAAGCCTTCCTGGTCCCTCCTACCTGGCTTCCCTCCTGCTTCTCTGGGCCATCACACCCTCCACCGTTTTTCAGGTTTTTTGCCAAAGTGCACATGCACTCACCCAAGAGAGGCAGAAGGACATAGAGAGAGGGAAAGTGTGAAATCCCCCCAGGAGCGACTGTCCCACCACAATCCCTTTTCTTTTACTCTCCTCTCGGGATTCTGGGTACACACACACCTGGTATGATTTTCCAACCACCGAATCTGGAACTCGAACTGCAGTCTACATATGGGAGTCCAGAGCCTTAACCACTACGCCACCCGCTGGCCAAATTCCCCGCTTTTTGATCCTGGTCATTCTTCACCTCACAGAGAAATAAACTCAGCCTCCTGCACTGCATTCTCACAACAGGACCTGGATACCAGATGGGGGGGTTCCCACCTGTCCCCAAGCAACAGAGTGGGTGTTCTCCAGCTTAACCCCCGATGCCAACTCCCAGGAGACGGTACATGAGACCCCACAGGGGAAGGCTCTGTCCCCAGGACCGCCCCCAGGGACACGCCAATTCTAAGCTCTGCGCTGCTTCCCCTGTGTTTCTGGCTGTCCGGCTAACTCAGGGGCCCCACGAACCCCTTCTCAGATTCCACTAACCTGCTAGAGCAGTTCACAGGCCTTGGGAGTCACCTCCTTCCATTTACTGGTTTATTATGAGGGATATTACAAAGGGTACAGATGGAGGGGTGCTTCGGACCAGGCGTAGAGGAGGGGCCTGGGGCGCCCCCAGAACCTCCACATGCTCCGCGGTCTGCAAACTCCCAACCTTATTCTTCAGGGCCTGCGAAGGCTCCGTCGCTCGGGCACGACTGACTAAATCAGTGGCTGTCGGTGACGTGGGTGATCAGCGTCACCTTGAGCCCTCTGGAGGCTGAGGGTGGGGCTGAGCCCGGACACTGCTCCTGCCTGGGGTTAGTGGTGGACCTGAAGTGACCTGGGGGCGGCCGGCCAGCAGCCATCTCACTAGCGTACGAATGACACTGAGTGCTCCGAAGAGCCCGAGCGTTCGGTTGTGTGCCAGGAAATGACCACGAGGACCAAATGCTGTCTGTTGCAGTGTCACAATGCCCTTCCCTACCGCACCTCTTAGTTTAGATAAAGCAAAGTTAGATGTGTCACCAGCGCTAAAGCCACGTGACACTGTTCCAGGTAAGATGTGGGCTCTCCGTGAGGCTGCCTGTTAACTTCATCCTCACATCGTGGGGCTGGGATGGCAGGTGGCAGAGAGAAGAGGCGAAGACCGAGAAACAAGCAGGGGAGAAGGGTGGGGGAGAGACCAGAAAACAAGCAGAGGAGAGGGGCAGGGGGGAGGGCAGCAGCTGTGGGTGCAGAGGGGTGAGGGGGTGAGAAGACAAAAGCAGCAGATACAGGAGCCGGGAGAGCCAGAGCGCGCTTCCTGCCCAGGCTGCCGGCAGCAGGCACGGCCCCTCGGGCAGTGAGAGTGCAGATGGAAGGCACCACATGGGCTGCACACACACGCACACACACACGTGCGTGCACACACACACACGCAGCTGTGTCTCGGGCTGCGAACTGCCTCTTCCTTCCAGACCCAGAGCTGCAGCTTTGGGGGCACCCAATATCTAACTGCACGGGTGGGAGGCCAGACCATGGGTCCTCTTTGCCCCCCATAACCTGATCCCTCACCCCCCTGGCCCTTACCCTCCTTGGAAACTAGAAGTTTCTCCCTTTCTCCATCTCCCTTCCAAGCCAGAGGGTACAGCACATTTCAGCCCCAGGCCTGGAGTAAAGTGGGGTTCTCCAGAGGACCTGGTGAGGGGGTGACAGGTTTACCCCAACCCTGGAAACAGACCTGCTTACCCATAATTCCGGGCACCAACACCCACTTATCTCTTTTACCTGCTTTTCCCAGGTTTTGCACAGGAGCCTATCTGGGTCAGCACCTTCCGAAGGGGATGCGCATTTGGAACAAGGCTGGGGCTCGCCCTGCTCAGAGACCAGACTAGATAGGAGGACCTGCCCTGGGTCGAGCCTGGAGGCCTTCTGCTGCACACACCATGGCTGAGTTGTGTCTCAGGGACGGCCCACCTCCTCTGCTCCTCTAAACCACCACCCAGCCTGCAGATCCTGGACTCAGCAAATGGCTCAGAGAGGGGAAGTCACTTGCTCAAGGACACACAGCATAAAAGGGGAACAGGGAAGCAAATTCAGCTCTCAAGGGGCCCTTCTGCTAAAGCATGGCTGTACCCTCTGCTCAGACTCCCCTCCGCGAAGTAAGTAGAGTGCCCAACAATGGAGCCTGTCCAGGAAAGGGTGAGGCAGGAAGCAGCCCCCGTGGGCAGAGACCAGCTTATGAGCCGCACTGGGCTGATCTCAGCAGAACAGCTGCCTTCTCTCACACTGCCTCTCCTGGGCCAGACGGTCTGGGCCTGCGAGAGCCACCCACTGTCCCAACACTCCCCCACCTGTCCTAGGCTCTGGGGTCCCAGGAGACTTAAGACCTTAGATGTGGGGTCCATCTTGGTTGGCTGATGCCACCCTGGACAAGCCCCGTAACCCCCCAGCCTCAGTTGGCAACTGGAAACGGGCGACAGCAGCTGCCTGCTGGGGCTCCTCTAGCGGTCTAAGACTACCTCCCAGAGCAGACTATGCCGGGCGCTGGTGCAGGCGGGCCAAAGTCCCAGCCGGCGAGGAGCACCCAGGCTGGGGTGGGAGGGCGGCAGGGGAAAGCGGCACCATTCCAGGGGGGGTAGCGTGAGGACACCCAGGCGCGGAGCGGGATCGGGGGGCTGTCTCATACAGCGTGGTTGAGGTCGGCCCTACACAGACGACATTTCCACAGAAAGTGCTATCTGCGGGATTCGAGGGGACGCAGCCGCTCAGCTCCCAGCACCGGTGCGCGGCGCTCCGCGGCTCTGTGCGCCCCTCCTGCGGAGCGCGGCCAGGGCTTCCG
>NW_006159616.1:3294900-3298557 GCF_000334495.1 Tupaia belangeri chinensis | reverse complement strand
CGGCGCCTGGCCTCGTCCACCAATCGGCGCCCGGGAAGCGGCTCCGCTGGGCCGTGCCGCCCAATCAGAGACCGCGCGGGGGTCCTGGCACCGCCCACGTCTGCCCTGGTCCCAGCACTGCGCCTTAAAGGGCCGCCGGGGCTGTGCGCGCCCTCTGAGAGCGCCCCTGCCCATCGTCATGGCCTCCTCTCTCTGGAGAGCCCATGCCCCCCGTCTAGCTCCTGAGCAGCTTCGTTTCATCATCCAAGCAGCGGCCTCTACAGCGCCTCTTCCGAGAAGCCTTCCCTGATAACGTCATTGTTCACTCTGCAGACCCTTCCTACAGTCTTGTTTGCTTGTTATCCCCCAGTCCAGCGCGGGCGGCCGTGAGCAGGAGGGGCCTAATCCCACCCAGTGCGCCGGACAGAGACTTCACGGACTAGGCGTTCAGCTGACTGCTGTTTTCACCTGGCCTGGGGTTGGGGAGAGCCTGGCCAGTCTCACCTGCCTTCCACCCAGCAAAGCTGGGATCGTCCTCTTCCTCACTCTCACGAAGCTGGGGACTGTTCTCTTAGGAGGATTGACTGAGCCTGCCCAGCTCAAGGCCGGCTCCATGCAGCCCTCCGAGCACAGAGGCCACGACCCTGCCTCAGGCTACACAGAAATCCACTAAGACCGGAAAGGGTGAGCAAATCCAGCCAGTGTCAGCCACAGCGCCCTGGGGCACTTTTGTCCCTGTCAGGCTGGGTGCCTGCAGGTGCTAACAAATAGCAAATCCGAGGCCGCCTAGCCCTCCATGGACATTAAACCTGAAATCGGGGACAAATACCAGACCAGACCGTCCAAGCCTGGAACCAGAAAGAAGCCAGGACACACCCGGCTCAGTCTAGGCATGAGCAAAGGCTGCACCCCAGGAGGTGAGCGTTCTGGAGAGCTAAGGCTCCAGGGAGGCAGGTTGGGGACCCTTGGGTCATACCAGGGCTTCCCTTTATCTCCCCAGAGCGCCCTCCAGAGGCATCAGTGAATGGAGGTCAGAGGCCAGCCCTATCTGGGCACTTGGTTTTACTAGCCTGAGACCTGGGCACACCACCCCCTCCCTCACTCCTCGGGCGCCTCCTCTGTGAAGTGTTCCTAACCACTGACTCAAAGCCAGTGAGGATTCAAATGACTTACTGTGGGCAGAGCGCTTGGCAGGCCTCTGACCTTAGCGAAGCATTGAGCAAATATTAGCTGACATGAGACTGCTTCACCGCTGGAGTTTCTTTTGTGGGCGAGTGAATGGCAAGTGTTTACTGGCTCCGAGTGTGCAGGCTCGGGGAGGACACACCCAGCCATCTGACAGCCTCGAGGCCGGCGACAAGAAGGAACGAAGTGTTGACACACTGGTCCTCCTCTCCCCAGGTCCAATCTAGGGGTTCAGCGCACACCAGCACGTACGTTTTAACAGCGGACTCGCTGATTCCTAGATCCATGGTCCCCATTTGGAGAACAATCAGACCAAACAACACAATGTACTCTGTTAAACAGCAGCTCACAATATTTTGTTGTTATTGTTGTTGTTACAGGGTATATGTGCTTGCCAGAGAGACAGAAAGAGGGAAAGTGAGAAAGCAGCCCTGGGACGGATGGCCTGGCTGCAACCTCTTCTCCTCCATTCTCCCCTCAGGACTTTGTGCATGCACACACGCAGCCAGAGTGATTTTTCAAGCCGCCAGGTTTGGGACTCGAACCGCATAGTTGCTCATGTGGGATCTGGCTGCTGGAAGCTCTACGTCACCTGCTGGCCCACACAATTTTTAAAATAGTGACAGGAATTTGTTTCAGGTCAAGTGACAAGAAGACAAAGGAATTAAATTCAGATGATGAAATAGTTGAACCCAGAGGGAGAATGGTGCCTTCTAGGTCTTTCTCAGGAGAAGGGGGCAGAGGGCCAAGACATGAGTGGCAAGCACTGTGGTAGGTCCTAGAGGGTACAGAGACTTACAAGCACCAGGTTTGACAAGTCCACGTATTGGGGCCTGGCCGCAGCGACACACACTGGTTGATGCTGCTACTGAGCAGGCTGAGGCCACATGACATGCCTGGATTTGATTCTCAATCCACCCCAAAAATCCAGGTGCAGGGCTGGTCAGGAAAACAGCAAAACTAGCAGGTCTACCAGGCACACCCCGCTGGTAAGACCCTGGGAGACCTCCTGGCCTGCACCAGGCACGTGTGTGCCCACATCCCAGGCCGGCTGAGGTTTGAGTGGATCATGGCATTGAGACTCTGTCAGGGGTGTTCTCTCGCTCGCTCTCCCACTCATGGAATAAATAAACTTAAAAAACAAAACACCAGCTGTGGTGGTAAGCTCCTATGGGCCCAGATACTGCGGAGACTGGGGCAGAAGGATTATGAGTTTAAGGCTGGTGTAGGCAGCATAGCTAGATAAATGTATTCGGTATGTACCATTGGCCCCTAACTTTACTATTGAGTATCTTGTTTTTATTTTTAATTTTTTAAAATATACGTAGTATTTTTCCCATAAGAGAGAGAGAGCAAGAGAGAGAAAAAGGAACCTCCTACTGGGCCTTCATGCTGCAGTCCTCCCCAGTTTTAGCCAGCCCAGATCACAGGTACTTACACAGCCTGGCATGCTCAGGGAGGGCCTGGGACATGAACCAAGGACCTTTCCCATGTGGGCCTAGTAATGTTACCACTGCACCCCCACCTGGCCCTAAGGATCTCTTATTTATTTATTCTTAGTTTGCTATAGGGTACGTGCACATGCCAGAGAGACAGAGAGTGAGTGAGAGAGGGAAAGTGAGAAATCACATCTCTCCTCCCCAGAAGGGATGGCCACACCAGCCCCCTTCTCCACTGTCCTCTTGGAATTTGGGGCATGTACACAGATGCCCACTCAAGATGCTGGCTCTGAGACGTGAACCACACAGTTGGCCATGTGAGATCCAGCTGCCTTAACCTCCATGCCACCTGCTGGCCCCCAGTTATTAGTATTTTTAAATACATGGTCTCATTTTAAACACTATGTCCCATCCTGCCTCAGGCTCCAGAGTAGCAAGGACTATCGGCATGTACTCTCACGGGCTTCTAGGGTGGACTGGGAGTCAAACACAGGCCCCCCATCTGACCTTGGCCTGCTGAGCAGCAGCGCCGACCAGTGTGTGGGTCTGGGTTGGTTTCACCCGTATAGGTGAAATATATGTTCCCGACTCAGGAACAGACTGTTTCAAAAGCAAATGCGTTTATATAATTGAAGTTCATTCTGGGACACGAACCACACGGTGGGCCATGTGGGACCCAGCCGCCTTTACCACCACACCAGGAGCTGGGCCCCCATTCCTTTGTTTTTACTTAAATGTCAAAGTAATGTAACTGCGCATCTGAGCTGCTCCATACCCAGGTTACCAAATTCAGCTCATCAAAATTCCCAGAAAGCACAGAAACTCCAAGCTTTTACAATGCACGTGGGCTTCTAGAGGGATACTAGGTGGACAGGCTCACAGGTTACCTGTAACAAAGGTGGGGGTGTCAGCCACCTCCTGGGCCAGTGGCCCAGTCCTTCCTGCCCATCCCTGCCACGTGGCACTCATCCTTACATCACGCCAGCACGGCCGTCAGGAGCCTCCGGGCATGACCCTCCCAGCCCTGGCGCACTGGCTCGCTGGGCAGGAAGCC
>NW_006159616.1:3279987-3294802 GCF_000334495.1 Tupaia belangeri chinensis | reverse complement strand
TGAGTCACGACAATGACTAACGCACGCAGGTGTGAGCTTGCCGTCGCAATCCTGCCTTTTCTCTAAAATCCCAGAATCGGGTACCGAGTTGCCAGCTGACTAATGTGAGTGGGCGGGAGCACATCAGTGAGAAGCGACTGCCGACAATAGAGACAGCGAGCTCGGCCCAGCCCTGGGCGCTAGGCACAGCTTGTCCACGGCTGCTCGGCTGCTCGGCTGCTCGGAAGGCTCGCGCTTGGTCCAGGTTTCCTCGGTAACACCTCTCCACACCTGCGTTACTTTCAACCTCGAACACCATCGTGGGGCTCACCCAGGTGTGTCCTGATGGCTCTCCGCAACCTGCCCCCAACACTGTCCTCCAAAACAACCCACAGCAGAGGGAATTTATTTATTTTTTCTAAGACAGTTACAGACTGAAAAGAATCCCCATCCAAATTCCTATGTTGAAGTTCTAACTTCCAGGACCTGACTGAATCTGGAGACAAGGTCTTTAAAGCAATCAGGGCGGCCCTCTGGCACAGTGGTTAAGTGCTGTGCAGAGGAAGCCAGATCCCACGTGACCAGATGGGATCTGAATCCCAGTCCTGCCGGGAAGACATGCCCAGGATCCTGGTGGGATAGAAAACTGAATTGGTGTGATCAGGCCCCACCGCGGGGTGCTTTCTCTGCACCCCCACCCCCATGTGTGATACACATACTCCATTAGAAAGGGAATAAAAGGGGAAAACAGAAGAGATCATTGAATTAAAATGCAGTCATTTGTGTGGGTCCTGATCCAGTATTACTGGTGCCCTTTTAAGAGGAGATCTGGACACAGCTACATACAGAGGGAAGGTGACGTGAAGATGGCCATCTACCAGCCAAAGAGAGAGGTCTGGACCAACCCTTCACTACAGCCCTAGCAAGAAAGCAACCTTGGCTAGCCCCGGACTACAGACTTCAGCCTCCAGAACTGTGAGGCGGTGGAGTCCTGTCCTCTAACCTCCCAGGTTGTGGTACTTCCTTACAACAGCCCTAACCAAGGAGTATGGATTCAGAGCTCATTATTTTACGGATGAGGCAATCAAGCCTCAGAGACTAAGTAGGTGGCCAAGGTTACACAGCTAAGTGACACAGTCCCCAACTGTGTACAGGACCACAGCTCCAGATGTTACTTGCACACAGGGCTGAGAGGTGTACTCCAATCAGGAGTCAATCTCAATTTGGAATTGACGAAAGTTTCTCATTCTAAATACTACACGCTCAGCAAACTTGAGTTACACAAACAAGTTATAGGGACTTAGGTTTAACGCAAAAATTTCACCAGAACAAAAGTCCTTAAAACGGCACGGTGGATGAGCAAGGATAGTGTGAAACTCTGGGTTTTAGGAAAGGTGCTGTATTAACTGCTATTAAGCAGGCACACAGAAGCAGACAGATAAGCGTCTGGGTGACTAAGGTTTCCTTTAGAACCCTGAGCTCTCGGTAGCTAAACAGACAGCATTTTGAAAAACCTCAGCTGTCGGGGAAAATCCCCATTCTGTGATTGCTCTTGCTTCAAGGAGTACATGTTCAGAGTTGATAAAGAGTAAGAAAGCCGTCACTGAGCAACATCCAAGTTCTGACTGATGTGGCTCCTGGGAAAAGCTTTCTCAAGTACCAGCAGCCTGTGGAGTGGAAGAATTCACAGGATGGCGAATTCTCCCATCGTAAGCAAACTGCACAGAAACCAGAAAGTGTTTCACGGCTAGGTCTGGGAATGACCGAGTCCATCATCCTTAAAGGGCAGCCTGATAACATTTCCCAGTGATACAAGGGCTAAGTCGAGTTACAAACTTAAAAGTCACACTGACTTACTGGCAAACGTGACTGAATTTCATTTTCAAGTCCTCTGCCCCCTTAAACAAGTCCTTTCTCTTCCATGGGTAGGATATGAGATCCCTGGGCTGTAAGGCAAGGTGAGAATCCAGAAGCTTGAAAAATCGCCAAGCAGCGGCAGTCAAGGTGGCTCTGCATTCAGAGTACCTGGGTTTTAGCTCCGGTTTGGCCACTTATGACTGGGGCAGGTTCCTGGACCTCATTTGGTGCCTCAGTTTTTTCTCCAGTAACATGGTGATCATAAATGACTACCTCATAGGGTTGCTGGGGTTAAATGAAATACTACACACAGAGGCCTGGCCCGGGGAACGAGACCAGTTAGCATTAGCTGTTTTCACTATTTTTGTTAAGTGCCAGCCGAACTTACAACTACGCTTTATCAAATATACTGGTCACCGTAAAGATCTACTTTTTTGTTTGTTTTTAGTTTTTGCTATAAGGCTTGTGCACTTGCCATAGGGAGAAAGAAAACATAAGAATCACCTCCCCAGGGGGGATGGCCATGACACAATCTCGTCTCATCCAGGCTTTTCTCAGGATTTTGGGAACATGCACTTGTGCCTGGTACGGTTTTCAAGCCGCTAGTCCCAGGACTCGAACTGTGCAACCAACCATATGATACCTAGCACCTTAACCTCCACACCTGCTGGCCCCCTACTAGGATTTTTTTTTAACTTTTGTTTCTTGAGGTAGGGGGAAGGGAGATGGAGGCACCCTTAACAGGGGCTCGCCATGATGATTCTCTCCACAACCTCCTAGCCAGGTGCCTGAAATCTGAACCAAGGCCTCCCAAATGGTTCCAGTATCACACACGGGCACCTACCACCCATGCCATCAGGCCTAGACTATTAAGCAAAAATTTAAAGGCAATTAGTGTTAAACATTTATACATAGCATTAGGAGAAAAATAATTTTTTTTTCCTTTTGGATAGGGTTTCACTATCTTACAATCCTCCTGCCTCACTCTTCTGAGTAGCTGAAGTGTGTGCAAAGCACCCAGACTTTTAATTTTTTTTTTTTTTTTTGCTATAATTTGTGTGCACTTATCAGAGGGAAGGTGAGAAATCATCCTCCGGGAAAATGGCCACACCACAATGCCTTTTCCATCCTCTTAAGATTTCGGATCTCTTCTCCATTCTCTTGGGATCTTGGGCACGCACGCACACGCACCCAGCATGAGTTTAAGCCACAGGGTCCAGGACGCGAACCACGGTCGACTACATGGGAGTCCAGCGACATAGCCATTACACTAACTGCTGGTCCCAATGCTGGGCATTTTTCAAGCCTTTGAGGCCAGAGTTCCAACAGCAGTTGACCACCTAGGAGCCGATATCCTATGCAGCACTTAACTGTTGTGCTACAGGGCTGGCCTTTGAAGCCTCCTTTAAACCATCAGTTGCTGACAAAATTAAGAACAGTTAAAACTAAGCTGATAAACTGAAATCACCTTAGGAGATTTTTCTAACAGAAAAAAAAAAAGCTATCAAGCTTAAGAATCTTGTGCAAAATGATAGAAGGAAAGAGCATTGTAATAAAGACCAAAGATTAGTTTCTTAAAAAACAAAAGCAATGCAGTTGATGTGAGATTCCATTTGTAATGGCTTCTAAACAAATCTCTGTCAAGTGATTCCTAAGCCAAGAGCTCCAGTTCTTATTCTTTAGCTTTAGCTCTGCAGATGCGAGTGACCATCTGTTTCACCATGAAAATGAAAAACAACTCTACGCTAGAAGAGTTCAATCAGAACCACCGGGGAAAAAATTTAATAACGGTCTTTTTCCAATTAAGAATAGAATCACTCTTCTTCCAAGGATAAAATTGGAATTTTGCTTAACTCATAAAGAGATAAAGTAATTAAGACAACTTTTTTCCAGGTTCCAAAGATGAGGAACCTTAACTATAATCCTAAAATTTTAAAGTTTCTTCTGATTGGTTGATTATAGCAGCTAATGAACATGGCTAGCTTAACTTCATTCTCCTGAAATGGAGATAACAAGGGTATCTCAGCCTGAATGAAAATAATTTCATAGGCTTTTGTTTCTTTTGAGAAACTTTTTGCTAGAGAGTATGTGCAGTCACCAGTTAGAGAGAGACAGACAGAAAATGAGAAATCACCCCCCTGGGGGATAGCTATGCGATGGCCACGATCTCTTCTCCTCCATTCTACTCTCAGGACTTTGGGCATGCACACACACACACACACACACACACACACACATTAGATGTTGGCACGCACACACACACACACACACACACACACACACACACACACATGCCCAGTCTCAAGCTGCACTGCTGGGTCCAGGACCTCAACAGTCAAACATGTCCAGTGCCTTAACCACCATGCCATCCACCTGGTCCTTCATAGGTTCTTTTATTTTTATTTTATTTATTTACTGAAGAGGTTTTTGCCTTAGTGCACATGTGCTCACCAGAGCGAAAGGTAATGAGTGGGAAAGTGAGAAATCATTCCCTGCAGGGATGGCCATGCAGCAATCCTTTCTCCTCCTGGGATCTTGAGTATGCATGCACATGTGCCTGGTGTGATTTTCAAACCACCACGTCAGGGAACTGAACCGCGGTTGGCCATGTGGAAGTCTGTGATGTAACAACTATGCCATCTGCTGGCCCCACATATGCTCTTTTTTTGGGAGAGGTTTTTGCTACAAGGCGTGTACACTTACCAGAAAGACAGAGATAGAAAGCAAGAAATCACCCCGTAAAGGGGATGGTCACACCGCAATCACTTCTCCATTCTCCTCTCAGGATCTTGGGCCTGCACGCACATGCGCCCGGTGTGAGTTTGAGCCACCGGGTCTGGGACTCGAACTGCGGTCAACTACATGGGAATCCAGTGACGCAGCCATCACGCCATCTGCTGGTCCTCAACATATAGGCTCTTTTAAAGAAGATATTAAGAATAGGGGGACCAGCTGTTAGCGTAATGGCTATGTCGCAGGACTCCCATGTAGTTGACCGCAGTTCGAGTCCCAGACCCGGTGGCTCAAACTCACACCGGGCGCATGTGCGTGCAGGCCCAAGATCCTGAGAGAACAGAGAAGATATTGTGGTGTGGCCATCCCCCCTGGGGGGTGATTTCTGTCTGTTTCTCTCTCTTTCTGGCGAGAGCACGTGCCCTATAGCAAAAATGTCTCCCCCCCCACAAAAAAAAAGAACAGGTTAGCAAGCCTTGATTACTAGGGTTAGCAGAATTCAGTAAGAGGAGTGATGGAAAAATGTCAGATACTGGCATATTGTTTAGCTCCTGTTTTCACATAATTTTCCTATTATACCCAATAGATATGATTAATACACCTATCTGTTCTCTAAGACTTACACATATACACAATCAAGCTTCCATTCATTAAGTCCATGTGGTTAGGATCAGGTTCCATCTGCATTGAACGCTTTCTTCATATTACTAAGAAAAGGTCCCTCTCTCTCTCTCTCTCTCTGTTTTCTGGTATCTTTTATTTTGGAGGTTAAGAAGCCACCACCTTCTCTCATAGCACTGAGATTCACTTATCAAAGGCAGCCTGTATGTTTTAAAGTACATGAAACTTTAAGTGCGCTCACTAAATCACCAAGTGGGTATTGAAGCCATTGATCCATGCTAGAGATTACTCGGATTACCCAAGAAGTTTGCTGATCCCCTCTATAATTATAAAAGTAAAAATCATGTGCTCTGTTCTAGAATGCTAGCAAGTGAGTAATCAAGAATTCCTGTATTTCAAATTAAGATGCGTGTCTTCTATAGTTGGGGACTTTTATTGAAGAGCACAATGGCCCTCCTGTCCTTTCCCTTTACACCGTGCTAAAGCAAAATGCCTGTTCCTGAACTTTGGGGAAAAAAAATAGAATGTGAGTTGGAAGGGACCTGAACTGATCACAATTCACACTGGGCCTTAAGTGCCTGATGTACAATATGGACACCGGGTGATCAGTCAGTAAATCTTTCAAAAACCAACAGGTTACCTAAAATGCTTGAGATCAGAAGTGTTTTGGGTTTTTTCAGATTTTGGAATACTTGATTTTACAATGAGGTATCTTGGAGATGAGGCCTAAGTCTAAACACAAAATCCACTGGTGTTTCATATATACCTTTATGCATACAGCCTGAAGGTAATTTTGTAACCCTTTTGTACTGCAGTGGTTTAAATGCAATTGGACACATATAGTCAGGTGTGAGAGTCTCCACTTATATACTTAAATACTTATATCAGTGCTCAAAAACTTTCAGATTTTGGAGTATTTCAGATTTCTGGATTAGGAATGCTTAATCTGTTCCATAAAAAAGGAACCATCCAAAGGAACCAGCAGTTAGCATAATGGCTATGTCACTGAACTCCCACGTAGTCGACCGCGGTTCACGTCCCAGACCTGGTGGCTTAAAACTCACGCTGGGCGCGTGTGCGTGTGTGCCCAAGATCCGGAGAGGAGAATGCAGGAGAAGGGATTGCAGCGTGGCCATCCCCCGCAGGGGGTGATTTCTCACTTTCTGTCTCTATGTCTCTGTCTGGCGAGCGCACATGCCCTATAGTGAAAACCTCTCCCAAAAAAAAAAAAAAAAAAAAGGAACCGTCCAACAGCCTCCAGTTTTTGATTCCAAAAGAACAGATAATTTTCAGTATAGGTATCTAACGCCTATTATTATTAAGAATCATTATTTGCCAAATAGCACAACAGACATAACTATTTCCTAGAATTAGGCCTTTAGGGTTTATCTGTTATCTTTTGCCGTGCTATAATAGTCTCCTAGTCCAATGACCTATCTGAACGTTGAACACTCAGTGAACAAAAGACTGGACTCTCTGATCTTGAAAACAGTCCTAAATAAAATGACTTTTTCAAACCTTTGATTCGTTACACAGCATCCAACATACCTATTGGGTTTCCTGACAAACCTAACAGAAACATCATTTATCATCAATATAGGAATTAAAAGCAAATAAATTGAAGCTTGTATTTAAAAGGAAAATGATGGGGCCAGCCAGATGGTGTGGTGGTTAAGGCAGCTGGATCCCACATCCCTCAACTGCTCAGTCTAAGTCCAGGATTTCATGGCTTGAACAATACGCCAGGTGTGTATGCATGCATGCCCCAAATCCTGAGAGAATAGATGGGTACTGCTCTGTGGTCAGGGAGTGATTTCTCACTTTTCCTCTCTGGGAAGCACACACACCCCATAGAAAATTTAAACAAAAATAAAATTTAAAAGGAAAAGGATGGTGTCCATTGCAAGGAGTAGAAAAGACTCAACGTAAGGACAACACTTAGCTATTTCGAAGGATATGCTAGAAACTTTTAAATATAAGCTACAGTTCAGCAGCTTTTAAAATTTCATGTTTATTCATATTTTTCAAAATATATGTACATAAAAAAAGGAAGATTTACAACAGGAAAGATTGCCTTACATGCAACACAGATTCCAATGAACTCATGATGGGATCACACATGATTATGATCTACTTCAAGCCAATCTTCACAAGTCCATTTCCCAGCCACACTTCAGGCTGCAGAAGGGATCCCAGGAGACAATGCAAGTGGAATGAATGTGAAACAAGTATCTTTTGACTCTGGCAGCACTCAAGGGGCCAGAAGATGTACACCAGAAGTTTAAGACCATTAAAATGTCAAGTGCCACAAGGAAGATAAATGATAACCAGAAATCAGTATCTGTCAAGTAGAAAGCTAGTACTATTTAACACAACTTCACAATACTAAAACAAATACAAATGAGAAAGGGTTAGGTAGTTGGGCTTCAATTGCTTTTTTCCTTTTCTTTACTTTTTATTATTATCTCAAAAAGGAGGCCACCTGCTTGATAATAAAAAGTGCTGTGGAAAGAAAGGAGGGGGAAAAAACCCACAGATGAATCTCGAATCTAGTTTATTTTAGCAGTCTGTATGTTTTTCCACTTAATATTTCTACATTTGCAATGATGCAACTCTCCAACGTTTCCTTATAAAAAAGGCAAACAGAAAATGACAATTCATGCTCCAAATATTAAAAATATATTTAAACATTTGATCAAGAAGATTTTGTTTTGATTTTTGGTAGTACAGGTGACACCAGAAATCACATATTCAATATATTCTTACACTTTCCCTTCAGTCAAAACCAAGTGGTATAGAGAAGCTGTGCTTGCTGTTCAGGGAATAAAACACTCTGGGCCAGTAAAATTACCTGAAGATTGATCAATGTGAAAAGAGACCCAGCGGAGTTCTGTCTTCAGAATCTAATGAGATCATACCACTTTTGGCTTATTCCCAAAGCTAAGATAGATGTCTTATGTTCACTGTTGGAGAGAATGGGTTAATGGAGTGGTTTTATAAATAAGATTAATTATAGCTATAACTGAAGTCTCCGGGTAGGAGGCTTTACAATTCAGTCAGTGCTATACTGCTTCCTTTTTACTTCCAGCACCGGACCAGCATTCTGTTCTTGATGCTTTCTAGAAATATAAAAATCTCTGCAACTGTTTAGATAAAACTGGAAGAGACGGGGCAGCCAGAGCTGACCACACAAAAAGGTAAGGGGCTAGGGTACAGGGAACAAAAAGAACAAATGTAGATTACATAGTTTAGAAAAACCAAGGATTATTGCAGAAATTAAAATGACTGAGAGAAGGAGCAGGCACCAAAAACAGCACCTAAAGCTAACAAATGCCTAAACTCGTTATTTAAAGTCCCTCCCCACAATGTTCACAGGGGAAGAAAACAATGTAATTTCAAAAGCATCAAAACTAAAACAAATGCACACTGACCTTAGAAAATAAGTTTGAATTTCATCATGATACCCTTTTCCCTATAAAATTTACTTTTTTGCTTTGAAAGACTTCTTCATGGTGGATTTGCCCTTGCCAGGCAATTTTACTTCTTTTCTTGCACTGGCTGCAGGTTTCTTTGAAGACCCACCGCTAGGTTTCTTGATGCCTGAGGGCGAAGGTCTGGCTTTCTTGGCAGGAGTTTTGGCCTTAGGAGGGGTTTTCTTGGGCAGGGGCCTAGCTTTCCCCCTCTGGGCAGTGGGGACTTTATGTGTAGGCTTGGATCCTCTCTGCTTCATAGATGCAGCCTTCCCTGGGGACTTGGCTGGAGTTTTCTTCTGCAACCTGTGGGAACCAAAGAGCAAAGGGAAACATTTAGTATATGGGATTCGCTTTGCTAGGACAACTTTGCCAGGACAACCATACACTTTGCTAAAAAGAGATAGAATACACAGAAGTCATCCTATGTTCAGAACAGTAATGGGACTTAATTTTTTTTTACTAGAAGCTTCACTAAAATGGCATAAAAATTCAACCAATTCTAGGCCAGCAGGTGCCATGGTGGTGAAGACAGCTGGATCTCAGAGGTCCCACTGCATGGTTCAAGTCCTGGATCTGGCAGCTTAAAGAACGTGCCAGACACATGTGCATGCGTGCCTAAAATCCCAAGAAAAGAATGGAGAAGAAATTATGGTGTGGCCATCAACCTCCCCCCAACCCCCATCTCCCTCTGGTGAGTTCATAGGCCCTATAGCAAACTATTAAAAAATATATATTAAAATTTTTTTCAATGAATTCATAGAAATCTATGTGTAATCCCATAAGGTTTTTCCTAGGAAAATGTGGAATTACTTTTCTTTGAATAAACTATGGATATTTATCAGTTTGATTAATGAGTAAATTATATGATCATAGTGCTTCTAAGTTCAGAGCCCCTGAATTTCCAAGGGAGAAGATAAATAAAAGTTAAACAAAGAACTTTAAAAAGGATCCTGAGTTGTTTATTTTTTTTGGAGAGGTTTTTGCTCTAGGGCTCATGTACTCACCAGACAGACAGAGACCAGAGAGACAGAAAACGAGAAATCACCCCTCCAGGGGGGATGGCCACGCTATAATACCTTCTTCTCCATTTTCCTCTCAGGATCTTGGGCACGTGGGCACGCACACACTCCTGGCGTGAGTTTTAAGCCACCGGGTCCGGGATGCAAACCGTGGTAGACCACATGGGAGTCCAGCGACATAGCCATTACGCTATCTGCTGGTCCCAAGGATCCTGAGTTATTAAAACACTTTTCTATGAGGCTGGCAGGTGGTATAGTGGTTAAGGTGCTGGACTCTCACACAGCCCACCACAGTTCAAGTCCTGGACCTGGCAGCTTGAAATTCACACTGAAAATGTGTGCGTGCATGCCCAAAATCCCAGGAGGAGAATGGAGAAGGGATTACAGTGCAGCCATGCCCTGGAGGTGATTTCTCATTCTCTCTCTCACTGTCTGTCTGTCTCTCCAGTGGTTGCATGTGCCCTAGAACAAAAACCTAAAAAAAAACTTCTCTATCTTCAGCCCTTCCTTTAAGTATTTTCAGCTCTAAAGTATTATCCTCCCCACAAGAAGGGTTATTCACAAATCCACACCTTCTTTTAGGTGGTGGCTCTTCGTCTTCAGAGTCTTCTTCTGATGATTCATCTTCATCCTCATCTTCATCTTCATCTTCATCCTCATCTTTAGAATCATCTGGCTCTTTTTTTGGGAACAGAACTCCTGGGCTATAGAAGAAGAAAAAGACACGATAAACAGAAATCCTTGGCATCAGAAAGTGGAGTGGTGGTAATGCAACACTGTCAGGATCCACATGGGAAAGTCAGTGTTCATGTCCTGAGGCCTCCCTGTACACACCAGGCACACATGTGTGTGCCTATGATCTGGGCAGACTAAGGCAGAGAGTGAATCATGGTGTGAGGACACTGTTGGGGGGTAACATTTTCTCTCTCTCTCATGTAAGATCTAGATAAGACAATAACAAAAACTCCAAAAAGCCCCAGAAATTCTACATAGGATATGTAACGCGAACCTAGATGTTCTTCCTTGGACATTCCCCACTTCTCCTTATCACCCCAGCCCCTCCAATGGTCAGATTAGGTTAAAATATTAGGTTACAATTTAACCTATTTTGAACATATATACCAAATTACAACAAACCGGAATCAGAAGATGGCATAATGGTTATGTTGCTGGACTCCCATGTTGTTGACTACAGTTCAAGTCCCAGACCTGGTAACTTAAAATTCACGCTGGGCATGTGTGCGTGCGTGTTCAAGATCCCTAGAGGAGAATGACAGAGAAGGGACTGCAGCGTGGCCATCCACCCTGGAGGTTCATTTCTCGCTTCCTGTCTGTCTCTGGCGAGCACGGGTACCCTATAGCAAAAATCTCTCTTAAAAAAAACAAAAACAAACAAAAAACCAAAAACAAACAAAATTACAACAAACCTACAGAACTCTCTCAGATTATACTTCATTTCTTTCCTCTCACCGTTTAATAAAACAGTGACCCTTAATCATTTATTCAGTAAACAATCAAACTCCTGATATATGTCTGGCACTAAATTAGCCATTAAGTACAAAGCAGTATATGGTCTACACCGCAGAGAACAGCCTCTATAGCAGTACACACTTTTGCCCTTAAAATACTGGCAAAACACTAAGTCTTAAAGACCTTAAGCACCTCATCTTAACAAAGTTTTAGAGAAATCTGGCTAAGAACTCCCTAAATCTTTACTATAAATGTAGAAGAAATCTGTTATTTAAGAGGTTTTATCTCTTAATTGCCAGAGGGTGTGTGCGCTCTCCAGAGAGTAGGCAATGTCTTCCCTTCACTAGCGGTGGTCATGTTGCAATCGCTTTTTTATTGTTGTTTAGTTTTTGCTATATGGCATAGACATTTGCCAGAGAGGGAAAGTGAGAAATCGCCCTGGGGTAGGGGGGATGACCACTCTGCAATCCCTTCGCTTCCATTTTCTTCTTGGGATTTTAGGCACACATGCATATGGTGTGATTTTTTTCCAGCAGCCAGGTCTAGAACTTGAATTGCCCGCCAGCCATGTTGGAGTCAGTGTCTTAACCTCCACACTATCTACTGGCCCTGCAATCCTTTTTTTCTCTATTCTTTCAAGATTTTATGCACACATGCACATGTGCCTGGACTGGTTCTGTTTTTTTTTTTTTTTTTTTTTTGAGAGGTTTTCACTATAGGGTTCATGTGCTCGCCAGAAAGCGAGAAATCACCCCCATGGGGATGGCCACACTGCAATCCCTTCTCCTCCATTCTCCTCTTGGGATCTTGGGCACGCACGCACACGTGCCTGGCTTGAGTTTAAGCCACTGGCTCCAGGACGCGAACTGTGGTCGACTATGTGGGAGTCCAGTGACATAGCCATTATGCTAACTGCTGGTTCCCTGACTGGTTCTGTTTTTTTTTTTTTTTTAGATTATTGTCAAAGAGCACAAGTGCTCAACAGAGAGAAAGAGAGAAGGAAAGTGAGAAATTCTTCTCCTCCATTCTCCTCTTGGGATTTTGAGCATGTATGTACCTACACCCAATGTACTTTTCAAGCTGCCAGGTCCAGGACTCAAAGTGCGCAGTCAAGCATATTGCCTCAGCATGGCTTATTCTTTTTTTTTTTTTTTTTTGGAGAGGTTTTCGCTATAGGGCGCGTGCGCTCGCCAGACAGAGACATAGAGACAGAAAGCGAGAAATCACCCCCCAGGGGGGATGGTCACACCGCAATCCCTTCTCCTCCATTCTCCTCTCGGGATCTTGGGCACACACGCACACGCGCCCGGCATGAGATTTAAGCCACCGGGTCCGAGACATGAACCGCGGTCGACTACGTGGGAGTCCAGCGACATAGCCATTACGCTAACTGCTGGTTCCCAGCATGGCTTATTCTTGAAGCAACCAAGACAAGATCTGAACTACAGTAAGCCATATGGTTCCAGGTGCAGTGTTTAACTGCTGCACGCTACTGGGCCACTCCAATGTAAAAATCTTGATTCCTGTGGTTAATATGTCCTTAAGTTATATAATCTTATGAATGTGGCTTTAAGAATTAAATTTAGTATCTGAAAGATTCAAATAATATGCACTCAACCAGTAACACTTATGTTTATACACAGAGTAATGTAAGAAAGTTATACTACATAGTTACACCTTGTAACAGTTGGCTAACAATATACTCTGGCAGAACAGCCAAAACTCCAGTTCTTACACTCTTATACACCTATTGCTCCAAAACAATATGGCTTTAAAGTAGTACTTATTTTAAATGTTTCCAGTTGAGGGTTAACAGTAATAAGGTAAAATAAAATTAATCTAAGCCGGTAATCTAGAGTCATTACTGTAAATTTACAATGGCCATTACTTCCCTTTACTGGCTAAGTGCTTACCTGGGGTAATAGGGAAAACAGAGCTGGAAGGTGCCACTGAATCCTTTACCAGAGATCTGTTCCATCCACCCATTCTTTTCACATTTCTGCAGGGTTTTCTTCAGCAAATGCACTAAAAAACAAAACAAACAAAACAAAACCAGAAATAAAGTTATCTAATTATTCAGACTGGATAATTCTCTAAATCCTAATTAGATACCCACCAAGTCAATGTTGTGTCACATTCAGTAACTGACATGTGCTAAATGAATTCTTTGTGATCAAAGGTATTAATTTCCCAAAAATTTACTTAGTGCCCATAAATTTAGCAAGCATTAAATTATAATGAAAAGACACTAGAGATCATTGAGCCAAATTCCTCATTTTATAGAAAAGGAAATAGGAGGCTAGAGTACTTAAATGACTTCAGCCCAGAGTGGTTAAGCAACTTACCCTACCACAGCATGTGAATGGCTACTAGCAAACTTAAAGCTAAATATTTCATTACCTCCATTCATTCAAACATGTGTCATACCCACAGATACGGATAACTTCTCTATGAGAATAATTATGAAAATGACCAGAACCATAGTTCATTAGTCACAAATAGTAAGAAAATAGTACTGTGATTCCTGAAGACCTCACCATTTCATCTTTCCTCTAAAGACATTTCAGAAATATCTTACAGTGATTATGTGCCCAAAAATAACTGCAAAATCAGTGAAACAGAAAAGGGTAATACAAATAAAGTAGTGGGAAAAAAAGTTATTTCTTTACATTAAATACACGTATTACAGGCCAGCCTGTGGCCTGGCGCTTAAGGGGGTTGGAGTCCCCATAGTCTGAGTCCCCAACTCAGTGACATGAAAAATACATCAGACAAGTGTATTTACATGCCCCAAATCTCAAAAGGAAGGAGAAATGCAGGAGAGGCGTCTGCAACATAAATATTTCCTTCTAGGGATGTTTTCTTTCTCTTTTCCTCTCTTTCCCATAAGCACATATGCCCACCGGCAACATTAAAACAGACACACACATACAAGCACACACTGAAAGTCCTATTAAGGGGGTTGGTTCATGGTCTGGAGGTTAAGGTACTGGATCCTACATGGCTGACTGCACAGTTCAAATCCCAAACCCGGCAACTTGAAAATCATGCTAAATGGGGCCAACAGATAGCACGGTGGTGAAAAGCGCTGGCCTTCCACATGGCTGACAACAATTCAAGTCCTGGACCTGGCAGCTTGCTTTCTTACTTTCTTTCTCTCTCTCTCTCATTCTGTCTTTAATTAAAATAAATAAAGTTAAATAAAAATAATTATTTTTTAAAATCTTGGAAAAAGAAAAGAAAATCATGCCAGACACATGGACATGCATGCCCAAAATCCTGAGAGGAAATGGGATTGTTGCACGGCTATCTCCCCCAGGGGATGATTTTTCACTTTCTCTCTCTTTATGTCCTTGGCCAGCACATATACCCTATAACAAAAACTGAAGGGGAAAAAAAAAAAGCCATATTAAGACTCTGAAAATTGTGTTTTTACTTATAATAATAATAGATTCTGGTTTGCATTTTCTGTTACTTGTTTAATTTCCATACTCCTCACCCTGCATCACCATGCCTATTCTAGTAGCAGACCGAACAGTTATCCAGTTTCACCAACCCTTATGTGATAATACTGCTTAGGCAAGATGTCTAATCTTGGGGCCGGCAGGTGGAGTGGTGGTTAGGAGCACTGGACTCCCACATGGCCGACTGTGATTTGAGTCC
>NW_006159616.1:3273760-3279959 GCF_000334495.1 Tupaia belangeri chinensis | reverse complement strand
TTCTCCCCCCCCCCCCCCGGGTCCCTCTCTGGTTAAATGAAAATAAATAAATGGATAAAAAAATAAAGTTCAGTTCTTTTTTTTTTGGAGAGCTTTTTGCTATACGGCACGTGCACTTGCCAGAAAGCGAGAAATCACCCCCCAGGAGGGAGGGCCATGCTGCAATCCCTTCTCCTCCTTTTTCCTCTCAGGCTTTTGGGCACGCACGCACACGTGCCCAGCATTGAGTTTAAGCCACCAGGTCCGGGACTCGAACTGTAGTCGACCACATGGGAGTCCAGCGACATAGCCATTACGCTAACTGCTGATCCCAATAAAGTTCAATTCTTTAAAAAAAAAAAAAAGCTGTCTAATCTCAAGTCACCACCTTCTAGGGTAAATACACATTACTAAAGTAAAGTGTTTTTGTTACAGTGCATAAGTCAGTAAGAATTTTTTTTTTATAAAGGTTCTGCCATAGAGTATGTGTGCTCATCAGAAAGGAGAAAGACAGAAAGACGGTGAGGGGAAAGTGAGCTATCACCCTCCCGGGGGGAATGGCTATGCAATAATCCCCTCTTCTCCATTCTCCCCCGGCATTTTGGGGATACATGCACATGTACCAGGTGTGATTCTCAGGCCACCAGGTCTAGGACTCAATCAGTGGTCAGCTACATGGGAGTCCAGTGCCTTAACCACCGTGCTACCTGCTGGCCCCAATAAGAAATCATCTAAGTATTAAGTATTCTAAACTCCTGCCTTGGGTTCCAAGGTAAAATCAAGTTTGGTGAACATCTCCAGAAGTAGGCAAAAATACAATTAAGAAGTGTTTTGAACCTAGAGTTTTATCTAAATTACAATAAAAACAGGTATCAGAAAAATCTTTACAGCAAAGTAAAATTAACTTTTGATCAGCAGACACTGTTAAAGCAAGAATAAGCCTTAAATTATTTGTTTTTCTTTTTGTAAATGATAAACTTGTAAAGCTACTCCCTCTCAGCTTTCAGTCAGTAGTTAACAGCATGATCTTAAGGATTCTTTTTTTTCTTTTTGGAGGTTTTTGTTATAGGGCACATGCGCTCACCAGAAAAAGAGAGACAGAGACAGAAAGTGAGAAATCACCCCCCGGGGGGATGGCCACACCGCAATCCCTTCTCTTCTATTCTCCTCTCAGGATCTTGGGCACGCACACACGCCCAGCATGAGTTTAAACCACCGGTCCGGGATTTGAACCACGGACGACTATATGGGAGTCCAGAGACATAGCCATTATGCCAACTGCTGGTCCCAAGGAGTTTTTCACAAGAAAATCCCCCCAATCCCAGTTAAATGCACACAACTCTGAGTCTTACTTTGGTAGTTAGAATTGGTCCCTGGGTGGTTCTCCAGGACATACTTCTTCAGAGCAGTGGTGGAGCAAGTCTTCGGCTCATTCATGGCAGCAATGGCAGACAAGATTGCATATTCCATCAGGCTTCCACCAAGCAGGGGTTTCTCCCCTGATTTCTTCAGCTGTTTTCCAAGGAGGAAGAGAAAAGCATCAAGACAACACTCTCCCAAAGCAGGTCAAGACAAGACTCCTCTGCACCAGGTAGGTCGGAGTTCCTGCATTAGCACAGATATGTTTTACAGTGAATTGTCAGGTTAGGGACTTTCTCTTCTCATTCACCAGGTATTCAATCTAACCGAGGAGTCCCAACCCTCCTACAGATATTTTCTCCTTCCATCTATCCCTCCCCATTCACCCTAAAATAGCAATAGCCAACCTAACCCAAAGACATTGATAGCCCCACCTCAACAAGCAAGTTAACTTGTTACATCTCCAATAAGTTAATACTCTTTTGAGAATACTTTCTTCTGAATCTGAAAAATTATAAAAGTAATTAATAACCCTTTTTAATCCTATGAGGAAAACAGCAAAGGGAAACTTTGATTAATATTTTAGGGTACTGGGGTCAGCAGGTGGCATGGTGGTCAACAGCACTGGACTCCCACATGGCCGACCGTGGTTCAAGTCTTGAACCTGGCAGCTTGCTTTCTCACTTTCTCTCTCACTCTGACCCTTACTGGTCAAATGAAAATAAATAAGTTCAATAAAAAGTTCAATAAAATAATTCTTTAAAAAAATATTTTAGGATACCATATCACAGAAAATATTTGTAAAGCTTTTTTTTTTTCTTTTTTTTTTTTTTTAGAGAGTTTTTTGCTATAGGGTGTGTGCGCCTACCAGAAAGACAGAGAGAGACAGAGACAGAAAGCAAGAAATCTCCCCCCGGTGGATGGCCACGCTGCAATCCCTTCTCCATTCTCTTCTTGGGATCTTGGGTATGCACGCACCCGTTCCCAGTGTGAGTTTAAGCCACTGGGTCCAGGTCCTGAACTGCGGTCGACTACATGGGAGTCCAGCGACATAGCCATTACCCCAACTGCTGGTCCCTTGTATATATATATTAAAAAAAAAGCCTATTTTAAGGATGAAAAGGACTGAAGAGCAAAGGTTAGCACCAAAAAGTCAAAAATGGTAAAGGAGAAAATTAGAAATGGTCTATAATAGTGGTTCTCAAAGAGTGGTCCATAAACCCCTGAGGGGGTCTTGAGACCCTTTTTGAGGATCTGCTAGGTGAGAATGATTTTCACGGTAAAAGTGAGATGGGGGCTGGCAGGTGGCAGGTGGTTAAGGATGCTGGACTCCCACCTGGCCAACCGTGGTTCGAGTCCTGGACCTGGAGGCTTGCTTTCTCTCTCTGTTCCTCTCTGGTCAAATTAAAATAAGTAAATAGATAAATAAATACAGTTAGGTAAAATAATTCTTAAAAAAAAAAAAAAGTGAAACAGGATTTGTCTTTTCACTGTGTTACTTGCACTGATGGTGTAAATGCAATGGTAAGTAAAACTGCTTCCACCTTAATGTCAATCAAGCTAGAGGCACAAAATACATATTGGTGGTAGTTACTGTCTTCACTGCTGTGTGCTATGTTTTTTTTTTTTTTTAAGCCAGTTTCACTTATGAATGCCCTGATGAAACAGCAAAAATGATTAAATCTCAACCCTTGAGTGTGTGTGTGTGTATACTTTTTTAAAATTTTGGTTAATTGCTAGAGAGCAGATGTGTTCTCCAAAGAGAGAAATAGAGAGAGGTGGGAAAAAGCGCTCCCCACGAGACATGGTCATGCTACAATCCCTTCTGCTCTACCTCTTCACCGGGTCGGGAGTTGGGGCATACAAGCACATGTGCCTGGAGTATTTCTCAAGTTTCTGGGCTGCACGCAAACCACGTGGTCATTCAAGTGGGATCCAACTCCTTTAACTACTAGGCTATTGGGCCAGCCTGAATATACATCTTTTTAATTTGCCAACTTTTATGGGGGGTGTGTGTGTAGTTTTTAGACAAGGTTTTGCTGTGCAGAGTAGCTGGGACCACCACACCTGGCTCTTTCAGACAGGTTCTTGCTATACTGTTCAAGTTGATCGCTCATTACAGGATGAAATAGTAAGAATACATAAAGCACGTCTGCTACATATAGTAGTGTATGGTAGTCTTTTTTTGTGTGAGAGATTTTTGCTATAGAACACATAAACATGCTGGAGACAGAGAGAGGGAGAGAGAAAGTGAGAAATCACTTCCCAGCAGGATTCCCGGCCATGCTGCAATCTCTTTTCCATTCTCCTTTTGGGATTTTGGGCATGCATGCAGACATGCCCAGCATGAGTTTGGCATAAGTTTAAAGTCTCCAGGTCTGGGATTCAAACCCAGTCAGATAATGAGAGTCAGCATCTTAATCACTATGCCCCCTGCTGGCCCCAGAACGATGGTAGTCTTAAACAGAAGCACCCGTGTGATCATTTAAGTTGTGAGACAAATGAACTGCACTTTTTCTTTTCTTTTTTTCTTTTTGGAGAGGTTTTTGCTATAGGGCGTATGCGCTCACCAGACAGACAGAGAGAGACATAGAGACAGAAAGCGAGAAATCACCCTCCAGGGGGGTGGCCACGCCACAATCCCTTCTCCTCCATTCTCCTCTTGGGATCTTGGGCATGCACACACACGCGCCCAGCGTGAGTTTAAGCCACTGGGTCTGGGACTCGAACTGAGGTCGACTACGTGGGAGTCCAGCGACATAGCCCTTACACTAACTGCTGGTCCCTGAACTGCACTTTTTATGGAATGCCGTTTTTACCTGAAGAACAACTGACAGATAAACTATGGTTATTCAAACTTGGGTACAGAGTAGAGATTGTGAAAATATAATTAAGAAGTGTTTTGGAGGCTGGCAGGTGCTGTGGTAGTTAAGGGCACTGGACTCCCATAAGGTCAACTGCGGTTCGAGTCCCAGACCTGGCACCCTGCTTTCTCACTGCCCCCCCGTCTCTCTCGGGCCAAAGAAAGAAAGAAAGTTAAATAAAATAATTTAAAAAATAATAATTATTAAATTTTATTTATTCATTGATTTATTTGACCAGAGAGAGGGAGACATAGAGAGAGGGGGAGGGAAAGCGAGAAAGTAAGCCACCAGGTCTGGGACTCGAACCGTGGTTGGCCATGTGGGAGTGTCCAGCACCCTAACCACCATGCCACCTGCTGGTCCCAAATAAAATAATTCTTAAAAAAAGTGTTTTGAACCTAAAGCTTTACCTAAATTACCATAAAAACAAGTATCAGAAAAATAATGAGCCTATAATTTCAAGAAAAATAACAGTACTTACTGCCAATGCTATAATTCAACCTTTCAAGAAAAAATTTAAATTGTATAAAACTTCTATAGCTGTGAGCTTAGTATCTTCCCAAAACTACTGTTCTTATGAGATTGGTGGCTGGTAACAATGATTGATATTTCTGTTACTGCATGATAAAAAGTCAACATCAGGAAAATAACTTGGCGAGCCACTATTTTTCAAATGACCAATGCAGCACGTTACGAAATTATCTAGCTAAAAGAGCCATTATAAGGTCAATACAGGGGCCAGCAGGTGATGTGGTGGCTCAGGATGCTGGACTCCCACACGGCAGTTCGAGTCTCTGACCTGGCGGCTTGCTTTCTCACTTTTTCTCTCTCTCTGGTCAAGTTAAAATAAATAAATAAAAGTCAAATAAAATAATTAAAAAATAAAAGATTTAACCAAAAAAAAAAAAAGAAAGGTTAATACAGGGGCCAGGAGGTTGTGTGGTGGTTGGGGAGCTGGACTCCCATGTTTTGAGTCCCAGACCTAGTGGTTTGCTTTCTCACTTTCCTTTCCTCTCTTTCTCTCTCTGGTTAAATTAAAAAAAAAGAAAAAAAAAAGTAATAAATAATTCTTAAAAGAAAAAAAATTCAATGCAGAAATGAGTTTTATTTTATTTCAGCCCAGCACACGGTATAGCAGGTTATATCGCTGGACTCCCACATAGCTAACTGCAGCTTGAGTCCCAGATCTGGTGGCTTAAACCTCACATGGCCAACCATGGTTCGAGTCCCAGATCTGGTGGCTTGCTTTCTCACTTTCCCTCTTTCTCTGTGTCTCTGGTCCAATTAAAAAATGAATGAATAAATAAAATTAAATAAAATTAAAATAAAACAAAACAGTAACAACAACAAAAAACCTCATGCTGGGTGCATGTGTATGTATGTCCAAGTCCTGGGAGAAGAAAGGAGAAGGGATTCCTCACTTCCTCACTGGAGGGTGATTCCTCACTTCCCTTCTGTTTCTGTCTCTCTCTCTGGAAAGAACACACAACCTGAGACAAAAAACATCTGAAAAATAATAATAGTTATTTTATTTATCATTATTATTATTTTAAATTTGCTATAGGGCATGTGTGCTCTCCAGAGGTGGGAAGGAAGTGAGAAAGCAAGCTGCCAAGTTTGGGGCTTGAACTGTGGTCAATTATGTGGAAGTCCAGGACCTTAACCACTACACCACCTGGTGGCCCAGACCAATGAATTTCAAATGCAACAGAGTACAAGAAGTTTACCGAAAGGGTTTCAGGTTCCACATGGCAACTAATCTTTAAGGAATTCTCAAAAAATCAATCAACATAAATAGGCCATATAAGCAGAATAAAGGACGTAAACCACGCAATAATCTCAATAGACACATAAAAAGCATTTGATAAATCCAACAGCTGTTCATGATAAAAAAAACTTCTAAGAAACTAGTTAAATAGAAGAGAACTTTCTCAATCCAATAGACACCTGTGGAAAATCTACAGCTAACTTAATGTTAACCAACTAAATGCTGGTTC
>NW_006159616.1:3271903-3273681 GCF_000334495.1 Tupaia belangeri chinensis | reverse complement strand
GTGTGTGTGTGTGTGTGTGTGTGTGTGTGTGTGCTCAAAATCCCGAGAGGAAAGTAGAGGAGAAGGAATTGTGGCATGACCATCCCCGCTGGAGGTTATTTCTCACTTTCCCTCTCACTCTCTCTCTCTGGTGAGCACATGTATCCTGTGGCAAAAAACTTTAAAAAAAAAAAAAGAGTGAATGCTGGGTTGGTCCTATACCCTATCAGTTTGGGAGGCTGGATCTCGCATGGCCAACCACACAGTTCAAATCTCGGCCTTGGCAGCTTGAAAAACACATTGAGCACATGTGTGTGCCTGCCTAAAATCCCAGTAGGATGGAGAGATGGAGAAGGGATTGCAGTGTGACTATGCACTACTGGGATGCTTTCTCCTTCTCCGTTTCTCTCTAGTGAGTGTACATGCTCTCTGGCAGTTAAAAAAAAAAAAAAAGACTAAATCCATTCTCTCTAAAATGAACAAAAAGACAAGGATGTCTGCTCTCACCATTCCTATTCAACAGTGTACTATAGGTTCTATCTAGAGTTGTCAAGCAAGAAAAAGAAGTAAAAGACCTCCAGATTGGAAAGGAAGAGGTAAAAAGGGTTTTATTTGCAGACAACATTCCTGTATGTAGAGATTTCGAGGGAAGCCACATCAAAACTACTAAAACTACTAGGTAGTTTCAACAAGATTGCAGGATATAAGATCAAGAGAATAAAGCACTTAGGAATAAACTTAACAAAAAATAACTTACAGAGTTGTATAACGATAATAATAAAACACTGCAGAGAGAAATTAGAGATATTCTGTGTTCATGGATTCTAAAACTCAACATTATAAAAATAGTGATTCTCCTCAAACTGCTAACAGGTTCAACACAACCCCTACCAAAATCCCAGGTTTTTCTTTTTCTTTCTTTTTCTTTTTTTAGAAATTGACAAGTAGATCCTAAAAATGCATATGGAAACGCACAGAAGAATCAAAACGTTCTTAAAAAATAATGTTAGAAAGCTTATAATTCCAAATTTTAAAACTCAATAAAGCTTTTTTTTTTTTTTGAGAGGTTTTTGCTATAGGGCGTGTGCGCTCGCCAGACAGACAGAGAGAGACATAGAGACAGAAAGTGAGAAATCACTCCCCAGGGGGGATGGTCACGCCGCAATCCCTTCTCCTCCATTCTCCTCTCGGGATCTTGGGCAGGCTTGCACACGCGCTCGGCGTTGAGTTCTAAGCCACCGGGTCCGGGACGCGAACCGCGGTTGACTACGTGGGAATCCAGCGACATAGCCATTACGCTAACTGCTGGTTCCCAAAACTCAATAAAGCTTTCATCATGAAGACAGTGTGGTACTGACATTAAAGATTCACCTATAGATCAATAGAACAGAGGTCTAGAAATAAACTCTGATTTTATGTTCAACTGAGTTTTGATAAGGTGCTAAGACAATTCAACAAGGAAAAAACAAGTCTTTTCAGTAAATGGTGCTGGGACAATTACAGATCCACATGCAAAATGACAATACCTTAACCACATACAATAACCAAAACATATGAGTCACAGACCGAGATGAAAGAACCCAAATAATAAAACATCTAAAAGAAACTAAAAAACTCTGAGAAGACAAGGTTCCACATGGCTACAGTGAACTAGATTTTTAAGGGAATGAAGATTTTCTACTAATAATTCAGCCTCCAACAAACGAGCTAGCGGTAGGGAGCCCCCCTCTGTACCCCCCAGCCTTCTCTCTCTGTCTCTCAGTTCCTGTCTCTCCCTGCTTCTGTCTTCCCTTTTTTTT
>NW_006159616.1:3239282-3271756 GCF_000334495.1 Tupaia belangeri chinensis | reverse complement strand
TTTTTGATTTTTTTTTCTTTTTTTGTTGTTTTTCTCTGTCTCGTTTTCTTTTTTCTTGTCTCTTCACTCTCCAATATCCTTTCAGTGTGTTTTTAGACAGATCTAAGATCACTGTAGCTAAACATTCAAATACTAATAGGGTTGAAATATTCCCCACTATCTTCTGAATCTGCTGCACCAGCAAGCACAATAGAACAGCAAAGAGATTCTGGATCACCTCTGTCTGCTTGCTCCTTAACATTAAGGCTGAACCTCCAGAATTTGAAAGAAAACACAACATTCATCAGATGACAAGAAATCACCGCCGGATCACGAGAAACATGGGAAAACAAGAAAATACCTCTCCTCCTAGGGAAAAGAGTAACTCTTCATCCACAAGCAGTTCGGTGAAAATCATGGAAATGTCTGATAAGGAATTCAGATCATTCATAATGTCTAAGCTAACAGAGATGGAAGAGAAGAGAGATAATGAACTACTAAAGAGAAAGGAGAAAGAGATTGACGAGTTCCAAGAGATGAGGAAATTCCTGCAAGATCTAAAAGTGGAATTACACACTTTACAAAAGACTCAAACCGAACTGCTAGAGATGAAGTCTATAATACAAGAAGTCAAAATCTCCCTGGAAAGCATTAAAAGCAGACTAGATCATTCAGAAAATAGAATCTCAGATGTAGAGGAGAAAATGGCTGGCCTAGAAAAATCCACCATGAAGGCTGAGAAAATGGCACAAAAATTTGAGAATAATATGCGAGAAGTACTGGATACCATCAAACGTCCAAATATCCGGATAATTGGCATTCCAGAAGGTGAGGAAACCCATAAGGGCATTGATAATCTATTCCAGGAAATCCTGCAAGAAAACTTTCCAAACCTAGAGAGGCATTCAAAGATCCAGTCCCAGGAAATACAACGGACCCCAAATAGAATCAACCCTAGAAGATCTTCTCCAAGACACATTATAGCCAGGTTGACCAAAACTGCAGACAAAGACAAGATACTAAGATTAGCAAGAGAAAAACATCAAGTTACCTACAAAGGACATCCCATCAGGCTAACAGCAGATCTCTCATCAGAAACAATAAAAGCGAGGAGAGAATGGGAAAATATATTCCAAGTGTTAAGAGAGAAGCAGTTTCAGCCAAGAATACTGTATCCGGCAAGATTATCTTTCAGGTGGGAAGAAAAGACAAGAACATTCTCAGATAAACAAAACCTGAAAGAATTTACCAGCACCAGACCAGACCTCCAAGAAGTTCTCAAGGATGTGCTGTATCAGGAAAACTAAACGCAGATACATGGAAATAAGAGTCCAAAAACTGAGAAAGTAGCTAACTTAATCATAGGGACAAGTCTGGAGTTGAATACTATATCCCAGAATTTAATCAGGAAAATTGAACCAGAACAGAAGATAAAAGTATATGAGACTGATAGGTTCATGCACCTACCATTTGAACAGAATTCTAACCTGTTTCCTGGCTTTAAGCAAAGTTCCTTGGCGGTTCTTTGATTTAAGTTAAAACTGGTTTTCTTAGTAGTAACGAGTGAACTCACCTTTGAAAGTAGTTAGGTTATGTAGGAAATAGTGTGATCAATGCAATGTGGGTGGGAAGGGAATGGAGGACAATTTTGGACACTGGAGGTGGTGTGAGAGGAGGGTGGGAAGGGACAGAGGGTCAGACAGAGGGGTGGAAATAATTCTAGGAACTAGAATTGGAAATTTATTTTTTCTGTAATGTGCATGAGTCACTATGCAGTGTGTACTGGATGGGAGATAGCATTTTGTGTGCTGGGATGATACTTAGGGAAGGAATGTAAATTGAGTTACAAAAAAAAGTTTCAGGAAAAAAAAATATATCTATTCAATGACTGCAGTAGGATATGTAGCCCCAGTTAGGTGCTACTTTATAGGATGTGTAAAGTTAGACTTGTGCTCATGGAAATGTGTGTGTCACATGTGTTTGCTAGGAGGGTATTCGGATTGACTAGAGTCTTTGGTGATTCAATAAAATGTGGGGGGGAAATGGTATAGAAAGCAAACATAGATAACAGAGACAGTATGGGAGGAGAACAGGAGGTGGCAGAGGGTAAAAGATAGGGAACCAAGGATGGGGGGGAAAAAGCAAAACATACAGAAAACAAGAAATGGGAGATCATTTGCTAAGAATAACATATTTGTTGATGTGCTTGATTGAGACAATATACAGTGTACTCTAGATGGAAAATCTCATTTTGTATGCTGTAATGATGTACAGTGAATGAATGCAAATAAATAAATTGGGGAAAAAAAAAAGAAACTAAAAAACTCTGAAATCACAGGAGTAAATTTTCATGATCTAAATTAGGGCAATGATTTCTTAGATAATAAGCCAAGAGCACAAGTGATTTTAAAAACAAGGTAAATGGGGCCCAGCAGATGGCATAGAGGTTATGATGACTGGATCCCACATGGCCAACTGTACATTTTGAGCCCTAGACCCAGTGGCTTGAAAAACACACTGACTGTATGTGTGTATAAGCCCAAAGTCCTGAGAGGAGAATGGAGGAGAAGGAACTGTGGTATGGCTGTCCCTCTCCCCCACCAGTGGGTTCTTTCTCATTTTCCTCCCCTCTCTCGCTCTGTCTCCAGAAAGCACAGGCACCTTACAGAAAACAAACAAAAATAAAACATGACAAATGGGACTTCATCAAAGTTAAATGCTCTCGTGCTTCAAAAGATATTTTTAAAAAGTCACAGAATAGGAGAAATTGTCTGTAGGTCATATATATCTCAAGAGAGACTTTTATGTTAAAACACAGAACTCATGGTCAACTCTATAGCCTAAGTGATTAAGAAACCTGGACCTTGGGACCAGCAAATGGCGCAGAGTATGTCACTGGTCTCCCACATGGCCGACCCTATTTCAAGTCCTGGACCAGGTGGGCTCAAAATGATGCTGGGCATATGTGCCTGGGTGCCCAAGATCCCAGGAGGAGAATGGAGGAAAAGGGACTGTGTATGGAGTGCCCATTCCCTCAAGAGGTGACTCCTCACTTTCCTTCTCAAAGTATGTCTCTCTCTCCCTCCAGTGAGTGTACACACCCTAAGGCAGAAAAATCTCTTAAGAAAGGAAAGAGAAGGACCAGGCGCAATGGCTATGTCGCTGGACTCCCACGTAGTCGACCGCAGTTTGTGTCCTGGACCCGGTGGCTTAAAATTCAAGCCAGGCGCATATGCATGCATGCCCAGGATCCCAAGAGAAGAACGGAGAAGGGATTGCGGTGTGGCCATCCCCCCTAGGGGGTGATTTCTCACTTTCTGTCTCTCTGTCTCTCTCTGTCTGGCGAGCGCACATGCCCTATAGCAAAAACCTCTCCAGGAAAAAAAAAAAAAAAGGAAAGAGAAGAAACCTGGACCTCATATGGCCCACTGGGGTTCAAACTCTACCCAAGCAGCTTGAAAACATGTAAGTCACATGCACATGCATGCCAAAAATCCTGACAAGACGGAGAAATAGAGAAGGGATTGTGGCATAACCAAGTCCCACTTGGGGGATGCCGTCTCTTTGGTGAGTACACACGTCCATTGACAAAAACTTAAAAATAAAGTAGGGTCACCAGATGGCATGGTGGATAAGGTGCTGAATCTCATGTTGCTGACTCTGCCACCTGAGTTCCCGACCTGGTAGCTTGAAAACCATGCCACGTGCAGAAACAACAGGCAACATAGTGGTTAAAAAGCTAAACTCCCACATGGTGAACCTTAGTTCAAGTCCCAGATCCTGCAGCTTGAAAGTCATGCTGGGCACGTATGTGTGCATACCCAAAATCCCAAGAAGAGAATGAAGAAGGGACTGCTGCATGGTCACACCCCTGGGGGAGTGATTTCTCGTTTTCCATCTCTCTGTCTCTCCACGAAGTGCATGCATCCTAAAGCAAAAACTACTCTCCCAACCAAAAAAAAAAAAAAAAAGCCAAGTATGTGTATGCACACCCAAAATCCTGAGAGAAGAATGGAGGAGAAGGAATTGTAATGTGGCCATCTTCCCTAGAGGGCGATTCTCAGTCTTTCTCAGTCTCTCTCTGGCAAGCACATGCATCCTATGGTAAAAATCTAAAGTAAATAAATAAATAAAATAGTCTTCTAACAACCCAATTTAAAAAATGGGCAAAATGGGGGGGGGGGGCAGTAGGTGGTATGGTGGTTAAGGCACTGGCCATCTTATGGCATGAAAAAATCATACCTTAAAAAAGCTGTTAAAAATAAACATTTGTTGAGTCTTGATACAGTATCAAAGGGTACCTGCCTGTCTGTCTCTCATGAAGGAAAACACACAAATAAACTTTATTTCCACCCTCTTCTAAGCATATTTTGGTGTAAGGATGAATTTCTGCATAGAAGTAATACAAAACATATTAGAACAGATACCAGCTATCTTCTATTAAGATAGACATTAAAAGCATTTTTAAAAACTGTAAACAATGTCTCTCTTCTCATTAAAAAGATTTTTTTTGGTTATTTTTCATTTAAAAACATGTCACTTATGCTAATATATGATGGGTTGGTTTGTTTTATTTACCAGAGGGGGCATGTACTCACCAAAGAGAGATGGGGAAACAGGGAGAAAGCACCCTCTCAATAGGGTACAATAGTCATGTCACAATCCCTTCTCTTCCATTTTTCTAATCTGTTAGGATTGTGGGAACACATGCCTGACATGTTTTTCAAGCTGTTGGGTCTGAGATTTGAATTGTGTAATCAGCTATGAGGGATCCAGCTTCCTTAATCAGGCTTAACCAGGCTACAGAGCTAGCCCTACTATTTTTATTTTCAAATGAATTAACAAATATTTTTAAATCTTGTTTTGAATTCTAATATAGTAAAAATAACAAGGAAAAAAAATAACCTCTTTTTAAAAGACAGGATCTTGGGGAGCAGCAGTTAGTGTAATGGCTATGTTGCTGGACTCCCATGTAATCGACCGCGGTTCGAGTCCCGGACCCAGTGGCTTAAACTCACTCCAGGTGCATGTGTGTGTGCCCAAGAGGAAAATGGAGGAGAAGGGGCTGTGACATGGCCATCCCCTCTGGGTGATTTCTCACTTTCTGTCTCTCTGTCTCTGTCTTTCTGGCGAGCGCACGCGCCCTAACCCTATAGCAAAAATCTCTCCAAAAAAAAAAAAGACAGAGTTTTGGGACCAACAGATGATGCAGTGGATACATTGCTAGGCTTCCACATAGTCTAGCACAGATCGAGTCAGACCAGCTGGATTAAAATTCACATCAAGTGTATGGGCATGTGCGCTCAAAATCCCGAGAGGAGAATGAAGAATGGACTGTGGTGTGACCATGCCTACGAGGGAATGATTTCTCATCTTCTGTCTCTCTGTGTCTCTGGCGAGTGTACCCACCCTATAGCAAAAATCTCTCTTACCAAAAAAAAAAAAAAAAAATAAAAGAGAGTCTTGCCAATGCAGTGATCTTCTTGCTGCAGCCTCCCAGCTGGGACTACAGGCGTGTGCCACCAAATCTAGCTCTCCTTTTTGTTAGACAGGATCTTGCTACGTTGCCCAACTAAGCCATGAACTTACAATCCTTCTGTCTCAGCCTCCTTGAGTCTCTGGGATATTCAGGCACATGTCACCATGTCTGGACTTGATGAGTGGACCAGAATGGAGCCCATGCCTCCCACATGGTCCCAGCCTATGGAACACAGTTCCTTAATAGCATGTACTACCATGGCTAGGTCATTTTTCATTATAGTAAGAAATGGGTGAGCATAATAATACACTGATATGGATAACTATAACCATACAAAGTTCTTTGAGATCCTGAATATATTTATGAAGTAAAAGGAGGTCCTGAAACCAGAAACTTTGAGAAGCATTTTTCTATAACCAAGCCTCTAACCTGGAATGTCCCAGAAGCACCTTTGCCAGTTATTTGTTCTAACTGGCCTCTCTCTACTGCTCTCTGCAGAGCATTCTTCAACAGCTGAGGCCTGCAGATAAAAACAAAAAATAGCAATAAATATATCAGTGAAAGATATAGCTCTAAGGTTATTCCCAGATGTAAGGTTCTGATGCCTGTTACACATAGTATCTTGTTAAAGTGGACAAAAAGGCCAGCCACAGTGGTGCAGTGGTAATGCAATGCTCAGCAATCCTTAGGCCACAGGGAAAGATGCCAGGTTCTCATCTTGAGGTTTTCCTATACATGTTGGGTGTGTGTATGCCTGTGATCCTGGCTGGCCTGGGGCTGGCGGGTGGGGTCATGGCATGAAAATCCTTTTGGGAATGTCGTTCTCTCCCTATCTCATATAATTATTTAAAAACTTAAGATGGACAAAAATAGCAATAAATTGCTGGCATCCTTTATAAGAAGGATTCTTTTTTTCAAGATTCGAAGTCATTACCTTGTACAAACAACCATGTGTCATACAGAATCAATTTCTTTCCTTCTTTCTTTTTTCCAGAGAGGTTTTTGCTATAGGGCGTGTGCTTGCTGGAGAGAGAGAGAAAGTGAGAAATACCCCCCCAGAGGGATGGTCACACTGCAATCCCTTCTCCTCTCTCAGAATTTTGAACACACATGTACAAAGTGCCTGGTGTGAGTTTCAAGTTGCCAGGTCTGGGACTTGAACTGTAGTTGCCATGCGGGAGTTCAGCGCCACAACTATTGCGCCACAACTGCTATGCCCAACCTGCTGGCCCAAAAACTTCTAGGAAACAAAAATGCCAGGAAACTCCAAAAACCCATCATTTATCTCCAAAACCAAATTGCCAGGAAACTCCAAAAACCCATCATTTATTAGTACTGGGCCACAACAGCGGCAAAATGACTTATCAAGCAATTTTTTTAAAAAATGTTTTTGCCATAGGATGCATGCCCTCCCTGGAGACAGAGAGGGAAAATAAGAAATCAATCTTCCGGGGGGATGGCCATACCACAATTGTATCTCCTCTATTCTCTTAGAATTTTGGGCGCGCACGTGCACACACACATGCACGCGCACACACACACACGCCCAGTGTGATATGCAGGCTGCCAGGTCCAGGATTTCGGTCGTGGTCAGCCATGTGGGAATTCAAATTTAAGAGAAAACAAAGGCAGGCCCCATAGCTTAGTGGTTAAAGAAGCTAGATCTTACACAACCAATAGTGACTTGAATCCCAGCCATCGTTATTCGTAAACATGCCAGGTTCATGTTCAGGTATGCCCAAAATCCTCACAGGATAGAGAAACAGAAGACAAAGCATTGTGGTATGTCTGTGTCTCATTCAAAGAGTATATTCTCCCTCAATTTTTTTTTTTTCTTGATAGGGTAAATGTGCTTACCAGAGACAGACAGAGGGCCACCCTATAATCCTTTTCCTTTCATTCTTCTCTTAGGATTTTGGGTATGTACACATACATGCCTGGAGTCTTCTTCTTCTTTTTTTTTTTCTTAAAGATTTTTGCTAAGGGAACCAGCAGTTAGCGTAATGGCTATGTCGCTGGACTCCCACGTAGTCGACCGCAGTTCACGTCCCGGACCCAGTGGATTAAAACTCAACGCCGGGCACGTGTGCGTGTGTGCCCAAGATCCCGAGAGGAGAATGGAGGAGAAGGGATTGCAGCGTGACCATCCCCTCTGGGGGGTGATTTCTCGCTTTCTGTCTCTCTGTCTCTCTCTGTCTGGCGAGCGCATGCGCCCTATAGCAAAAACCCTCTCCAAAAAGAAAAAAAACAAGATTTTTGCTATAGGGAATGTATGCTCACCAGAGAGACAGAAAGTAAGAAGTTATCCCCAGGGAAGGAGGTTGGCCATGCTGCAACCCCTCCTTCACCATTCTCCTTTCAGGATTCTGGGCATACATGCATACATATCTGGTCTTAGTTTTAAGCCACCACAGACATGAACCGCTGTCAACTATGTGGGAATGTAGCAATGCAGCCATTACACCATCACGTGCCTGGTGTGTTTTCAAGCTGCTAGGTCTGGGATTAAATTGCACAGTTGGCCATGTGGGATCCAGCTGCCTTAACCATCACACCGCTGGCTGGCCTCACTTTCTCTCTTTCTCTGGTAAGTGCACATGCCCCCTGGCAATTAAAACAGTTCAGAGTAGCCAGTGTATACACTCTAACAGAATCAATGAAAAAGGAGATGAAGGCAGAAAACATTTCAAAGGACTAAACAGAGAGCAAGGATACACTGGTAGCTACACAGTCTTGTGTGAGTAGAAACGTAATGAGAGGAACAAAAGCTGGGGGATGGTTTGGTCTCTAGTCACCAAAAAAGTCACGGAGATAAAAGCAAAATACGTTTCCATCTTTAAATACATCACACATATGCATTTGTTTTAAATTATTACTTCATTTATTATTATTATTAAAATTTGTGGGACCAGCAGATGGCACAAGGTTACACAATGGAATTCCATGTAGCCAACCCTAGTTTGAGTCCTGGAGCTGGTGGTTTAAAAAAAAACTCATGCCAGGCGAGTGTGTGTGCATGCCCAAAACCCTGAGAGGAGAACAGAGAAGGGATTGTGGTGTGACCATCCTCCCCAGGGGATATGTCTCACTTTCTGTCTCTCTGGCGAGTGCACATGCCCTACAGCAAAAAATAAATAAAAATCTCTCCCTCTCAAAAAAAAAAAACAAAAACAAACAAACAAACAAACAAAAAACGTGAACATTCTGAGGGACCAGCAGGTGGTGTAGTGGTTAAGGGTGCTAGACTCCAACATGGCCGACCATGGTTTAAGTTCCGGACTTGGCAGCTTGATTTCTCACTTTCTCTCTCTCTCTCTCGCTCTTCCTCCCTCCTTCTCTGGTCAAAATTAGAATAGATAGAGTAATATAATTATTTATAAGAAAAAATAAATTTGCTATAGGGTACATGGGCTGATTAGAGACAGTGAGTGTGAAAGCAAGTCACCAGGAACAGAACTCAGACAGCCGTTAGTCCAGTGCCTTAATCACTACACCACCTGCTGGCCTCCACATTTTGCACTTCTGATCTACAATTGTGTCTGCTTACTACAATTATACTCAACTCAGGCTGTAAGTAGTATGAAAATACCAAGACCTTAATTTAAAATTTTCTGTTTATGGGGCCAACAGATAGTGTAGTGGTTATGTCACTGGATTCCCACATGGCCGTGATTCATGTCCCAGACCTGGTGGGTTGAATCTCACACTGGGCACAAGTGCATACGTGCTCAAGATCCTAGAAGAACAGAGAAGGGACTGTGGAAATTACCCGGGGTGGGGGGGGGTAATTAATCACTTTCCCTCTCATTGTCTCTGTCTCTCTCCTGCAAATGCACATGTTCTAAGGCAAAAATCTCTTAAAAAAAATAAATAAAGGTGTCTGGCAGGTGGTGTAGTGGTTAAGGGTGCTGGACACCCACATGGCCAACCATGGTTCAAGTCCCAGACCTAGAGGCTTGCAGGTCTACATAAACAAATGAGAGAGGACAGAATTTACTATTAAATATTTAATTAATGTTTGTTTATTTCTTCCATGAGAGAGAGGTGAGAGAAAGAGACAGAAAAACAGAGAGAATGAGACAGGCACTCTTAACAGGGTCTTCATGCTGTGATCCACTCCCAATTTCAGTTACTTAGGATCATGACCCTTGTGTGTACAGGGAGACCCTGGGATGTAAACCTAGGACCTCCTTTTATAGCTTCAGCATTGTAGAGCACTGTGTTACAAATACACCATCACAGCTGGCCAATATTATAAATTCCAACAGCTGACGACATGAAAAGAGTTATCTGGTTCAATAACGGAATGTGTGGTTTGGGTTTCAGAAAAAAACTGTGGCCCACGTCAATGGTTCGTACCTGATATCCACTCTAAGCTTAGGATAATACTGAGACACGTATTTTCTGATGAGACTATAGGAAGCTTCTTTAGGTTCACAAAGGCGAGTAAAGGCCAGTGGGAGGACATCCTCCAATTTTACTTGTGGTTCTGGATCCACTGCAGAGCTCCTCTTCTGAAATAATATAAAAAATTATCATTACAGAATAGAAAGTATAACTCAAGGGTTTTCTTTGCTTGACTGCTAAGTCAACTGGCAAATAGGAAACTATCACTTTTTCCCACATTCAAATAAATTACACAGTGGCATTATGTCATTTTCATGGCAAAGTTTTGAGACAAAAGGTATTTAAAATGCATATAAAAGTAAAAAGGAATGATAACCTTTTTTAAAGGCCTAATTAATTTGTAACCTTCAATAACAAAGAATGAAATGCAACACCAGAAAGCACTGTATAAAAGTTCGTTTTAAAAGTGTCTAAAAGTTGTATAAAAAAAAAAAGTTCTAGGAAAATCTTCAGAATTGTAACAACAAAAGTATAGAGGGATATTCATTATTTCAATTGCTGCCATAAATGAAATACTAGATATTTCACTTTATTGCCATAGAAATGCTTTACATATATGAAATTACACATCTTAGGGAGAGCAATACCACCATGCTCATAAAAGAAGAACTGCCTCTGGGTATAGCTTTTGGGTCTACTACTGGGTAAAAATGTACACCTCCTTAGCTTAAAAGACACTTCACAAAAAGCAATATGATTCATACAGTTGTCCATGATTCAATACTGGGCTTAGAAGTGTTTATCTAAGATAAAGTATATGGTCTTAACTAGGTTGGAGCACTTGCATTTGTGCCCTGGCTAGCCTACTAGCCAGCTGGGCAAATTATTTTTAGCCTCCCTGGGCCATAGCAAGAGGGCTGGATAACGCCAGGCACATAGTAAACACCCAATAAATGGTGTTCTTTTTAGTAGCAGTAATAGTATTAGAGTGTTCAAACTGTGGTATAGACAGACTTCTTACCTTTCTGTTTCTAGATTTCTGAGGTGTTTTTCTTGATTTCTGGACCACAATAAAACTTCCAGATGCACCTTTTCCTTTTACCTAAAGCAAATTAATTTTTATTTTTAATTATTCTAGTATTCCTATTTGTAACTTTATACAAGACTAGGAGAATTACAGGGTATGTTGATGCAAGAGCTTATAAAGTGGCTGTTTAACTCTTCAGAGAATACAGAACAATGGATGAGAAATCAAAGACTTGGGATGGAATTCTATTTACAGTACCATCTACTGATAGCTATTCAATATTGGACAACTCAATATCTCAGTTTTTGTTTCCTCAGGTACAAAAGTAGGGACAAATGCTACTGCTATCAGGTAAAGTCCTTTTTTTTTTAAAAATAATTTTAATAAACTTTATTTCAGTTTGACCACAGAGGGACAGTGTGTGTGTGCGTGTGTATGTGTGTGTGAGAGAGAGAAAGAGAGAGAGAGAAGGGGAGGGAGGGAGGGAGGGAGGGGGAGGGGGGGGGGGGAGGGAGAGAAGCCAAGCCAAGTCCAGGACTTGAACTGTGGTCAGCCATATAGGAATTCAGCACCCTCAACCACCACACCACCTGCTGACTCCAGGTCTTTTTTTGTTTTTTGTTTGTTTTTGTTTTTTTTTTTGCTATAAGGCGTGTGCACTTGCCAGAAAGACAGAGAAACAGAAAGTGAGAAATCACCCCCTCCCCCCAGGGGGGATGGCCACACTGCAATCCCTTCTCCTCCATACTCCTCTTGGGTTCTTAGGCATGCATGCGCACGTACCCAGTATGAGTTTAAGCCACCAGGTCTGGGAATCGAACCGTGGCCGACAATACGGTAGTTCAGTGATATAGCCATTATGTCAACTGTTGGTCCCATCAAGCCTTTTAAAAGGGTAATTTAGCTTATTTATTTATTTTAGTCTTACCAGAGAGAGAGAATGAGAAAAGCTGAGAAAGCAAGCTGCCATGTCCAGGAACTGAACTATGTTTGGCTATGTGGGATTCCAGTACCTTAACTACTATACCACCTGCTGTCCCTACCAGGTTAAATAATCTACTATAGCCTTTCAAAGAAACAAAACCAAACTAACAACAACAACAAAAACCAAAAATGTCCCACGGAAGTTAATCTCTTAGGAAAAGTGAGAAAACCCATCAATGTCTTAGAAGAAAGACAGGTCCTTGGCAAAAGTTTAGAGCCTTAGGCCATATGGTCTTAGGCCATAACGTGTCCCATAGTTTTACCAATCTCTATAGAGTATTACTCCTTACAGGAAAGCCTTCCTAAAAATTTTTTGTCATTATGTATAGTGGTATATAAAAATCTTACCACTTCTTTTCACATTTTACAAAGCATTTTCACAGAACTATAAAGTTGATCTAAAACAATCAAAGCCCTTCAGGCTTTAGCTTTACTTACACTGCTACCAGTGCAACAATCAAGCTAAAATACTGCTAGCCTATTAACTGTTTCTAAATCATAAAACTAAGGGTCAGCCTATGCAGAGAAAAATAAGCCACAAACTGAATTTTCATAAAGAAAAACACAGAGTCAGTCCATAAGCTGTACTGACAAGTAGTATGATACAGAATCGGTTTTTGGGTCTTTTTTTTTTGAGAGGTTTTTGCTATAGGGTGCATTGTGCTCGCCAGAAAGAGAGAAAGAGAGATAGAAAGTCAGAGATCACCCCAGATGGGGGATGGCCATGCCACAATACCTTCTCCTCCATTCTCCTTTTGAGATCTTGGGCACGTACGCACACGCGCCCGGCGTGAGTTTAAGCCACCGGGTCTGGGACTAGAACCGTGGTCGACTACATGGGAGTTCAGTGACATAGCCATTACGCTGACTGCTGGTCCCATGGTTCTAATAATTATATTGGCCAAGACTTTGAATTAATTATCACTTTAAGGGTGTTTTGTTATTTTTTATTGCCAGAGGGCACACACACTCATTGAAACAGAGAGAGAGAGAAAGCATCCCCACTCTGGAATTCCTTCTTTTCCATTTCTCCATCATGTCAGGGTTTGAGGCATGCATGCATACACACACATGCACCTGGTGTGTCTTTCAAACTGCTGGGGTCAGATCTGAACCACGGTCAGCCATGTGGTATCTAGCTCCCTTAACCACCAAACATAGGGATGGTTAATATCAATTTTACGACATTTTGAGAAAGCTAGTCTGTAAGCTCTACACAGTGGGACTCCATATTACTCTTATGATCCCCAAGTATTTGGCACATGGCAAATACTGGACATATTATTTGTGTGATTAAGTATTGTTCAAAGTTCTTAAGTAGAGTTTAAATATCTGTATGGCACAGAAATCTATACTAATCAAGCTATGAAGAAGAGTATAGGGAAAAAATGAACAGAACTCTGGAAATGCAGTGAATTCCAACCATCTTTGTCACTACCGTGGGACCTTAGTCGCTATTTCATAACCCTGAAGTAAATCAGATAAGATAAAGTTCTCTTGAGCTTCAGCTTTCTATGAATCTAAGCACTGCTTTGGTGCACTACGTAAGACAATATGGATTAACACTCAAAATCAATATTGGTTCTAGTATTAGTCTCAATTTACACTTAGGCTTTTCTGATGCTTCTACCGGACTTTAATAGTTAAGATACTTATCAGTTAATGTGAACTTACTTACCAAGTTAGTTTAAAATGGTAAGAGTATAGTCATGCAAGTTAGGCTCTAAAGCTAACAAACCTAAGACAAGAGCAATCATCCTTGGGAACCAGCAGTTAGCATAATGGCTATGTCGCTGGACTCCCACGTAGTCGACCGCGGTTCACGTACCGGACCCAGTGGCTTAAAACCCACGCTGGGCGCGTGTGTGTGCACCCGAGATTCCGAGAGGAGAATGGAGGAGAAGGGACTGTGGCGTGACTATCCCCCCTGGGGGGTGATTTCTCGCTTTCTGTCTCTATGTCTCTCTCTGTCTGGCAAGCGCACGCGCCCTATAGCAAAAACCTCTCAAAAAAAAAAAAAGAGCAATCATCCTTTTGCTGATGCAACAGCAGGGTTCCTTAGCCCTACCTCTCATTTTCATTGTTACATGATTTCAATCATAAGCAGTCTCCAAAGAGGCTATGTCGCTGGACTCCCACGTAGTCGACCGCGGTTCACGTACCGGACCCAGTGGCTTAAAACCCACGCTGGGCGCGTGTGTGTGCACCCGAGATTCCGAGAGGAGAATGGAGGAGAAGGGACTGTGGCGTGACTATCCCCCCTGGGGGGTGATTTCTCGCTTTCTGTCTCTATGTCTCTCTCTGTCTGGCAAGCGCACGCGCCCTATAGCAAAAACCTCTCAAAAAAAAAAAAAGAGCAATCATCCTTTTGCTGATGCAACAGCAGGGTTCCTTAGCCCTACCTCTCATTTTCATTGTTACATGATTTCAATCATAAGCAGTCTCCAAAGAAAATTCAATTAAAGTATAAGCAGCTAGAAAAAAACTGTATTATCTTGTTGCTTCTGCCCTCTAGAATACAAAGGCAATAGGTATGAATGTTTTTCTTTTTCTTTATTTTTTTAATTTTAATTTGTCATTATTATTTTTTTAATTTGCTCCATAGCGCATGCACTTATCAGAGACAGAGAGAAAGACAACAGTCAGACATGTGGGAGTCCAGTGCCTCAACCGCCACACCACCTGCTGGCCCCATGTTTTTCAAACTTTCAAAATGTAGCCTCAGATAATCATAAAACTAGGGTAAGCTTAAACATTTTATCATCATGTAGTTTATTTTTAACAAAAAGACACAAAAACCCTAAATGTTACTAAATATGGACTTAATACCAAAAACATAATGAAATCTTATTACCAACAACTTTTCGATACCTGTTTGATGACCCCTCTATTTAATTCTCTTTTCAGTGCTTGTTTAAGGAGATAACCCCTTCTCTCTAGCTCCAGAGAAGGATACTTATGGATGATATATTTTCGAATAGCAACAACCGATGCACCACTCTTCTGGAAGCATGCCTAGAAAAGAGATTTATCAACCCATTATTTGAAACTAGTTTTATTTTATATTAGGTACAGATACTTAAACATGTATTAAAAATGAATTATTTCAGAAGTGAACTTGATAATGAATGATAAAAACATCAGGGAAGAATGAACGATGACTGGAGAATGGAGGCAATTACTAGATATTTCTGCCTCAATTTTAAATTGTTTGAAATGGCCAAAGAGACCATGTAATACATACACATAAACAGCTTTCTGTGTGTCAATAATAATCTCTTTTAGGGGCTAAGACACTGGACTCCCACATGGCTTACCACGGTTCAAGTCTCAAACCTGGTGGCTTGCTTTCTTACTCTCTCTCTTTCTGGTCAAATTAAAAAAATAATGATGATGATGAATAAAATTAAGTAATTACTGAAAAAACAAAGAGACCTTTACATTTTAATTCTATTCAATATTTAGAAGATTAGTCTTCATTTTTTTTGGAGAGGTTTTCACTATAGGGCGCGTGCGCTCGCCAGACAGACAGAGAGAGACAGAGAGACAGAAAGCAAGAAATCACCCCCCGGGGGGGATGGTCACACCGCAATCCCTTCTCCTCCATTCTCCTCTCGGGATCTTGGGCACGCACGCACACGCACCCAGCTTGAGTTTAAGCCACCGGGTCCGGGATGCGAACCACAGTTGACTATGTGGGAGTCCAGCGACATAGCCATTACGCTAACTGCTAGTTCCCGATTAGTCTTCATTTTTACATGAGAGAGAGAGAGAGAGACAGCAGCACTGTGGTAATGTCACACTCTGCAAGGCTGAATCACATGATAAGACTCTGTTCGTGTCTAGAGACCTCCCTAAATACACCTGAGTACACATATGTGCGTAATCCTGGCTGGCCAAGGCTAGGAAAGGGGACCACAGCGTGAAGACCCTTTTAGGAGGTGGTGCTTGTCTCTCTGACTTGTCAATAAAACAAATGAGTAAACCTTAAAAAAAAATAATAATAATAATAAAAAATAAACCAGCTGTGGGGCCAGCTGGTGGCACAGTAGGTAAGGCAGCTGGATCATACATAGTTAACTGTGCAATTCAAGTCCTAGGCCTGGCAGCTTAGAAAACACACCAGGTGAGGGACCAGCAGATGGCGTAGGTTATATCAATGGACTCCCACAGAGTTGACCACGGTTCGAGTCCCAGACCCAGAGGCTTAAAACTCGTGTGTGTGTGTCCAAAATCCTGAGAGAATGGAGAAAAAATTGCAGCATGGCCATCCCCCCCAGGTTGGGGGGTGATTTCGCCCTTTCTGTGTCTCTGTCCCTCTGGCGAGCGCATACGCCCTACTATAAAAAATCTGTCTCAAAAGAAAGAAAGAAAGAAAAGAAAACACGTCAGGTGTACATGCATGTCCAAAATCCTGAGGGGAAAATAGAGAAGGGACTATCCCCCCAGGTGCTAATTTCTCTTTCTCACTCTATCTCTCTCTCTCTCTCCAGGTAAATGCACATGCACATGGCTCATAACAATTGGGGGGGGGGCGAGATCTAGGTGTAAGGTGTATTTTATTAGGTGTAAGGTGTAATTTACTAGGTGTATTTTATTTATCATTATTATTTTAAAAACTTTCTACAGGGCATACACTCACGAGAGAGAGAAAGCAAGAAAGCAAGTTGCCAGGTCCGGGACTCAAACTGCTGTTGGCATGTAGGAGTTTAGCACCTTAACCAACACCACTCGCTGACCCAAAGATAACTATTTTTGACAGGATCCTGCCATGTTCTGATCCTTCCTGTCCCAGACTCCCAGCTAGCGAGGACCACAGGAACATGCCACCACACACGGCCTGTTTCAGGATGGGCTGGGAAACAGGCCTTCCACATGCCTTCAGCTATCATGTAGTGGCAGCTTTCCACATAAGCCACAGTGACTGACCTATAAGATACAGCTTTATTATTTTTTAAATTATCTTTTATTTAACCTTATTTATTTATTACTTTAATTTGATCAGAGAGGGACAGAGGGAGGGAAAGTGAGAAAGAAAGCTGCCAGGTCCAAGATTCAAACTGCAGCAGGCCATGTGGGTGCCCAGTGCCTTTAACCACCAGGCCACCTGTTGGCCCCAAGATAGAGCTTTAATATCAAGTGAGGAAAGCAAAATATTTCTACCAGTTATAGGATCACAAATCTAGCCCATTTTAAGGAATAAGCTTGGCATACTGGGACCAGTATTTTCCTGCAAGTTTTCTATAAATGTCAGCAAAGAGAAGCAGCAAAGCAAATCTGAACAAATTTCATAAAACTAGTTTACAAGTGGCAAAGTGTTAAGGGCAGTTTGGGTAAGGATGGAGACATTCTATTTCTGTTCTATTATTCCATATGACCAATGTGCATGGTAGAATTAAGTAGCTCTTTATGTCATAAAAGCAGCAAATGTTTCATTTTTCTCAAATGCTTCAAATGTTTTTATCACAGAGAAGCAGCAGCTCCTCTTTATCTGATGAGCTAGTCCATCAATTTGTGTTGCCACTGTCTATAAAACAAACACAGCAATTATTCAGGCCACTGAATAAGGACTTGGTTGAATGTTATTTTAAGTATGTATGTTTTAGAAGAAATTCTTTTTTTCTTTTTGCCAGAGGGTGCATGCCCTCACCAGAGAGAAAGCACTCCATTATGGGACACAGTCATGCTGCAATTTCCCCCTCCTTCATCCTTCCTCTTGTCAGGATTTAGGGCCTGAATGTGCAAGTAGGCAGCATGTTTCTCAGGTCACTGAGGCTGAAACTCAAACCGTGGTCAACCATGTGGGACCTAGCTCCCCTAACCAGGATGCCATGGGGGCTGGCCTCATTTTATGTATTTTGACAACAAAGAGAAATAACTCACAGGTAAATAGGTCAGAAAAGATTGTGCAGCACAAAAGAAGCTACGTTAATATGGGTCACCTAATTCTAGTATGTCTATGAAATATTAATAACCTATTGCAGTTTACTCCTGATTTTAAGAAAGCTTTTTGCGATAGAGTGCTTATACTTGCCAGAGAGAGACAGAGAAAGTAAGTGACAAATCACTCCCTAGGGTGGATGGCCATGCCACAAGAACTTTGTTCTCCTCCTGGGATCCTGGGCAAGCATGCGCACATGCCCGGCATGAGTTTCAAACCACCAGGTCCGAGACTTGAATGACAGTCAGCCATGAAGTCCAGCTACATAACTGCCACACCATCTGCTGGTCCCTCCTGATCTTACTTTAAAAACACAAAGAAAATCGGGCCAGCAGGTGAGGTAGTGCTTTTGGGTGCTGGGCTCCCACATGGCTGACTGTAGTTCAAGTTCCAGACTTGAAACTCATGCTTGGCCTGTGTGTGTGCGTGCACGTGCCCTAAATCCTGAGAGAATGGAGGAGAAGAGACTGTGATGTGGTCAACTCCTCCCTACCCCGGGGGGTTGTTTCTCACTTTTTCTGTCTATCTGGCAAACACTCTAATAGCAAAAATCTCTCTCTCAAAAAAAGAGACAAAAACAAAACACAAAGAAAATGAAGCAGAAAACAATTCCTGCGCCAATTGTTGCACCAAACTGATAATGAGAAAGAAGTAGATATCAGGATTCCTGTTTGGAATGGAAAATGGTCTTAGTGGTCCGAAATCAAGATTTGTTATACTGTAAGGAATACATGTGATATATAAATCATCTGTACAATTATGTACAAACACTTTCAAATCACGTTAGGCTGATTTTTGTTCCACTATTCCAAAGTTCTAGTCCTAGGGCCTGTTGGTGGCGTGGCAGTATAATGTAGCAGATATTTACAAGGCAGTCCCACATGGGAAAGTTCCTACTTCAAATATGAAAACCTCCCTGAATACGCTGGACACACCCTTATCTATTATCCAAGGCTAGCTAGATGGAGGCTAGGGATACTGTCAAGACCCTGTAGGGGGTGTTATCTTTCACTCAGGAAAAAAAAAAAAACTTAAAAAAATGTTTTAAAATTCTATTTCCTCACTGTAACTGCTCCTTCAGACTCAGGCTGAGTAGTCATACAGTAAAATCTCTGAAGAAAAGTTACACAAAGAATAGAGATCTCACAGTAATCAAGCTATCTAGACAAAATTTTCTTAATGAAGTAAAGGCCTAAGAAATTTTGAAGGAGTGAAAGGAGAACTCTGAAAGCAAACCCTTTACCAGTTCATGTGTCAGTGCTAGCTTCTCAAACTTTGCTGTTTTTCTTTTTTTAGCTTTTTGCTATAGGACAAAAACCTTTTTTGGTACTCATCAAAGAGAGAAAAAGAGGACAGAGGGAGAGAAAAAAAAGAAAAAGTGAGAACTCATCCCCCAGGGCAGGGGATTTGGGGTGGGATTTGGGGCATGCATGTACATGCACCTGGCATGATTTTCAAGCTGCCAGGTCCAGGACCTGGACCATGCAGCCAGCCATGCAAGATCCAGCACCTTAACCTCCATCATGAACCCTTTCTTTCTTTTTAATTTTCCAGAGGATACAAGTGCTTGCCAGAGAGCAAGAAAAAGAAAGAGAAAAAGCTCACCCCCCAGTGGGGTTTGGTCACACATATTTTTTCTCCTCCATTTCTCTGTTGGGATTTTGAGTATGCATACATATGTGTCTGCTGTTTTCTTCAAGCCTCCAGGGCCAGGATTTGAATCAAATAGTTATACTTGTGGGATACAGCTGTCTTAACCACCAGGTCACAGAGTCAGCACAGAAGATATTTTCTTTCATAAAAATTTTCAATGTTATTCAGTTACCAAGTCAAAATTACATTTTATAAAGGAAAAAACTCTGTTTCCATTGGTTTATATCACTTAATGGAGTCACTTGACAGAGAAAGTGGTCCTTCAATGTTTGTTGAATTAATAGCTTCAGCCTTCAAATAAAAACTGTACCTAATCAATAAAATTGAGTAAATGATTTTAAAGAATTATTTTACTTGATAATTTTGTTATTATTATTATTTTTAATTTGACCAAAGAGAAAGGGAAAGTAAGAAAGCAAACAGCCAGGTCCAAGACCTGAACCATGGTTAGCCATTTGAAGTCTAGCACCTCAACCACCATGCTACCTGCCAGCCACCCCCTCCCCCCTTTTTTTAAAGAGATATTTTTGCTATAGGATATGTGAGCTCACTAGGGAGACAGAAAGCAAGAAATCACCCCATGGGGTGATGACTATGCTGCAATCTCTTCTCCTGAGATCTTGGACATGCACACACATGGCCCTGGCATGAGTTTCAAGCCACCAGGTCTGGGACCTGAACTGTAGTTGGCCATGTAGGAGTCCAGCAAAGTAACCATTACACCATCACTGGTCTCCTGAGTAAATAAATTCTAAAGATAAGTTACAAATATCTGCTTATAGTAAATGTGATTAAAAAAAAAATCAACAGTGCTCATCAAATATGATTATCTTTAAAAAATATGTTCTTTCTTCTACTTGATCTTCTATTTAATTCTCCTTTAAAAAGTAGAGCAAAATTTCTGATATCTAGACAGAAATACACCATTTTTGAACAAATAAAGACGAACACAATAAATCCAAAATAAACTGCTAGAAATAGAAACTTGCCTTAATGGCCTCAGTTAGGATGGCATCCATCTTGGGACGTGGGGAAGAAGCCATTGGTGTTTGTTTCTGGGCCCTGGCTAGCTGGCTGGCAGAAAGAGTAGCCCAGGAAGGTATTGTTTTTTTCACTTTCTTCTCCTTTTCTTTAGATTGATCTTTCTCACTTTAAAACAAAGAACTATTGTTATGCAAGAATAATTCTCCAAAAAAAGGCATAAAGTCAAAAAGAGAAAAATATCAGAAAGAAATAAAAAGTAATATTTTATTTATACAATGCAAAATAAATTTTACAACATAATTTTTTAAAAGAAGTATCTATTAAGTTTTATTTATTATTATTTTTTTAATCTGACCAGAGAAACAGGGAAAAAGAGGGGAAAGTGAGAAAGCAAGCTAACAGGTCCAGGACTTGAACCGTGGTCTACCATATGAGAGTCCAGAGGCTTAACTACCACACTACCTGCTGGCCCCACAAAATAATTTTCTTTTAAACGGTGCTAGAGCTAAAAGGTGTTTTCTCTAAGGTGAAAAGATTAACAAAATTAACAGTGGTATGAAGGCCCAGAACTGAACAAGAATGAAATATACTAACAACTGCAACAGAAGCCATTTGATAGAGTGGAAAGAACTCGACAAATCTGAAATCAGAAAACCAAGGTTTGAATTTTTAGTTCTAACACTTATGAGGCTAGCTATATCATTTTAGCAAATGATGTGGGCCTTGGTTTTTTCAGCTGTACAACAGTAACAACTATTTCACAAAGTGTTTCAAGTATTATCAGGTGTTTAAATCAAAATGATTTTTTTTAAGCGAGAGTTTTATTATAGGGCGCGTGTGCTCGCCAGAGAGAGACACACACAGAGACAGAAACTGAATCACCCCCTGGGGAGATGGTCACACTGCAATCCCTTCTGTTTTCCTCTCGGGATCTTGGGCACGCATGCATGTGCACTCAGCATGAATTTTTAAGTCACCGGGTCCAGAACTCGAACCACGGTCACTACATGGGAGTCCAACGACATAACCATTACGCCATCTGCTGGTACCTATATCACAATAATTTTGTGAGCTATACAGCACTATGTAAGTTTTATTTTAGCAATAATGATGGCAATCCATGCACCTAACAGATGGATTAGACTGTTTAAAAATACGGATAGCTTGAGGCCAGCAGGTGGTGTGGTGGTTAATGTGCTGGAATGCTCACATGGCTGACTGAGGTTCAAGTCCTAGACCTGGAGATTTGCTTTCTCACTCTCTCCCTCTCTCTCTCTCTTTCTATGGCAAAACTCATGTGAAAAAATAATCAATCAATCAATAATTCTTTAAAAAAAATATGGGTAGCTGTTAAAAATTCCATAGACTTGGGACTAGCAGTTGGCATAATGGCTGTCACTGGACTCCCATGAAGTCAACCATGGTTCATGGTTTGAGTCCCGGACCTGGTGGCTTAAACTCACGCAGGGCGCGTGTGCATGCATGCCCAAAATCCCGAGAGGAGAATGGAAGAGAAGGGATTGTGGCATGGCCATCTCCCCTGGGGTGTGATTTCTTGCTTTCTGTCTCAGTCTCTGTCTCTCTGGTGAGTGCACACAACCACCCTGTAACAAAAACCTCTCCCAAAAAGAAAAAAAAAAAATTCCACAGGCCTAGGGACAGGTCATCATGCCACAGTAGGTGGCATGATGATTAAGGCGCTAGACACTCCTACATGACCAACCACGGTTCAAGTCCTGGACCTAGAGGCTTGCTGTCTCACTACTTGCCCTGCCCCTTGTGTCTCTCTCTTGTCAAATTAAAATAAATAAATGAATAAAGAAAATTAATAATTCTTTTTTAAAAATTCCATAGACCTTATTTATACCTATGGAACTAAAATAAAAGATTCCCTGAAGATTACACCTAGAAGTTACAGTTACTGTTATTTTTTTGTTTAAAACGTAATTTCTAACTGTGCTGACCAATAATGACCAATAATAAAAGCTACCAGCTCTGTTAAAAAAAAAAAAAAACAAAAAAACTTTTAATTCATGAAGAACTGCAACCATCTTATAAAGATATACATTATCAATAACCGATTTTGCTTCCAAATTCTCAGTTACTTCCAATCAAATACCTTATCAAATATATATAGCATTTTAGGTCACTGTAGCAATGGCTTGATAAAGATTAATGTTTGTTAACAAAAGCACATAAAATAATTTACACCTAGCACAAATGTAGAAATAAAACGGTTAAGTGTCTTCTGTATCAGATTTTTATGGTTATGTTACATTTTTTAGAAATACATGGCCAAGAGGTGTATGCCCTCACAGAGAAAGATGGGGGGAAAGAGAAAGCACCCTAAAATGGAGTATGGTCACGACACAATTTCTTCTCCATTCTTCCATCCTGTCAGGATTTTAGGCATGCATACACACATACCCAGGGTGTTTTTCAAGCTGCCAGGAACAGTTCTTTCAACCACTAGGCAATGACGCTGGCCCATGTTTAATTTCTTAGTGAAATTACCTCAATGTTTTTTAAAATATTGGACATTCCCACAATGAATTATTTTTTTAAAAAAAATTATTATTTATTTCCATGTTGTTGTTGTTGTTGTTATTTAATTTGACCAGAGACAGAAACAGAGAGAAAGAGAGAAAGGGAAAGTGAGAAAGCAAGTTGCCGGGTCCAAGACTCAAATCATGGTCAGCCATGTGGGAATCCAGTGCCTTTAACCACCACACCACCTGCCAGCCCCTCCTACAATGAATTCTAAGCACAAAACATTCCAAAGGCAACAGGAAAGACTTCCGGATTATTCAAATCATTGTTCTACTAATTACTACAAATCCTAATAAACCTACTTCAAATGGGAATTCTAAAAAGTAAATCCAAATTGCAAATACCTAGCACAGATCAATGTTATAAAACTCGAGAACAATCTTTCTTATGGTCTTTTTATATAGTCTTTGATTATTAATAGCAAGAAGGCAGTAAGTCCTTACTCCTTTTTAGTTTCCTCAGACAACTTGTTTTCTTCCTTCTCTTCATTCTCAGGTTCCCCCTTTGGCTGCTCTGTCTCACTAGATGTAGCAGGTGGAGTTTCATTCTCTTGTTCTTCTACAGTGGAGACAGATTCCTCAGAACTTATGTCTGGTTCTAAAAAATAAGGTGACAGAATTGCATAAAACAGTAAAAAATTATCTTATGAAACAGATCAGCCAAATGCTCCAATTAACAGGTGAATTCTAAAATGAACACATGACTAATGAGTGTAGTTTTCTTTCATTAGTTATGTCACACTCAAGTTGTCTATTCAAATGGCTGTTCATCCAAACCACTGTCACAAAAGGAGATGAGCCTACAAATCATATGAAGAGAAATTCATTTTACCCCCAAATGCTTATTATTCTATTGATTATTCTACTCTGGAATATTAATAATACTCATAATTTAAAAACTGGCCATTTTCTAATTTAACAGATAAATCTTAGAGAATAAGCAATAAAAAAATAGCATGTATTTCCCAAGTGGAGTGACTGGGACAGAAGCAGCCATGAGGGGAACAGCAAGCTCTGCAGTTGTCTTTGCCTTTTCTTCACAGCATGTCTCTGAGCAGCTACTACAAAACACAGAACTCCAAGCACTGGTTACACAGAGGTTTCAAAGAAAAGACTTTAATGGCAAAAGAAGTCATGAACAAAGTATGTGCTCGAACAGTTTGATTACTTTACTCATGACAACTAATTGCTAGAATAATAATGATTTCTCTGTAGCCTTTATATAAGTAACAAGAATTTTTAAATGCCATTATTTTTCTTATAACCAAATTACATACTTTTTTTTTTTCTTGTTTTTGCTACAGGTTATGTGCACTTGCCAGAGACAGACAGACAGAGAGAGCGAGAGAAAGTAAGAAATTGACCCGCCAGGGGGATGGCCATGCCACAATCCTTTCTCCTCCACGCTCCTCTCGGGATTTTGGCCATTACTCACATGTGTCCAGCATGATTTTCAAGTTACCACGTATGGGACTCAAATTGCAATTGGCCACACAGGATCTAGTTGCCTTAACCTCATACTACCTTCTGACCCAATAAATACAATTCTAAAGGAATTTCTAGTTTCTTAATTAATTAAATTCTAAATTGTGAGGGCTGGCAGGTGGTGTAGTAGATAAGGTGCTGGACTCCCACATGGCAGACTATGGTTTAAGTCCAAGATCTAGTGGCTTGCTTTCTCATTTTCTGTCTCTTTAGTCAAATTAAAAAATAATAATAGTTAGGGACCACCAGGTGGCATGGTGGTTAAGGTGCTGGATATTCCCACATGGTTGACCATGATTTGAGTCCTGGACCTGGTGGCTGGTTTTCTCACTTTCCCTCTCTGGTCAAATTAAAATAAATGAATGAAAAAATAAAATAAAATAAGTTAATTCTTAAGAAATAATAATAATAGTAAATAAAATTAAACAAATAATTCTTTGTAAAAAATTTTTTTTAATTAAGAAACTTTTTTTGGAGAGGTTTTTGCCTTAGGGTGCATGTGCTTACTGGAGAGAAAGAAACAGAGACAGAGACAATAAGATGGACAGTGAGAAATTATCCCTAAATAAATCATTCTTTTTTAAAAAATCTGGGGGCCAGCAGATGGTGTAGCGGTTATGTTGCTGGACTCCCAAAGAGCCAATTGTGATTCAAGTCTTGGACTCAGTAGTCTGAAACACACAGGAGGTGTGCATGTATGAGCCCAAGATCCCAGAAGAATGGAGGATAAGGGTCTATGGTGTGACCATCCCTCATTGGGAGTGATTCCTCACTTTCCCTCTCACTCTCTCTTGTCTTTGTCTCTCTCCACTGAACAAATGTGTCCTAGAGCAAAAACCTCTTAAAAAAAAAAATTCTGAACTGTGTATTTCAGGACAGTCAACCATCATTTGCAAATGCTGTCCTAGATTGTGCACTGTTAACTAAACTTGAATTGGCTAGACTAGTCCAAACTCTCCCCACACCTATTTAGCCAAAACCAAAGTTTTAGAGTCAGACACACTTGGATTCAAGTTTAGTCTTCATAACTTGGCAATCTGATGATCTCAGGGCAACTTCTTTGAAATCTCTAATTTTCAGTATCATTATTTCCCAAAATCACTTTAAGGATTATATAAAATGTTTAAGGGAAGCCTGTTTCCCATATACATAGTATCTCAAAGTATTATGGTTACAACCTCATTATGTCAATATCTAGAAATCTGTTAGTATCTAGAGATCTGCAGTAAGATATATTTTCATCACTATATCCACTCACTCCAACAATTTGACCTGATGGGCTGCATGGGTCACAGTTTACTATTGTTAATCATATGTTTATTTACGCATTGACTTATTCTTAAGACGAAAACACTAAAACCACTTACTGTGCTTTACTGTAATAATATAGCCATAATTTTAATTCCACATTATTTTTTCCTATCCAGAACAACTGTTTAAGAATTATGGCTTAATAAAGTTTTAGTCACTCCACAGATATTGAGTGTAATATGGTAAGACATTTCCAAGCTACTGCCTCTGTAAAATGTAGGATTTAGAGCAAATGAGTGACATCTATTTCCATCTACAAAATACTATAACAGAATAGAAAGAAGATTGAACAAATATACAACTTGTGAAATAACACTGCTCTTTTATAAATTCTTGATTTTTCAAGAATCAAAATACAATGAAACCTTGTATATGAACCCATTGGACACGTTTTCTGAGAATTTATGCTATTAGTGGTTTAGCTGGTTGTTAAACACACAGATGATGGCATTAAGATGGATTACCAGCGGAACAGCAATGGCGTAATGGTTATGTTGCTAAACTCCCACATGGTCAACTGAGGTTTGAGTCCCAAACCTGGCAGCTTGAAACTCACACCTGGCACGTGTGCCCAAAATCCCGAGAGAAGAGTGGAAGAGAAGGGATTGTGGTGTGGCCATTTTGGGGGAGGGGGAGAGGGTGATTTCTTGCTTTCTATCTCTATGTCTCTCTGCCAAACACAGGCACCCTATAGAAAAATTTCTCCTTCGAAAACAAAAACTCTTAAAACAAAGAAGATGGGGGGTCGGCAGATGGCATGGTGGTTAAGATGGCTGGACTCCCACATGGTTCACCGTGGTTCGAGTACTGGACCTGGCAGCTTGCTTTCTTACTTTCCTTTTCTCTATCTCTCTCTCAACTTCAAAAAATAAAATTAAATAAAATAATAACAATGAGCTTAAAAAAAAAAAAAAAGGGAGATAGATCACCAGAGCCAGCAGGTGACGTGGTGGTGAATACACTGGACTCCCATAAGGCTGAACATGGCTCAAGTCCCAGATCTAGCAATTTGTTTTCTCTTTTTCTCTCTTCTTCTCTTTCTTTCTCCCTCTCATGAGTGCATGTGCCCAATAGTAAATTAGAAAATAAAATAAATAATTCTTAAAAAAAACAAAAAGATCGGGAACCAACAGTTAGCGCAATGGCTATGTCGCTGGACTCCCATGTAGTCGACCGTGGTTTGCGTCCCGGACCTGGTGGCTTAAAACTCACGCCAGGCGTGTGTGCGTGCATGCCCAAGATCCCGAGAGGAGAATGGAGGAGAAGGGATTGTGGCGTGACCATCCCCCCCTGGGGGGGTGATTTCTCGCTTTCTGTCTCTATGTCTCTCTCTGTCTGACTGGCGAGCGCACACGCCCTATAGCAAAAACCTAAAAAAAAAAAAAAAAAAAAAGATGGATCGCCATGTGACTTATTCAAGTGTTGGACAATATTATCAATCTTCAGCTGACCAGTGTATCTATTTTTTGAAAATATTTCCACGTGGGGGCCAGTAGACGGCATAGTAGTTCCGTCACTAGATGCTCATGTGGCCAACCGCAGTTCTAGTCCTAGAACCGGTGGCTTTCAAACTTACACTGGGTAATGGATGTACATGCCCAGATCCCAGGAGGCAAACAGAAGAGAACGGACTGAGGCATGGCCTTCTCCCCTGGGGGGTGATTTCTCACTTTCTCTTTCACTGTCTGTCTCTCAATTCAGCAAGCATATGCACCCTCATGTAAACGACTACTTTTTTTTTTTTTTCTGAGAGAGGTTTTTGCTGTAGGGCACGTGCACTCACCAGAAAGACAGAGAGAGAGAGAGAGAGAGAGAGAGAGAGAGGAGGTGAGAGAGCAATCCCCCCAGAGAGAAGGTAAGTGAGAAATCACCCCTAAGTGGGGTGGCCATGCTGCAATCCTTTCTCCTCCATTCTCCTCTCGGGATCTTGGGCACACATGCACACACGCCCAGCATGAGTTTAAGCCACCAGATGCGGGACTCAAACCGTGGTCAACTGCATGGGAATCCAGCAACACAGCCATTACGCCAACTGCTGGTCCCATCTCATGTAAACTTCTAAAAAGTAAATTAATTAATTAAAATATTCCCATGTTCCCTGACTGTCTGAGGCCAGGGGGCCCAAATTGCATATAGCACTCATTTAAGGATTTTGAAACAAAATTCAGGCTCACCTGGAAAATGGCTTATCAGCTTGGTGAAGATTTCTGCCATGGTACACCAAGGGAAAGAAACTAACAAAGGTAAGTTCCTTCTACTCCTGATCTATGCTAATCAACAAATATTTGGTATTAATGGTCATGACAGGGAGAACAGTGTGCTCAGCCCTACTAAGCCAGAGATAAAAGGGAGAAAGGAAAAAAGGAAAGGGAAAGAAAGAAAAGGTCAGGGGAAGAAAATGACAGGCAGCAAAAAGAAGTGCTTAGCCACTTCTTTAGGTTGGTGGGTCTACATTTCTCTATATTCTTCACTTGATCTTCGCCAAAAGGCTGAGAAGCGATACATTTCTCTATATTCTTTATGCTTACACTTTAGACTGGCCAGTCTTTATTCCACCAATACCAGTTACAGACCATATTTTAACAACCGAGGGCTTCCCTTTTAAGCCCTCTGATGATTTCTCGGTGAACTTTCCACAGTTCATCCTACAGGCCCAAGTCCTCCATTCTTCATTGAGCCTTCATCTCAATTACACTGTATATCCAGAATGTTACTCTTTGATCATTCCTCTCTTCCCTAACCATTTTTTGTTTTGTTTCATTCCAATAATATGATATTTTTACTGTCCAAAAATCTTTAAAGAAAACACAAAATTAGGACCAGCAGATGGTGTAATGGTTATGTTGGTTGACTCCCACGTGGATCAAATCCTGGACCTCGTGGCTTAAAACTCACACTGGGCACGTACTCATGTGTGCCCAAAATCACAAGAGGAGAATGGAGTAGAAGGGACTTCAGTGCGGCCATCCCTCCTGGGGGGTGATTTCTTATTTTCTGTCTCTCTAATGAGTGCATGCACCCTATAGTAAAAATCTCTCAAAAAAACCCCACAAAATTGTACTTTGCTCACATGGTCTGGCAATAACATACCAACAGCTATTTGCTTCTCTTTGGATGGTTTCCACAACACTCAGCCATGAAAAAAAAACTGCGTTTAAAGAGAAATACAGAACAGCAAAAACTGAAACTAAAAACTTTTTTTGGCTCTTTTAAATTGTACCACTTTACTTTACCTGGCTTTTCTTCCTCCCCTTCAGCAAGCTTGCTTTTAGGAGGAGTTTCCCGGGTAGAATTCACAGCTCGACGAATCGGCATGGTGCTCTCTTCCACCTTCTAAGAAAAGAGATGGCTATAATCAAATATGCATAAAAAAATTCTCTTTTCCCTCTTTCTCAGGGTGCCTAACTAGGTATCAGAAGATGTAGGAGAATTCTTCAAGTCAACTCCAGGATCTGATGCAAATTACTTTTAACATTTTTTTATAAGTAAAATACAATTTTTACGAAAAACTTTTCAAAATATTTTAGCTAGAGTTCCAAACGAAAGCAATTAATTACACTTGATTTAATATAAATTTAGAAGACTGGAAACTTTCTCAGGAATTTGAGGGGAAAAGGAAGATGAAAAGAACTTCGTATCTATTTGATTTTTTCAGATTTACAACCTAGATTCCCCAAAGTAAGGGAAGAAACATATACCAAGAAGGACCCAGCAGGGCCTGAAGTCAGGGGTTGATCCAAGAGTGAGCTTCAAGAATGCATCAGCCCCTACCTCACCTAACTTGTCCGCGTGGATCAGCTGAGCTCCTACTATAAGTGGGAGTGCCTTAGGATGGACGAGTTCACCTTGAGACGTATCAGTCGCCATTTAAAATAATTTCTAGGCCCGAGTACAGGTTACACTCTGAAGCCTCTGCTGTTAACCACAAGGATTTTTCCTAATGGTTTCAGTGTGGTGAAGAGTCAACCTAAAGCACAGAAAAGACCTGGTGTGAAGATTAACAGAAATAAAACTAAACTAAACCATCTAAATTAAATATACATCCAAAAGGAAAATAAAAAACATAAAACTTATAGTTACATAGCAGATGACTTGATCAGTTATTATTCAGAAAGATAAAACCACTATCAAAATATGGACTATATAAAGCAGCAGCTAAGACAAATGCGTAAGCCACAGCAGCTGTTGCACCTTTCCACACAAACAAAGGCAACAAGACAAGGGAGCTCATAAGGAACCTAACCCATTCCCTCCTGCTACACCATCATGAACTTAGATGGAAAGAATGAGGAGACTAAGGAATGGTTTAGTAAACGCTTAGTCAAAGATCAGTTTACTAAAGAGAGAAGGTTTTGCTCCTGTTGTTCTCAAAGGGGTCACAAAATTAACTAATCTTTATCTCTATTAAAAAAAGGAAATTTTTTTCTCTATTAAAGGAAAACATAAGGAACAAAACACTGAAGAAAGTAACATTTGAAGAGTCTTTAGCCCCAGAGAAATAAATTTAGGTTATCATCTAAGGGAATAAAAGTAAGTTTCTAAGATCCCATCATACTATTTTTTTTATAATTACTTTATTTAACTTTATTTAACTTATTTTAATAAATAAATTAGGGGAGGGAAGTGAGGGAGGGGGAGAGAAAAAGAGAGAGAGAGAGAGAGAGAGAGAGAGAGAGAAAGCCAGCTGCCAGGTCCAGGAGTTAAACTGTAGTTGGCCATGTGGGAGTCCAGCGCCTTTAACCACCATGCCACCTGCCGGCCCCCCATCAAATTATTAATGTAAGCAAAACTAGTATAAAATAAAGAACATAATTAAATACTAGCAGATAACACTGAGGTGGTCACTCAAATGTACCTAATCATTAACACCCCATTACTTCTAAAAATTTCATCTACAATTTGATGACATGTTATAATAAAAATTCCTCAGTATAATAAGAAAATGATCATTTCACTTTTGATACCTGTGCTAATGAACAATGAACAGAGTTGAAGAATGATATTCTAGTCATTAAACTTCTAATTAAAGCTCTAACTCTGTCTAGGAATTTAAGACCTTTCAACGTCTCAGGTAATAATTTCAAATTATAACCTCTAAGAAAAATCTAAAAAAAATCCAACACAGCAAATACTTTCAGGGAAAGCATTTAATGGGGTCACCAAGAGTAATACTAGACTTGTGAGTAGTCAATCAGCTCCAAAGAGACTCAGATGAAAGAATCCAAGATGGTATAATGCACTAAAAGTGATTATCAACAGTGATTTATAAATACTTAAAAACATTAACTGTTACAGCAACTATGTAAAATGCTCATGTAGCAATTCACTTCAAAAACCCCTAAAATACAGAAAAGAAAACTGTTGTTTTTCTAATCTGTGCAAAGAGGGCCAAGTTAATTTAAAAGCATTATTTAGGGTTATGAAAACTAAAATTCTATCTTGGGGTAATCTCAATATATAAGCCTGTTTATTCATTCAACTAGCACCTACCTAGTAGTATATTTTTTTCGATAATAAAAACAAGCAAATCTGTATTTTTGTATGAAACGCTATACAGAAGAAAAGCAGTAACACAATCAGATTATTCTTAGAAAAGTGATATTGATAATGCATTTCTTTCTCAACCCATGTTAAAATCTTCATGAGTCCCTGTTCACAAGTTTCTTTAAAAAATATTTTCCCTTGGGACAAGCAGTTGGCATAATGGCTATGTCCATGGACTCCCATATAGTCGACAGTGGTTCGAGACCCGGACTCAGTGCCTTAAATTCAAAACAGGTGCATGTGCATGTGTACCCAAGATCCTGAAAGGAGAATGGAGGAGAAGGGATTGCAGCATGGTCACCCCCCCTGGGGGTGATTTCTTGCTTTCTGCCTCTCTGGTGAGTGCACATGTCCCATAGCAAAAACCTCTCAAAAAAAAAAAAGAAAGAAAGAAAGAAAAATTTCACTTAAACAAAATACTGGAAAAAATGTGTCAAGACTTTTTTTTAGTCATTTATGTATTCACAAATTACTTAAATTTAAAACAAATGGGTTTAAAAAGGGAGTAGAGGGAGACCAGCAGCAGATCGTGTAATGGTTAAGTTGCTGGACTCCCACAAAGTTGACTGTAGTTCAAGTCCCAGACCCAGCGACATCAAAATCACGCCAGGTGCATGTTCATGCGTACCCAATATTCTGAGAGGAGAATGGAGGAGAAGGGATTGCGGTCTGGCCAACCCCTGCAGGGGATGACTTCTTGCTTTCTGTCGCTCCGGTGAATGCACGCATCCTATAGCAAAAATCTCTAAAAATAAATACATAAATAAAAATTTAAATTTAGAAAAGGGGTGGGGGTGCACAGGCTATTCGATATCAAAGCGATAAAACTAAAATTATAATCAGGGCAAAGGGTTTATGGTCTATAAAGACATTAGACACCGTTAATCTAAGGACAAGCATGAAAGTTTAAATCAGTGCTGATCCAAAGTATGCCTAGACTGAAAAAATATTAATAATAAATGAGTTGGTTTGCCAGTCTTCCTGACTATATCCCCACAAAGTAGATACTGGTATTCTTCTGCTTTAAACCTCCCAATACCACCCCCATATCTCATCTGCTCCTCCTCCTACTATACATCATTCCAGTCTTCTAGCTCCAAACACACAGACTTTTTACCCTTGCAACATGCTCTGCTCATTATTGCCTTAGTGTGTTTGCACTTAATTGTTCTTTTAAACCGAAATACTCTT
>NW_006159616.1:3236527-3239251 GCF_000334495.1 Tupaia belangeri chinensis | reverse complement strand
AGAACCATCAATCATATTTCTGTCAATGGTACCACCTCAGAAAGGTCTCCCATCTTTCATATTGTTCTTCGGGTTTTTTCAGTGTTTACCACAACCTGAAATTCAATATGGGTTGGATATCCTTTATCCAAAATGCCTGAGACCAGAAGTATTTCCAATTTTGAACTATTTGCATACACATGGGTTATTGGAAGGAAAATCCAAATCTAAGCACAAATTTCATTTGTTTCACACACACCTTATACACACAGCCTGAAAGGAACTTTATATATTACTTTTGGAGTACTGCAGCATTTTAACTGCTACCTGTAATGAGACCAGGTGAAGAATTTTCCATTTGTGGTGTCATGTCAACTATTAGAAAGTTGAATTTTGGCGCAAATCAGATTTCAGATTAGGGATGCTCAACCTGTATGTTTATTTACTTGTTTATTATGTCTCCCAACCAAATGTAAACATTACAAGGACTAGGACTTTACTCCACCACTATACCTAAACAGTATCCAACACACTCTGGGTGCTTAAGAAATTAAGAAATATTTATTGAAGAAAAGGCTAAATAAACAATGAGATCTGATAGTACTGCGTGATAGTTAAGGTGCTGGGTCCCCAAATGATCAACTGTGGTCTGTCCAAGACAAGGAAGCTTGAAAATCAAAACAAATAAATACATAAAGAAATAAATATTTCAAAAAATTAAACTCAGGTATTTGGGGAAACTATTAAATGTATGCTTCAGCTTTGAATTTCCGTCGTAAAGGTTACAGAACTCTGAAACTTCTATCTGTAGTACTAGTACTTCTTTATGACAGAAAGGTTAATGGTTACTTAACAAATTCACTGTTCACTACAGAGCTAACTACAAGATAGTTCATTTACACTGCTTTAACATCACCATATGCCAATTAACTATATTTGTTGTTTCTGCACTTCTCAGTGATCGGAGTTTCAGGCTGTCGTGGTTGTTCTGTGGCAGAGCCCTTGTGTAGCTGTTCATTGCTGTATACTTGCTGCCGAAGAGCACACTGGCCATAGAAGAGGCACTAAACATTTACCTGTTCAATGAAACAATTATGTTTTCACCCGGGTTCCCAAATAATCTGCGTTTACCTGTGGTATATGTGGTCCTCCTGTGTTCATTTAGCTGATTTTTTAAGTTTAATGTTAGATTAACAACAGAGAATTGCTCTGTCGAGGGAAATGCTTACAGTGTTTTAAATGTAAGCAATAAATAAAGGACTGTATTAGTAAAAAGCCCCAAATTTCCTGATTTTAATTGATTCCTTCTACAATAAAGAGAAAGCAATAGAGGGGCTGGCAGGCAGTGTGGTGGTTAAGGGCGCTGGACTCTCACATGGCCAATCTTGGTTCAAGTCCTGGACCTGGTGGCTTGCTTTCTCAATTTCTGTCTCTTTCTCTCTCTCTCACTCTGTCCCTCTCTGGTCAAATTTAAAATAAATTAATTAATTAAATTAAATAAGTCTTTTTTACTGATTATTTATTTTACATTCACTCATTGGACATCTACATAATTCTTAAACAAGAGAATGCAATAAAAAATAAGTAGAAGTTGAATAATTCAGTTTATTGATATCCTTGATAATACTCATTTTAGGAAGGACTGTTATTTCAGTCTGCCATAAGATACATGTACATTATAACGTCACCTGTTACATACAGAATACCTTCAACTGTATATAGCAAAGTTTTTCCCTATACTGTTTTAATGGGTCATGTCACCTGAAGTATGCTTGTAATTTGATGGCTGGCAACTTTTTTTTCACTTTCACAATTCAATAAATCAATATGCACTGTCTACCTTGGGCACAGATGCTAAGGACACTACATCTCAAAATAATGTCCTTCATCTAAAAAAAAAAAATCACAATCTAACTGGCTTAAAGAGTTAAGACTTTCATGAATATATGAGGAGGTCAGTATACTTTCTCCACCAACTTCTACCCCTCACTCTTCCAAGTAAACTTAAAAACAAAGTCGAAATTGTCTTTAAAAAATTTTTAAAGCAAAAGCCAGAAACAAAAACAAAAAAAAAACCTTTAATATGTTACTTCTGGGGACCAGCAGATGGCATGGTGGTTAAAGCGCTGGATACTCCCACATGGTCAACCACGGTTTGAATCTCGGACCTGGTGGCTTGCTTTCTCACTTTCCCTCTCTCCCTGTATGTGTCTCTCTCTGGTCAAATTAAAAAAATAAAATGGATGAATAAGTAGAATAAAATAAATAATTTTTTAAAAATGTTACTTCTATAATAACTTTGAAACAAATCACTAAACTTGGGAAAAGAGCCAAGAAAATTTTCAACGCTAAATTTTATTAAGCCTATGCCAGATTAAACAAAACTAAAACATCTTTCGAAATGTCACTAGTCACGTCTAATTTCACTGGAAGAGAGCTGGTGAATCCTGTCCCGGTGGCAGATTTCGAACTGGGCGCTCACTTTTCAACGTAAGAAAAGTTCGGACACGCAATCCAGATTCACCACGGGAGGGGCAGCACAGTTCACCTTGTCCAGTCCTCTGTGCAGACCGCTCCCTGTCAAAAGGCTAGGCGACTGTCCTCGGCCACTGACAGGGACACGGCCTGCGGCTGTCACTTCACCACCCGCCTCCCGGTCTCGCAAAGGCGCAGCCCGCCCGCCCGCGGCGCGTCACGGTGTAGGGTGCCACGCGCGGAAGCGGCAGGAGCAGGGAAAGACGCCAC
>NW_006159616.1:3228859-3235508 GCF_000334495.1 Tupaia belangeri chinensis | reverse complement strand
GGCGTGGCCCCGGGTCCCGGTCCTGTGGCACTCGAGGGCACCGCGTCGGTTTCCGCAGAGGGACGTATATTTCCCTCTTTCCCCTTACCCTTATCCGTTCTCCAGTTCAGCCCTGGTCTTACCCGGCTTTCCCCTCTGCTAGTCCGTGTGACCTTAGAGGGGCCGGCTTTTCCGCTTCTGTGTGGCCCAGCACGAGCGAAAATTGTCAGTCTTTGAAGACCTTGGAATTGAAAACCAAGGGCGGAGAATTCAGTGCTCCATGTACGTTCCCATTAAGTTTCCAGACAGTATAGGACAGCGGAGCGACTCAAGACTAAGAACTGAAAAGTTCCTTTTTCTAATCTAGAAAAAGAAAGGGAGGTCCTTCCCGATCTCCCCTGTCGACGTTTGCAGGGAGAGTTCTCTTAAAAAAAAAGAAAATCTGGGACTAGAAGACAGGGAATTCCCTTTGAATTCTCATATTCCATTGGTATCTTTGAATTTATTCAGCTGCACATAGGGTTGTAAAAAGTAACTGTTCAAAGTGGGTTTGGTTAGATACAATGTATTTAAAGTAGTCGGAGTCTTGTGAGGGTGGTGGGGGGTCGGGAACGCGGGAAGTGACGAGGACTTCCCCCTGTGCTCACAGCAGTTAAGCAACACTCACGGGGCGCATGCCAATCTTGGCAAACATTTATGACACCATTTAATCACTGGCCAGTCCTTTGGCCTGCAGGTAGCATTATAACTTACCAAATTCCCCAGCCATAGCCATCCACCCCATCAATTCACATTTATCCACCACCTCCAGAAATTCCTTACTAGGTGAGAGTTGGCATTAATGGTAGCTTTACCGGTTTCCCTGTGTTCTGGTGTCATATTCAAGATCTTCAGAAGTTTTGGTCATTTTGTGTCATTTCTTTAATCTGCTCACTTCCTATCATCATTTCTATCCTTTGTTTTCCATTTTAAAGACTATCCTATGAAAACGTGTTTTTCTTCTTTTGCCCTTAGAAGTCTTTTTAAAGAATTGCTTAATTGGATTTGTTATTATTTCTTTTTAAAATTGACCAGAGAAAGAAAGGGAAAGTAGAAAGCAAGCCACCAGGTCTGGGACTGGAACCGCGCGGTAGCCATGTGGGAGTCGAGTACTCTAACCACCACACCACCTGCTGGACCCAACCCTAAAACGAATTTAGCTCCATCTCATACAAGAAGTTGACTAAGAGCAAGCAAGATTTCTCCCCTCCACCTGAGATTTTTGCTTAAAAAAAAAAATTATTGTTCACAACATACATACCTAAGAAAGAAAAACCCTGAAACAAAATCTTTCCGCATATATATAAAGCCATGCACTAACTCTACCACTTACTGAAGATGGAAGCTGTACTTTTTCTGCTTGTAAAGAAATCTGAAATTTTGGGGACCAGCAGATGGCGTAATGGCTCCGTTGCTGGACTCCCTTGTAGTTGACCACGGTTTAAGTCCCAGACCTGATGGCTTAAACTCACACCAGTGTGCGTGCGTACCCAAGAACCCTACAGGAGAATGGAGGAGAAAGGATTGTGGTGTAGCCATTCCCCCCGGGGGGGGGGGTGATTTCTTGCTGTCTCTCTGTCTCTCTCTGTCTCTCTGGCGAGCACATGCTCCCTATAGCAAAAACCTCTCCAAAAAAATTTTTTTATTGCATTTATTGGTTCAAGCATTTTACTACTGCTAAATGTATTATCTGCCCTGTTTTGATTTTTATACCCAGTTCCAACTGAGTCAAAAGACTCCATGGGGGTGTAGTTTTATGGTTTAACTTGCTTGGTTTTCTTTGAACAATACTAGTAAAAGGATAGTTGGACTGTATTTTGTAATAGTTACATGGTGATTTTTGTAACCGTAGAGTACCCTTTTGCACTAGCGGTGACACCCATCTTGGCAATTTCAGAAGTAGATCAGCTCTTACAGAAGGCATGAAGAATGTTGCCATCAGAGTGGGCTTCCAGGCACCGGACGACCCTCTTACTCTGACCTCAAAGTCCTAGAAGTTCCCCCATTAGGAGATTCATGTTTTTAAAAAAGGATTATTTTTATTTAACTTTATTTATTTATTTTAATTTAACCAGAGAGGGACAGAAAGAGAAAGAGAGAGAGAAAGTGAGAAAGAAAGCCACCAGGTCCAGGACTCGAACCGCAGTTGGCCCTGTGGGAGTCCATTGCCCTTAACCATCATGTCATGTAACAGCCCCAAGAGATTCATCTTTAAAATTTCTTCCATGAGTGTGTGCACATGAGAGAAAGAGCACCCTCAACAGAGTCCATGCTGCAATGACCCCTCAGATCATGGGTGTGGGTCCAGCATTCTAGGGAGTTAACGGAGAACCCTCCCACTTGGGATTGGCTCACAGAGTGTTGTATTGACCTCAATGTCCCTGTCTCTCCTTCCTCTGGTTTAACCTTTGCTCTCTTCTACAGCATTTGAAAAAAAATTTTTTTTAAATTTTTATTATTTTTATTTTTTAATATTTAACTTTTTTAAGTGATCTTTTTAAAAATTGTTTACTATTATTATCATTTAATTTGCTATAAGGCACATGCACTCACCAGAGAGACAGAGAAAGAGAGAGTGTGCAAAAGTGAGAAAGCAAGCCGCAGGTCCAGGACCCATGGGAGTCCAGCACCTTAACCACCACATCACCTACTGGCCCTAATATTTATTAATTTTTTATTTTTTTAAATTCACCAGAGAGAGGCCAGCAGGTGACATGGTGGTTAAGGGCGCTGGACTCCCACATGACTGACTGCAGTCTGAGTCCCAGACCTGGCAGCTTCATTTCTCTCTCTCTTTCTCCCTTTGTCCCTCTCTGGTCAAATTAAAATAAATAAGTAAATGAATAAATAAAGTTAAATAAAATAATTTTTTTAAAAATTCACCAGAGAGATAGAGTGAGAAAGCAAGCCACCAGGTCTAGGACTCAAACTGGAGTTGGCCATGTGGGAGTCCAACACCCCAACCACCACTTACCTGCTGGCCCCAATACTTTTAAAGTGATAATTGAGAATTCATTGTTTTAACTTCTGTTTGACAGTCAGGGATCCGAAAAGAAAGAACCCTGGGTGTCTGGCTTGTGGGGCAGTCTGTGACTTCACAATTGCCACCCATGCTCAGGGAGTCCCTTTCTAGGGAGTGCCAGAAAACATCAGGGAATGGTGTTCTGTAAACAAGAGAAATGACTATTAAGAATGTTAACTCTGGGACCAGCAGTTAGCGTAATGGCTATGTTGCTGTTAGTCAACCGTGGTTCGTATCCCGGACCCGGTGGCTTAAAACTCACGCCGGGCACGTGTGCGTGCGTGCCCAAGATCCCGAGAGGAGAATGGAGGAGAAGGGATTGCGGCGGCATCCCCCCTGGGCGGGTGATTTCTCGCTTTCTGTCTCTCTGTCTGTCTCTGTCTGTCTGGCGAGCGCACGCGCCCTATAGCAAAAACCTCTTCAAAAAATAAATAAATAAAAATAAAAAAGAATGTTAACTGTAAGGCCAGCAGGTGGCATGGCGCAGCTGGAGTCCTGGACCCAGCAGCTTGAGAGTCACTGTGGGCATGTGCGTGTGCATGCCCTAAATTCGAGAGGAGGATGGAGGCCAAGGGATTGCAGGGTGGCCACTCCCCTGGGGGGTAATTTCTTACTTTTCCTCTCTTTCTCTGGCAAGCACACAGGCCCTATAGCAAAGCCAAAAACAAACAAAAGAATGTAACTATACAGGGCCAGCTCTATGGCCTGATAGTTAAAGGACCTGGATCCCACAAGGCTGATTGTGTGGTTCAAGTCCCAGACCCAGAAGCTTGAAAAATATTCTAGGTTATGTATGTGCATGGGGAATGAGGTGACCAGAATCCTAAAAAGAAGGAGAAATGGAGAAGAAACTGTGTGGCCATGCCCCCACTGGGTGTGCTTTCACCCTCTCTCATTCTTGTGAGTGCACGCACCCTCTGGCAAATTTAAAAAAAAAAAAAAAAAACGCATTGCCTGCCAAGTCCCAATTTTAGTAGGCTGTAGCTGTCATCTCTCATTTTCAGTACACTTTTTCAGAAGCAAAGTCACTGTTCAAACGTTAGCATACAGAGCTGGCCTCACAGTGCAGCTGTTAAGCCTAATGCATAGGGAGCTGGAGTCCACAAGGATGACTGCAGTTTGAGTCTGGCCCCAGTGGCTTGAAAGACACACTGGGCATGTGTGTGAGGGTGCCCCAAATTGTGAAGGGATGGGAACATGGAGGAAAGAAAATTGCAGTATGACCGTGCCCCATTCGAGGGTGCTTCTCTCCCTCCCTCCCTCTCCCTGTCTCTCTGAAGAGCACAAGCATCCTCTGATCATACAAACGATGACAAAAACAAAATAAAACTGCAAGGGCCCGCAGGCAGTGTGGTGGTTAAGGCACTGAACTCCCACATGGCCAACTGTAGTTTGAGTCCTAAACCTGGTGGTTTCTTTCTCACGTTCTTCCTGTTTCTCTGTGTCTCTCTCTAGTGAGTACACATACCCTCGTACAAATTTTTAAAAGTTAATAATTATAATAAATAAAATTTAAAACTTTCGAGAGGTTTTTGCTAGAAGGCACATGAGCTTGCCAGAAAGACAGAGAGACAGAAAGTGAGAAATCACCCCCCCGGGGGGGGGGGGGGGACACCACAATCCCTTCTCCTCCATTCTCCTCTCGGGATTCTGGGTACGCACACGCGCCCAGTGTGAGTTTAAGTCACTGGGTCCAGGACTCGAACCACAATCGACTACATGGGAGTTCAGCGACATAGCCATTACGCTAACTGCTGGTCTCATTACATAATAATTTTTTCAAAAAGCTTCAGCATACAGCAAGTTTGGCGGACTACATACAGTCAGGGCAATTAACACTGATTGGATTGGCTATTCCTTATTTTTAAGCTATGTGTTACTTAAGTCTGTTAGGCTAAAAGATCTTGTTTTGTGTAGCAAAACAATGTAGGTGACTTGGGAGCAGTAGGCATTAGGATACAGTTGAAGCAACTGCAGATTATTTTTTAAAAGAATTGTTTATTTATTTAATTCCATTTGCTATTTTTATTTCTTAATTTGACGAGAGAGAAAGAGAAAGCAAGAAAGCAAACCACCAGGGCTGGGACTCAAACCACGGTCGGCCATGTAGGAATTAAGAGCCCTTAACCACCATGCCACCTGTTGGCCCCAAGCAACTACAGATTCTTTTTTTTTTTTTTTTGGGGATGTTTTCGCTATAGGGCGCCTGCGCTCGCCAGACAGACAGGGAGAGACATAGAGACAGAAAGCGAGAAATCACCCCCAGGGGGGATGGTCACGCCGCAGTCCCTTCTCCTCCATTCTCCTCTCAGGATCTTGGGCACGCACGCACACGCGCCCGGCGTGAGTTTAAGCCACCGGGTCCAGGACACGAACCGTGGTCAACTACGTGGGAGTCCAGCGACATAGCCATTACGCTAACTGCTGGTTCCCCCAAGCAACTACAAATTCTAAGAATGTTCCAGACCAGAGCTACAGAGATGGGCTGAACATCAAAAAAAAAAAAAAAAAAAAAAAAAAATCCCTGGCTTATTCATAATCTATCTTGTTTAACAAGGTTAAGTTTTGAAGAATTCTCGATTAGTTGGTGAGAAAAGTTTTTGTTCCGAGCAGAGTTGATCTTCATTCTTTCCATGAATCATGGCTGAGGGATTGTAATTTCATGCAGACCAACAAGGCCAGGGCTTGGATCCCTTGAGAATGCATGGTGTTGACAGGTTTGGGGGTTACTTGGCTTTTCTGGTTCCCAGCCAGAAAGAATGGAATTGGCTCTCAACTTAGCAGCAGCTTGAAATGGAATGGCAAGCGAATTAGCTGCTCATACTACTTAGTGAAAAACGGAGGCTGATTTAATATTAAGGGACCAGCAGTTAGCGTAATGGCTATGTCGCTGGACTCCCATGTAGTCGACTGCGGTTCGAGTCCAGGACCCGGTGGCTAAACTCATGCCGGGCGCGTGTGCGTGCGTGCCCAACATCCCGATAGGAGAATGGAGGAGAAGGGATTGCAGCGTGACCATCTCCCCTGGGGGGTGATTTCTCGCTTTCTGTCTCTCTGTCTCTCTCTGTCTGTCTGGCAAGCGCACGTGCCCTATAGCAAAACCTCTCCAAAAAAAAAAGATTTAATATTAAGCCCCTTCCAATAATTTTCTTTCTGTTTTGCAGTGTTACTTGAGGCCAAAATGCTGATTTAAGCAACATCCTGTGGTAGGCAGCCGTGAGCGGGCAGCCCTAAGAGAGAAGCGAAAGGCTCATCTAGCTCCAGGAGCCAGGAGGGCGAGGCATTTTGCCATCTTCCTTCCTTGGGGCCTGAGGGAAGCACACAGGGATGATTCCGAATTTTTTTCTCTTATCAGAAAGATCTAAGCAAGGGTTTTGGTCAATGTCCTAATTCCCATTAGGGCGATGGACTAATTGGGCAGTCTAATTGGGGCAACCTGGCTCACATTGGGCGTGCGCAATTAGGTGATCAAGTTCCTCATTCTTTACCTGTGAGGAAGATGCGCAGGTGCAGGAAAAGAACCTGTGGATTCAAATTTAAAGGAAGGGCATAGGCAGCGTAAGGGGCCTCCCACTAATGAATATTCATGACCTCTAGTAATAAAAATAA
>NW_006159616.1:3228391-3228777 GCF_000334495.1 Tupaia belangeri chinensis | reverse complement strand
ATTTCTATTAAACCGTCTTTTCTACCTACTTCATTCGTGGTTGTGGTTTCATTTTGCGCCTAGGGACAGACCTCTAATTTTAGTGATCTGGACCCAAAGAACCAAGGATTTCACAACGCAGCTCAACACTCTCCCATCCGTTAACAATCCCTGGATCCAGAAGTTCAATGCTGCACTTTCCTCTCCGTTATTAACAAGAGTTTTAAATTAAATTAGACTAGTAGTCACTCCAATTTTGAATTTTGAAATTTTTTTTTTTTTTTTTTTGCAAAAGGGCGTATGCACTCCTCAGAAAGAGAGAGAGGCAGAGAGACAGAAAGCAAGAAATCACCCCCCAGGGGGCATGGCCATGCCACAATCCCTTCTCCATTCTCTCGGGATCTTGG
>NW_006159616.1:3228010-3228260 GCF_000334495.1 Tupaia belangeri chinensis | reverse complement strand
TTTTTTTGGAGAGGTTTTCGCTATAGGGCGCGTGCGCTCGCCAGACAGACAGAGAGAGACAGAGAGACAGAAAGCGAGAAATCACCCCCCAGAGGGGATGGTCACGCTGCAATCCCTTCTCCTCCATTCTCCTCTCGGGATCTTGGGCACGCACGCACACACGTCCGGCGTGAGTCTCAAGCCACCAGGTCCGAGACGCGAACCACATGGGAGTTCAGCGACATAGCCATTACACTAACTGCTGGATCCC
>NW_006159616.1:3186508-3209679 GCF_000334495.1 Tupaia belangeri chinensis | reverse complement strand
TGCGCTCGCCAGACAGACAGAGAGAGACAGAGAGACAGAAAGCGAGAAATCACCCCCCAGAGGGGATGGTCACGCTGCAATCCCTTCTCCTCCATTCTCCTCTCGGGATCTTGGGCACGCATGCACACATGCCCGGCGTGAGTTTTAAGCCACCGGGTCCGGGATGTGAACCGTGGTCAACTACGTGGGAGTCCAGTGACATAGCCATTACACTAACTGCTGGATCCCTCTAAATACTTTCTTAAACTCGGAAAAATTCTAAATTACGAAACACGCATGGTCCCGACATCATTGGATAAAGGATCCTGAACCAGTACATACAAATCAGATTAGGCCAGTCATGTGGCCAGATGATTAAAGGAGCTGGATCCTACATGGCTGACCATGGTTCAGATCCAAGCCACTGAGGCTTGAAAAACACACCAGGTGCTTGTGTATGCATGCCCCAAATCCAGACAGGATGGAGAACTGGAGAAGGGATCATGGTGTGGTCATGCCCCATCAGGGGGTGATTTCTTCCTTCTCCCTTTCTCTGTTTCTCTGTGGCAAGTGCATGTGCCCTCTGGCAATTAAAAAAAAATAGGTTTTACAAAATAACATTTATCCTAATCCATTAAGTTAATTTTGTCATTAATTGTGCCATTCACAGACAACCTCTGTCCTATGTGTCAACTTTAAGTGTTCCATGGGGGTGAACATTTTTACCTAGAACTCCCACCTTTGGGGGTCTGAAAAATATGCCACGAGTTTACCGTCATTTTGAATATCAGGGTTTTAAACAGTTCTCCTTTTGTTTGCAGCATCTGACATTATGGATAGTTCCAGTTAAGCCCTCAAGGAAACAGAACCATTCGGGAATGTTGTTATAGATGTCTTTCAGTGGGGAACAGGATACAGAACCAAGATAATTAAGGTACTTAGTCCTGCCATCTCCAGGGACTGCTCTTAAGCCTATCCTACACCCCCACTCCCCTTTTCTTTGAGTAATTTTGCTGTAGGGTACATGCGCTCATGGAGAGGAAGAGAGGAAGATTGAAGAGCGAGAGAAAGGAACTTTAAGAAAGCAACTCCCAGGGAAGGTGGCGTGTTACAGTCCCTTCTCATCCGTTCTCTCTCCGGATTTTGTGCACTCATACACATGCCCGGTGTGTTTGCAAACCAGCCTGTCATGTGGGATCCAGTCACCTAAACCTAGCCCTCAAGTCTGTTTTTATGTCAGGTTCTGGGACACGCGCGTCATTAATAGGCCTTTTCCCCATTTCAATGCCCAGGGAACAACTGCATTTTTTTTTTTTTTTTTGAGAGGTTTTCGCTATAGGGCGCGTGCGCTCGCCAGACAGAGAGAGACAGAGAGACAGAAAGCGAGAAATCACCCCCCAGGGGGGATGGTCACGCCGCAATCCCTTCTCCTCCATTCTCCTCTCGGGATCTTGGGCACGCACGCACACACGCCCGGTGTGAGTTTTAAGCCACCGGGTCCGGGACGCGAACCGCGGTCGACTACGTGGGAGTCCAGAACATAGCCATTATGCCAACTGCTGGCCCCCGGAAAAGTTGTTTTATAAAAGCAAGTGAAACTGCATGATGATGAGGAAATGTAATCTCAAAACCCAAAAATCACTGGCCCTGGATATATCTTTTTTTTTTTTTTTTAATTTTGCTATAGCGGGTATGTGATTGCTGGAGAAAGAGAGAGAGAGAGATGTTTCAACCATCCGAACTTCGGAAAGAATATTCTAATTCTTGAGAAGCCTATATATTGACACCAGAGATTGTTAGTTCAGTCTTGAAATTCACATTTTATCAGCGATGCTCCCACCCTTACCACAGACAAAACATTTTGACCAAAAAGCCCCCTACATGATCATGTTCAGATTTAACATAATTGTTTCTCTGCTTTACATTCTGCTGGGTAAGTCGAAGATACTTGAGAAAAAAACGGACTTCAGTCTAATCGGCCAGCAAGCTTGTTTAATACGCATCTGGGATTTTTTTGCCATAGGGCTCATGCATTTGCCAGAGAGAAGGAAAGTGAGAAATCACCCCGGTGGGGATGGTCACATCGCAATCCCTTCTCCTCCCATTCTCCTCTTGGGATTTTGGGCACGCGTACATACATGCCTGGCATGATTTTCAAGCCGTTAGTTCTGGGACTCGAACATGGTGGGCCATGTGAGATTCCAGCTCCTTAAACCACACCACCTACAGGCCTCCGAAAGTGCATTTTGAAATAAATGGTATTTTAAGGATTTCATTATGGTTTTGCAGTGAAAAGTAGTCATAGTCTTTCTTTCTGGGTAGGGCAACGCATACTGTGAAAGGGCACTAAGTATTAGTCTTTGTGGAAAAGGTTTTGCAGCATCATTATAGAATGCCAGGAAAAGTGGGAGCACCCAGGCAGGACAGAAACCTGAATCAGGACATGATGCCATGCTGGCCCCAACAGGAGGCCCCCAGTTCATGTCTCCAAGCCTTCCTATGTATGCCAAGGGCACGTGTGCATGCCTGTGATCCATGGGAGAAATGAACTAGAAGCCCAAGGCTTCGTAGTGTATGCTAGGGAATACAAAGCAGTACAAAATACCCACTGGAGTGGTAACAGGAACATTAAAAACACCGTGGATGTGGAAGTCATGATCTACAGTTCTGAAGTTGGTGTAATCTGAGCCTGAACAAGACTGAAGCCACAGAGCATGGTGGGAAAAGAACCCTGGGGAAGCCAGATCCCACACTGACTGATGTCTGGATCCTGGAGACACAGGCTTGAGGGGCATGCCAGGGTGCGTGCATGTGTGCGCCCAGGGTCTCAACAGGGTGGAGAAACGGAGAGGGGATTGCAGCGTGGCTGTGGCCCATTGGGTGGTGCCTTCTCCTTCGCTCTCTTTGTTGAGTGCTCGTGCCCTCTGGGAAATGAAAAGTTAAAAATAAAGTTTAAAAAAAATGGATAAAGGAGATACCCTAGATATTCCAGGCAAAATGCTGGGTGCTTTAGCCACTCCTCTCTAACTAACGCTCAGGACAACCCCATGAGGGGGATGGTGTTACCCCTGTGAGGAAACTGAGGCCTCAATGACCCAGGCGGAGCTCTACTAGTGCCCCCACACCGGACCCTACGGTTTCCCCGATGTGTGGAATGATCTGCTGGCGGTGAGACAGGTTGTGTTTTGGGAAACACTGCCTCTCAGAAAGCCAAGTGCCAAGGCTCAGCTCTGACGCTTGTTCGGCACATGGCTTCTGTGGCACTCAGCTCCCTACCTGTGAAGAGAAGAGGTGCGGCCTTATGTCACGGGCTCGGTACGAAGAAGAAGAGATACCACTGGGGACTGCTTATTAGTAAATCACAGTTCGTAAGTGTGTGTGTTTTTTTTTTTAAAAGCATTATTTTATTTAACTTTACTTATTTAATTTTTTCACCAGAGAGGGACAGAGTGAGAGAAAGTAAAGTGAGAAAGCAAGCCACCAAGTCCGAGAGTCGAACCACAGCTGACCACGTGGGAGCCCAGCACCCTTAACCACCGCGCCACCTGCCGGCCCTGAGTTGGCAAGTGTTTCAACGTGTCTCACTGACACCGCGCTGCAGGGAGGGCTTATGTTTGTATTACAGATGAGGAAACAAAAGCCTCAAAGTGCCAACAGCACGCCTGGCTTCCGCTAGCTCTCTGAGGAACTTTGTGCGCTGTGGCAGGGAAGTGGAACACTCCTGGCAGCGGTGTTTAAACTTCTGTGTGCCTAGGAATCACCTCGAGCTAACTAAAAGCGGTCTCTGGGGCTACTTCCATTTCTTCGTTAGTAGGCTGGGTCTGTACGCATGCTTTTCTTTTTTAAGAGGTTAGGCCTTAGGCCACATGTGTTCCCTGGAAAAGAGACAGAGATAGTAAGAGGGAAATGAGAAATCACACCACGGGGGGAGGTGGCCACAACGTAATCCTTTCTCTTCCATTTTCTTCCAGGGACCTTGGGCAACCAAACACACATGTCCAGCATGATTTTCAAGCCACTGGGTCCAAGACTTGAACCGCGGTCAGGTGGGAGTCCAGTGACGTAACCACTGTGCCACCTGCTGGCCCCTGTAGTTCTAATAAGCTCACAGGTGGTAATGATGTTGCGGAGCACGGGCCGTACTTGGAATAACCCTGATTTTAGATAGAACCTGATTCCTGACTACATTTGGGGGTAGGACATGACTGAAAGCACTGTCATCCCTTCTTTCCCCCCATCTGTCCAGAAAGTCCGTCTGGGTAAAGCTGTCCCAGAGCACACTCAAATTAGACTTTGGCAAGTGAGAATGAACACTCACCAAGCTCTGCCCCCCTTTCTTCATTCTTCAAACACACCAAGTACAACTCTCTCCCCATGAGTCCTTGTGTACGACTTCCTCTACTTGAACCCACCCCCTTAGCTACTTCTCAGCTTTCTCAGTTTACATGCTCTTCCTAAGGGAAGAGCTCTCTAATTCCCCAGTTTACGCAGGGTCCTCATTACATACTCTTCTAACACGATATTTTTTTTTTTGAGAGGTTTTTTTTTCGCTATAGGGCGCGTGCGCTCGCCAGACAGACAGAGACAGAGAGACAGAAAGCGAGAAATCACCCCCCAGGGTGGATGGCCATGCCGCAATCCCTTCTCCATCATTCTCCTCTTGGGATCTTGGGCATGCACGCACACGCGCCTGGCGTGAGTTTTAAGCCACCGGGTCCGGGACGCAAACCGCGTTCGACTACATGGGAGTCCAGCGACAAGGTGTGTGTCCAACACCTGCAGTTAAAATGTATATATGTATGTGTGTGTGTGTGTATATATATATATGTATATATATATTAGAAGTTTATGCCTCAGGGCACATACACTTGCCAGACAGAGAAATTGAGACAGACAGTGAGAAACCAGTCCCCAGGGATTGGAATGGCCATGCCAGAATCCCTTCTCCATTCTCCTTCTAAGATTTTGGGTATGCATGCACACACATGCCTGGCATGGTTTTCAAGCCACTAGTCTGGGACTCGAACTGTGGTGAACCATGTGGGAGTCCCATGACATAACTGCTACACTATTTGCTGATCCAAAATATATTTTTAAAAGTACCTGAAAATATAAACTGTTCTCCAAATTGTTGGCTACATCAGGTAATTTTCACCATTCCAAAGTGACCTCAACCCTGGGTGATATTAGAAACATCTAGACTAAAAAAAAAGTGATGCCCAGGTCTCATCCCCAGCGATTCTGCCGTTATTAGTCCAAGGTGGGGCTCCAAGGTGTGTATTTTTATCAGCTGTTCAGATGATTCTCAAGTGCAGCAAATGCCTTTCACCACTGATTTTCATGATGTTCTAAGAAGTTAAGCAGGACAGCTATTTTTTTGTTTGTTTGTTTTGTTTTGGAGAGGTTTTTTCTACAGGGCGCGTGCACTCGCTAGGCAGAGAGAGACAGACAGAAAGCGAGAAATCACCCCCAGGGGGGATGGCCACGCCGCAATCCCTTCTCCTCCATTCTCCTCTCAGGATCTTGGGCACGCACGCACAGGCACCCGGCGTGAGTTTTAAGCCACCGGGTCCGGGTCGTGAACCGCGGTTGACTACGTGGGAGTCCAGCGACAAAGCCATTACCCCAACTGCTGGTCCCCAGGACAGTTATTTGGACTTTCGCCAAGATAAGATAGTGTCCTAGGACTTCAGATTACAGGCCATGTATTTGTCAACAAGCAGTAAATAGGTCAGGAAGATCAGAAAGGGAACCGCTCACTGGTAACACAGGTTCAACTGACTTGTTTAGAAATTCGAATTTCAGAAATTCTTGACAATTCCTACTTCCTCGAAAAACGCTTATTCATACCCTGTTATCACCGAGACCTTGTTTCTTTGTTAAGGCTGGCAAACCGTATTTAAGGTGCTTCAGGACATGCTCATATGGTTGGCATAAATGGACCTTTTCTAGAACAGACGGGGAGACCCATGAGCACCAGCTGCTCGGCCGCACAACCAGTAACCAGCGGTGCGGCGTGCCAGCACACAGCGCCCAGCTTCCCGACCTCCCTCTACAGCAGTCTCTTCCTGTCTGCACTCTCCATACCCACCCGGGTGACATTTCCCCCCACACGGTGGCTCTGGTGGCCTAATACATTGATTTTAAACCTTCTGTGTTTCCTAAATAAGTGCATTTATTACATTTTCCTGAAAGTACTACTTTAGCTGTGTCTCAGGTTTTGATATGCAGTACTGAATCAGCAACTTCTAATTATTTCACAGTTATTGCCATTGTTTTTGATCTGAGTTACGGTCACCCAAGTAACACTTTAACACTGCACTGTATGGTACTTTAGCAGGGAAAGTTAAATCATTACAAGGGGAGAGGTTTGTTGGATTTGTGTAAGATGAGCAAAAGCGTGACTGAACTATGTATACAGGCTCGAGGTTTCTGCGAACCAAAACCCATTTTTTTTTAAGAATTATTTTATTTAGCTTTATTGATTCATTTATTTTGACCAGAGAGGAAGAGAGATAGAGAGAGAAAGGAAAATGAGAAAGTAAGCCACCAGGTCCAGGTCCAGGACTCTAACCGTGGTTGGCCATGTGCAAGTCCAGTGCCTTTAACCACCATGCCACCTGCCGGCCCCCAACACCCTAATGTTTTCTAAAAGCCATCGCGATGCATGTGACAGTAGCTTACTCACCTGATAAGATCTAACTTTTAATAAAAAATGAAGTTCAAAATATTGGCAGACCAAGGAGCTGTGATATCCCAGTAGCAAGTTTTCCAATGCCTGGATCTTGGTTTCTATTGGGTTGTCGGGAAAGTCATGACACACTTTGCATAGAAAAAAGTCGTCACGACTTTCCTGACAACCTGATAAATACCATCTGCCCAGAATAAACCAGGGCTCTCTTTAGACAGAACTGATTCTAGGAAAATACAAGGTAAACCCGTAGCATTTTATAATGCCAGAAAGTAATGCTTGAGGGCCGGGCAGTGGCGCGGAAGTGGAATGCAGCGCACTGCAAAGCTGACCCACATGGAAAGGTTCCCGGTTAGCACCCAGAGACCTCCCTGAGTGCTGGGCGCACAGATGCCCGGGATCTGGGGCTGACTGAGGCTGGAGGTGGACTGCGGTGTTAAGACCTTGTTAGGGGTGCTTCCTCTTTTTCTTTTGGTTATGGAAAAAAATATACTTTTAATAAAAGGAGAAGAAAGTAAATTCTCTAAAATCAAAAAAGATAGAGGGATATCAAAGAATATATGAACCAACTTGAAAAAGCTCTGAATGGCCAAAGCTGGGATTTCAGCAACAAAATAATGTGGAACTAAATTATAATTTAAAGTATAAAATAAACACACATGGGTGTGCGTGCCCAAAATCGCAAGAGGAGAGTGAAGGAGAAGAGATTATGGCTGGCTATCCCCCCTGGGAGATGATTTCTCACTTTCCCTCTCTCTCCTCTCCAGTGAGTGCATGTGCCCTATGGAAAAAACATTTAAAAACAAAACAAAACAAAAAACAGAAAGAGGGAAAAGTAATTTGAGTGGAAAAACCAGGCAAACACTTTGACCAAGTAGTAAAAATTATTATCACCGATGATGTCGTGTAAGTATCATGTACCTGCTGATAAAACAGGATGAGTAGGGTACTTCCCTTATGTGGTACTTTTACCCCAAATCTATAACCCATTTAATCATGAGGAAAAACACCAGGAAAATCTAAATTGACGGACATTCTACAGAATACCTATTACTTATCAAAAGTGTCAAGGTTGGGACGAGCAGATGGCGTAGTGGTTACGTCACTGGTCTCCCACATGGCCAACCACGGTTCGCATCCTGTACCCGGTGCCTTCAAACTCACGCCAGGTGAGTGTGTGCATGTGTGCCCAAGATCCCAGGAGGAGAACGGAGAAGGGACAACAACATGGCCATCCCTCCTAGGGGGTGATTTCTTACTTTCTGTCTCTGTCTCTCCAGCAAGCACATGCATCCTATAGTAAAAACCTCTTAAAAAAAAAAAAAAGTCAAGGTCAAGAAAAAGACTAAAAACTGTCAAAGGCCAGAGGACACTAAGGAGACATGATGGCTAAATGCAATGTAGTGTCTTTGATTGTACTTGGATCAGAAAAGGGGGGTTAGTGAAAATCCAGATAATCTGCTGATGCCGGTTTCCTGTTTCGCAAACGCCCTTTGGTCATGTAAGTTAGCTGTAGAGAGAACTGGGTGAGGGGTGAGTGTAGCTCTCTGTAAAATCTGTAATTTTTCTTTAAGTCTAAATTTTAAAATTAAGACTAAAAACATTCGGAACATGATTTTTTGTAGCTTACTTTCTTGATATGTAAGTGATCTCATGATTTGGTAATACACAGTAGTATAAAGTGATTTTTTTTGGGGGGGTAGTCTCAAGACAAATAGATTTTCATTTTTTCCTTGATGTATATATGTATTTTTAAAGAATTATTTGATTTATTATTATTATTTTAAAATTTCTATAGGGCACATGCACTCACCAGAGAGAGAGAAAGTGAGAAACACAAATCACCAGATCTAGGACTTGAACCGTAGTCGGCCACGTAGAAGTCCAGTGCCCTAGCCACCATGCCACCTGCTAGCCCTTTTTGTTTTTGAGGGACACAGGTGGTATTTGAAGCCAGTGAACGCACAGCGTACCTCTCTAAACTACTAAAGGATACAGTCCTACAGCTTAAGCTGACTGAGTAGTTGTCTCAGGGGTTTTTATTCCTTATTGAGCACTATTTGTTCTTTTGGTTTTTGCCATAGAGTATGTGTGCTCACGAGAAAGAGAGAGAGAGAGACAGAGACAGAGAGAGAGAGGAGACACCCCTTAGGAGGGATGGCTACGCTGCGATCCCTTTTCCTCTTGAGATTTTGGGCAAACACGCATACACACCCAGAATGATTTTTTCTTTTTTTTGGAGAGGTTTTTGCTATAAGGCGCATGCACGTGCCAGAAAGACAGAGAGAAACAGAGAGACAGAAAGGGAGAAATCACACACCCCCCCTGGGGGGGGGGGATGGCCACGCCGCAATCCCTTCTCCTCTCAGGATCTTGGGCACGCACACACATGCACCCGGCCTGAGTTCAAGCCACTGGGTCCGGGACTCGAACTGCAGTTACCTACACGGGAGTCCAGCGACATAGCCACTATGCCAACTGCTGGTCCCCCCAGAATGATTTTCAAGCTGCAGGTCTGGGATTCGAATCTTAGATAGCTGGGAATCCAGTGCTTTAACCACCATGCCACCTGTCAGCCCCTTTTATTGAGTACTTTTACTGTCATGACAAATAAGCAGCTTACCGCTGTTGAGGACACACTATGTTCAAAAGTGCCTCAACAAAGATAAAACTTTCAACTCCAAATGATGCAACATCTTAAGTTTTCTAGGTCATTGCTTCTAGGATACACTGTAAAAGCCTCTAATTCACTCAGGAAACGAGAAGTTGAAATGCCCAGAAACCAGTTACCCGTGCTACGAGGTCAGGAAATTGTTCAGAAGTTCATAACGGATGTAAATACATTGCTAGGTTTTCTGAAAATGTTATACTTGGGGCCAGCAGGTGGCGTGGTGGTTAAGGTGCTGGACTTCCATATAGCCGACTGTGGTTCGAGTACTGGACCTGGGCAGCTTACTTTCTTACTTTCCCTTTCTCTCACTTGCTCATTTGCTCTGTCCTTCTCTGGTGAAATTAAAAATAAAAATGTAGGGCTGGGTGGTATAGCAGTAGTGCAGCTGGACCCTGACAGGGAAAGTCCTGAGTTCACGTCCCACGACCTTCCTGAGCATACTGGGTGGGTGCACGTGTACTCGTCACTCAGGACAGCTGAGACAGGGGGCGGACTGCAGTGTGTAGACCCTGTCAGGGTACCTGTCTGTGGTCTCTCTCATGGAAGGAATGGATTTTTTCTTTCTTCTTCTTCTTCTTCTTTTTTTTTTTTTTTTTTTTTTTAATTCATTGCCATAAAACACATGTGCTCATTAGAGACACAGAGAGAGAAAGAGAAATCACCCCTGGGGGGGGGATGGTCATGCTTCAATCCCTTCTCTTCCATTTTCCTCCTGGGATTTTGGGCACGTGTGTACACACATCTGGCATGATTTCTAAGCTGCCAGGTCTGAACTCAAACCATGGTCAGCCATGGTATTTTAACCACTACCTGCCACTTACTGACCACTATTTTACTTTCCTTTTTATTTATTTATTTTTTTAATAAAGAGTTAGAGTTTTGCTATAGGGTGAGTGTGCTTGCCAGAGAGACAGAGAGAGACCAAAAACAAGAAATCACCCTCCGGGGGGATGGTCACACTGCAGTCCCTTCTCCTCCATTTTCTTCTCTGGGTCTTGGGTTTGCACACACACATACCTGGTGTGAGTTTTAAGTCGCCAGGTCTGAAACTTGAACCGTGGTCGACTATGTGGGAGTCTGGCGGTGTAACCTGGTCCCTATTCAGGCCACCTTAACTACCTGAAACTCCTTCATGGGCAGATTCCCGTTATTCAGCAGCCACCAATCCTGAAGGGCGTGTCACCACCCTGCACTCCCAAACTCATCCCTCACCAGTGCTGAGCGCTGCTCCAAGTGTCTAAACACCTGTATCAGTCAGAGAGCCTGGATCAGAATCTTCTGCACTTAGCCTGTGGAGACAGTGAAGCGCAGTGTGTCATAGATCATGTTCCTTCTTCCTACCTAGGCTTCCCAGGCAGAGCCTGCAGTCTGATCCCCAAACAGCTTTTCAGGGCCCACATTTCTTGGCAGATGCTGTCATACACCTGCCAAGAGACATTCAGGACTCATTCTTTTTCCTTTTTTTGGAGAGAAAGAGCTTTGCTATCGGGCACACGCACTTGCCAGAGAGACAGAAAGAGAAAAATCACCCCCTGGGGGGATGGCCACCCTGCAATGCCTTCTCCTCCATTCTCCTTTTGGGACTCTGGGCACATACACACATACACCCAGCATGAGTTTTAAGCTGCTGGGTCCGGGACTTGAACTGTGGTCAACTACATGGGAGTCCAATGATGTAACCATTATGCCACCTGCTGGTCCCTAATACTCATTTCTTCAAGAACAGCTTTTCACCATTGAGTAATAGGCTCTGTGGGCTCATGAAGTGAGACCCTGTATGGTGTTCAACTACACTTGGGAAAAACTGCCTACTGCTACGGACAATTTTGTTCTTGTGCCCTGATAAGTCTTATTGAGTCTCTTACTGTGTATATATCTTCAGGGATGGAAGCCTGCAGAAATCAGTGGTTATCCAGACACAACCTACAAAGACTGTTTATTTGGGAGCAGCCTGGCTTTCTTCATGAATACATTTTGTAAGGTGATGGCCCGCAAACAATGAAGATGGAAAACCATTTATACACTGCAACTTCATGAAAGGAGGGGGGAAACAGAGGCCCGCAGTTGGTTTTATACTCACCAGAATGGCTTGAATGAAGCTGGAGGTAGAAAATAATGTGATTTTCGCCAATGAGGTTGGTTTGGATTTAAAGCCCACCCCCACCTTTAAAAAGCATAATTTAGTTTTATTTTTCCTTTTGTTCCCTTTATTTAAAAGGTGCTTGGATTTTTTGTAGAGAACTGATAAACTCAGGGGTGGTGGCGGTCTCAAAGTGAACCCATGGCTTGGGCCCTGACATAAGCAGGAGCACCGTTTAACACACTGCTCTAGGCTGTGCTGCCCCCACGCGCGCAGCTCTCCGCAGGGCTGGGAAGGAGCTTCTCTTAGACTGGCAGAGGGACGTTCCCACCCGAGTGCAAGTCACCAGCTTACCCACAAAACGTGTCCTTCCCAACTATCTGTGGAGACATATGTGCATGCATGCACTGATACGTACACTCACACACACACCTCCTTTCCCCCGTGCCCAGGAACAATTTAGATTAGACAGTGAATAGCCAGACAGTAATTCCCAAGAACGGGGCAACGGCAGCAGCTGTCAAAAGGAGAAGTCACTTTACTTTCTTTTAAACTTGCAATGTTTGTCTTTATTTTGTTCTTTATATTTTGAAAGTGAAAAGAAATAGTATTGAGTCAATTTCTTTTTGTTTTTGTCGTTTTTTTAAATATTTGTTCTATGTATTTACAAGCCTTAAAGTTGCTCTAAAGATTTCAAAAGTAGTAAGAGTACTTTTCCCAGGGTAGCACTTTTTTTTTTTTTAAACAATTCTTGGAGTTCTCTGGTCCACAGCATGTCCTTCTGTTCCAAGGTTATGTATGTTTTGATTACTATTGTGATAATTTAATTTTCTGAAGCAAGCTGAGAGGCAGGCAGAAAGATTTGATGCCAAAAAAAAAAATCTTTCTTACCTTGTTCACTCCAAACCTTCTCAAATCTGAACTAACTACTATGCTTTAAAACAAACGTGAGGTGCATATGAAGGGAAGGGAAATTTATTTCTCTGCTTTTCTATTATACAAGTTGTTTACAGAAACTGCAAATTAAAAAATTACACTGGCATTTGCAGTCCTTAAAATAAATTAAAAGTTCTCAACTTTTTTTTTTTTTGCTAAACATCTTTTAAAGTATGAGTCCTTGTTTAAAAAGAAAAGATTAAAACAGAAAATATTTTCTATAAATAATACATGTATTTTGGTTTAGTGCTCCCGCCCTCAGGTTTGAAGTTTACTTTTCCAGTACCTTTTTCCTCCATGATCACCTTTTTTCTCTTTCCCCTCTCCCACTCGTGCACACGTGGGGGTTTTCTGCGAGAATTGGCCTTGCTGCACTGTGATTGGCGAAGACGTGAAACTTTTTAAAAAAATACTTAAATTGTTTCTTTTGTTTTGCTTTGTGTATTTGATGTTTCAGTTATCCTCAGACTCCTCTTCTGCTTCCCGCAGCCACGTGAAGAACGCAGTGACGGACTTCAGGGCCACGCCCTTCCCGCTCTGCTCCGCCGGGTCCTTGCTGCTCTCCCACTTGTAGAAGGCGTCCTCCGAGATCACCTCCTCATCGTACAGGCAGTCGAAAAACATCCGCAGCAAGTCTGCAAGGGGGAGACTGACCGTCAGTTCTGAGCACTGCAGGTGCGAAGAAAAGGCATGTATTTTAAAGTCATGAAAGAACACACATGAATTCCCCCAGGAAAAAGCATCCATGACAAGTCGTCACACTTGCTGTGGTAATAAGAAAAAGCACAACTTGACTAAAAGAAGAGGAAAAGAAAATAGGCTATTTTTTATTTCTATCATTTTGTTCAATTTGAACTTTTTAGTAGTTATGAAGCTATTTCATAATATGTAGTTCTCGACCTAACCATTTTAAAAATTAAACATAATTGTACTTTTTAAAACTTTCTTCTTTATACATCTCTCAGTATTATTCACAAATTTCTGAGGGGAAGGCAAGATACAGTTCACTCACTTCTGATGATGTTTTAAAAAATGAAAAGAAGGGGCCAGCAGGTGGCATGGAGGTTGGACCTGGTGGCTTGTTTTCTCACTTTCTCTCTCTGATGAGTGTCTATATCAAATTTAAAAATAATAATGATGATGATAAATAAAATTAAAAAAATAAATAAAAGAAAATAAATTGGGCCAGCAGGTGGCATAGTGGCTAAGGTGCTAGACTCCTATGTAGTCAACCATGGTTTAAGTCTCAGAACTGGAACCTTGAAAATCATGCCAGGCATATGTGCATGCATGCCCAAATTCCAAGAGGAGAATGGAAGAGAAGGGACTGCAGTGTGCCATCCTTCCGGGGGGGGCAATTTCTCACTTTCTGACTTTTTGTCTCTCCAGGGAGTGCATGCACTATAGCAAAAATTTCTTTAAAAAAAAAAAGAATAATCATTCATGTGGGAAATATGGGCAAAAGCTACCCCTCATCTGGATTATATACAGTAGAACTACAGTTAATTTTTTCTAAGAGGTTTTTGCGTTAGGGCATGTGTGCTTGCTGGAGAAAGAGATGAAGACAGTGACAGAGAAAGTGAGAAGTCACCCCCCAGGAGGGAATGGCCACTACATAATTCCTTACCCATTTTTCTCCTGGGATCTTAGGCATGTGCACACATGTGCCTAGAGTGATTTTCAAGCCACTGGGTCTGCAACTCAAACCACTGTTGGCCATGTGGGAGTTCAGCAATGTAAATGCTAAGCCACCTGCTGGTCCCAGTTAACGGTTGTTTAAAACATCTGAATTATTGGTACCAGCACATGGCATAACGGTTATGTCGCTGGACTCCCACATAGTCAACCATGGTGTGAGTCTTGGACCTGGCAACTTAAAACTCATGCTGGGCAAGTGTGCATGTGTGCCTGCCCAAAACCCCAAGAAGGGAACAGAGGAGAAGGGATTGCGGCTTGGTCATCCCTTGGGGGTGATTTCTTGCTTCTGTCTCTCTGGTAAGTGCAAGTACCCTGTAGCAAAAAATCTCTCCTAAATGAATGAATGAATGAATGAGTGAATAAGTAAATGAACGAATTTAAATAACTAAATAAATGAATGAGTAAATATATAAATGAATGAATGAATGTCCAGACTATCAGTAAATTTTTAAAGAACCATTTATTTCATTTTATTTATTACTACTATTATTTATTTATTTTAAAAATTTGACCAAAAGAAAATTTTGACGAGAGAGAGATGGAGAGAGAGGGAAAGTGAGAAAGCAAGCCACCAGGTCCAGGACTCAAACCAGCTGGCCATGTGGGAGTCTAGCACCTCAACCACCATGTCACCTGCTGGCCTCCCCAAACTATTAGTAATTTTAATTCTATTCTGTGCTTATAATGGAAACTTAGCTTATACAAAGAAATGGAAAAAGTTGGGACCAGCAGATGGTATAATGGTTATGTTGGTGGACTCCCACATGGTAGGCCATAGGTTGAGTCCCAGACCTGGAGGCTTGAAACTCACGCCAGGTGTGTGTGTGTACATGCCTGTGTGCCCAAGATCTTGAGAGGTGAATGGATTAGATGGGATTGTGGCATGGCCATTCCTCCCTGGAGGATAATTTCTTGCTTTCTGTCTCTCTGTCTCACCAGCAAACACACTCTTTAAAAAGAGAGAGAGAGAGAGAGGAAGTTAAGCCCTAATACAAGGTTTTTAAAAATAGTTGCCATAGGGAGTATACACTTGCCAACAAGAGACAACAAGGGGAAGACAGAGGACATGAGATGGCCATGCCACAGTCCCGTCTCCTTCATGCTCCTCTTATGATTTTGGGCATGTATGCACACGTGCCTAGCTAGTTTATCAAGCCACTAAATCTGGGACTCGAACTGTGCAGTCGACCGTGTGGAACCCAACTGGCTTAACCAATGTGACACTGGCGGCCTCCAACCGAAGGTTTTATATATTCCCTTTTTATGAAATTCCTTTACTGTTAACTCCTAAATTAATTTATAGACAGTTCTCCCTTTCATTCACATTAATGGAGGGAGGCAGTGAGATAAATGATAAATGCTAACAATCAGGTTTAGAATAAACCAAACATATTAAAAGTTTCCTATACTGATCTTTGTAATTATTTCAGTCAAGTTAACATTGAAATCACTTGTCATTCTCTAAACTCCGGTTGGTCTATGGGGAAATGGAATCAAGTGGCTAGGATTCTGTTGGTGGTGAATCTAGAATCAAACATCTCTCCAGAAAGTACTGAATCTGGTAATCATGAGAGATACTTTAATTTTTTTTAAGAGGTTTTCGCTATAGGGCGCGTGTGTTCGCCAGACAGAGAGAGAGAGACAGAGAGACAGAAAGAGAAATCACCCCCCAGGAGGGATGGTCACACTGCAATCCCTTCTCCTCCATTCTCCTCTCGGGATCTTGGGCACACACGTACATGCGCCCAGCATGAGTTTTAAGCCACTGGGTCCGGGAAGTGAACTGCAGTCGACTACGTGGGAGTCCAGCGACATAGCCATTACGCCAACTGCTGGTCCCGAGATACTTTAATTTGACTGGTGGAACACAGCATCATTCTTATCTGACTACTGAACCATCTCATTTGAAAAGTTAGTGTCTTCTGAAAAGAAGAGGAATAAGGAAGCTTACTGTTTAATAATGACTCTTCAAAGAATCTGAGAGAAAAAAACAAAATCAGGTTAAATCCTCTGATTCATACTTCGTCTCTTCAGCTATTCTCTGAAAGTAATTTATCTGAATCTTTTCCTTTATCTCCCAGAGGGATTCAACAGCATTAGGAAAGAAGAAAACTTTATAAAAGTCACAACCTAAGGCAGTGCCAAAGAATGACTACAGTGTTTCTCCAGGACAGGGAAGTGCTCACGATGGCCAAGCGTGGCTCATGGCTACCATGCTAAATGGTGCAGATACTACTGCCATCATCGCATACAGCTTTATTAGATCTGCCTTGAATGAGGAAAAAATTACCAGCAAGTGGCATAGTGGTTAAGGCACTGGGCTCCTCATGGCTGACCACAGTTCAAGTCCCAGACCTGGAGGCTTGAAAATCACACTGGGTGCATGTGCATGTGTGCCAAAAATTCCAGGAAGAAAATGGAGAAGGTATTGTGGCCTGCCCATCCCTACTGGGGGGGTGATTTCTCAATTTTTCTCCTCTTACTTTCTCTAGCAAGTACACATGTCAAATGGCAAAAATCCTGAAAAAAAAAAAATCACTAACATAAACTAGTCTTCTTACTGCCATTTTCTCATATAAGTTAAGCTTATAAAAAATTCAGGGCCAGCAGATGGTGTAGAAGTTAAGGTAGCTGGATCCCACATAGCCAACTTTGCGGTTCAAATCCCAGACCTGATGGCTTAAAATCACACTGGGCATGTGTGCCCAAAATCCCAAGAAGAGAATGAATAAGAAGGGATTAGAGTGACCAGCAGTTGGTGTAATGGCTGTGTCATCAGACTCCCATTGTAGTCGACTGTGGTTCGAGTCCCGGACCTGGTGGCTTAAACTCACACGGGCATGTGTGCGTGCGTGCCCAAGATCCTGAGAGGAGAATGGAGGAGAAGGGATTGCAGCGTGGCCATCCCCCCTGGGGGGTGATTTCTCACTTTCTGTCTCTCTGTCTCTCTCTGTCTTTCTGGCAAATGCATGTGCCCTATAGCAAACAAAACAAAAACGAACAACTAAAAAATTCAGCTTTATTAAAGGTGTTGATTATCTGAATGTTTGTTACTGATGATTCTTTTATTGTCCACTCTTCAAACCCCAAATCACCTCCAAGGCCTTGGCCTAACCCAAACAGTCTCACTTACTGGCTGGGTTAATAGTAACATGATAAAAACTTACTGGCAGGTTGGTCAAGTTTTACTATTGATGCTTGTAGTGCATAAAGTGCTTGCAGTTCCTTCTCTGTATCCGAGTCTAGGTACTTGAGTAAGATCGGCACTCTCTGCTTGATAACAGCAGTGTCCACTCTGAAGGTAGAACAGTCAGCTAGAGGTAATAGAAAAAGCAGGAGTGAGCACACAACCATGTTCAGCTTCCTGAGTAGATAGAACCCATATAACTCTACAATGGAAGAGGTGGCAAAGATTTTGAAATCCAAAATGACCCCACATTTTTTTTTTGGAGGTTTTTGCTATAGGGCGTGTGCGCTCGCCAGACAGACAGAGAGAGACAGAGAGACAGAAAGAGAGAAATCACCCTCCGGGGGGGATGGCTACGCCGCAATCCCTCCTCCTCCGTTCTTCTCTCGGAATCTTGGGCATGCACACACACGCGGCTGGCGTGAGTTTAAGCCACCGGGTCCGGGACTCGAACCACGGTCGACTACGTGGGAGTCCAGCAACATAGCCATTACGCTAACTGCTGGTCCCCAAAATGACCCCACATTTTTAATGGAACATTCTCTCACAGATAATAAAAACCATGGGGGCTGGGGAGAGAGGGCAGATGCATCTTGAGTGTACCCAATTATTTATTTATTTATTTTGGGGAGAGATTTTTGCTATAGGTTGCATGCACTTGCTGGAGAGACAGAGAGATAAAAAGCGAGAAATCACCCCCAAGGGGGATGACCACACCACAGTCCCTTCTCCTCCATTCTCCTTTTGGAATTTTGGGCATGCACACACAGAATGAGTTTCAGGATGCTAGGTCCAAGACCTGAACCACAGTTGGCCATATAGGAGTCCAACACTCCAGCACTATGCCACCTGCTGCTCTACCTCAAGTATTTATTTTTAATTATGATGAGGTATGATGGCTTTATGACAAACTACAAAGCAACATCAGGGCCAGCCAATGTGTGGTGGTTAGGGTGGCTGGACCCCAACTGGCTGACTATGTCAGTCAAGTCCCAGGCCCAGCAGCCCAAACACACCAGGCATGTGCATATGTGCCCAACATTCCCCAAAAAAGGGAGAAACAGAGAAGGGACTGCAGTGTGGCTATTCCTCATGAGGGGTGTTTTCTTTTTGTTCTCTTTCTCTGGCGAGTACGCACACTCTCTAGAAAAAATTAAACAAAACAAAATGAAGCAACATTAATCTAGTGTCTCACCATAAAAATGGTAGGTAAGTAGAACCAGCAGATGGCATACATTGCTGGACTGCCATGTAGATTTTTGCCTTATAGCAAAAATCTTAAAAGAAAAAAAAAAAAAGGTAGGTAAGCAAGGTAAATAGATAGGTTACTCTGCTTGATTTAATCATTCCACACTGTATATGTATGCCAAAGACTGTATTTTCAAAAGTAATATTGGGACCAGAAGATGGCATGATGGTTATGTCACTGGACTCCCATGAAGTCAACTGCAGTTCAAGTCCTGGACCTAGTGGCTTAAAACTCACGTTGGGTGTGTGTGTGTGTGTGCCCAAGATCCCAAGAGCAGAATGGAGGGGAAGGGATTGTGGCATGGTCATTCCCCCCTGCAGGGTAATTTCTCATTTTCTGTCTTTCTCTGGTGAGTGCATGTGCCCTACAGCAAAAATCTCTCCAAAAAGAGTAATATTGATAAAAAAAAAATAAAGTAGGAAATTTGAGTAGTTTAAAAATGGAACAAAAATTAAGAGAATTCAAATAAATCTTTTCAGAAAGGTAAAAGAATTGGAACAATTTCATTATTACTAGAAGATAAAGGACTAATTATGACAGTACCTAACCAAGGTCTTTTGGGGGAAAGGCACTACTACATAAAGGGACCAAGGGAAGCAACCTCTGTCCAAGAAGCATAATGTTTATGTTTATTTCAAATTTATGATAGGATTTATGTGTTCATCAGACAGAGACAGAGAGAGAGAAAGGGAGAAAGCACCCGCCACGGGGATGGCCACGCAGCAATCACCTCTCCCCTGCCCTCCTCTTGGAGCCTTGGCATGTGAGCACATGTGCCCAGCATATTCCTCAGCCACCGGGTCCAAGCCTCAAACTGTGCAACCAGTCGTACAGGACCCAGCTGCCCCAACCACCATGCCACCTGGCTGGCCATAACTGTGTTTCTAAAAGCAGCTTTTGTAGTTTGCAATTCTGGTTTTGAAACACCATGGTCTTTTAATTCCATAGGTACTAAAAATGAGTCTTTTAATTTTTGTGAAGATTTTCTATTTAGCTTGTTATTTCTCACATTAAATAACTAATAAAGAAAAAATTAATCTGGGGCTGGCACCATGGCCTGGTGGTTAAGGGAGCCAGATCTCCACATGGTTGATATGCAATATAAATCCTGGCCTGTTGGCTTGAAAAACATGCCAGATGCATGTGCATGCATGCCCCAAATCCTTACATATTTGAGAAATGGAGAAGGGACTGCAGCGTTTCCATGCCCACTAGAGTGTGATTTCTCTCTCAGGCTTTCTCTTGTAAATGCATGTGTCCTTTGGCAAGTAAAAACAATTAAACGGATAGAAAATATTGTATTATAATGCTGAAACTATATTAAATACCAAGAAAATATTCTCTTCTTTTTTATTTTTAAGGTTTTTGCTATAGGGTGCATACATTTGCTGGAGAGAGACAAAGAGAGACAGTGAGAGGAGAAGTGAGAAATCACCCCCCAAGGGTCATGGCCATGCTGCAATCCCTTCTCCTCCAGTCTCCTTTAGGGATTTAGAGCATTCACACACATACGTGCCTGACATGATTTTCAAGCCTCCATGTCTGGGACTTGAATTGCAGTTGGCCGTGTGGGAGCCCAGTGCCTTAACTATTATACCACTCGCTGGCCCCAGGAAACTATCTTCTAAAGTCATAAAGACAGACCTAAAATTCTGAGGCAACTTTTGAACTGATAGATCTCATTTCAGTGTAGAAATGTGGATTTCTATCTAAGGCTACCTGTATGTCCTTATTAAATATTGTTATATATTGTATGCAGCTTATAATATTTAGTTTCTATCAATCATAATCCTATCCATCTATGCAACTCATAAACAATCAATAAAGCTATCTTAGATAAAGTCAACATAGAACATATGAAAACTGTTAATATTTTCTTTCCTTATGCATATATACTTACAAAAAAAGACTTTCCTGTTGGGAAGAGCCCTCCATTGTTATTAGGTGATGACTGTTCAAGACTTTCATTGTAACTCTCCAATGAAGGGAGGAGGAAGACTTTTGAGTCTTGCTGCAAAACAGCTACCTATGTAATAGAGTGTAAGATACCCCAACGAACGTGCAGCGACTTTCCGTTCACTTGGAGAGAACAAAACGTGTAGTAGTAGCTGCCAGTACCTGGGTTCTCTGAGGCACACGAGCTGTCGGCCCCCATGCCTGAGCCGGCCAGGCACTGTGGACAGAAATGCCACGCATTCGCACAGAAACTGAACTACAAGTTGAGGGCAGGTTTTGAAGAAATATAAATTAAGACCATGTAGTTGATAGCTGACACAGTGGGGACTTCGGATGTTAAGAGCTGCCTTGGAAATGTCACTTACCTATAATAGCTGCTTTACAGACGGCTGTCATTAAAGCTCTAAGGAATGTAGGTGAACTCATCTGGCTTTCATCTAGGTTAGCCTGGAGCAAAAAGAAATGGAATAGTTAGAGCTACTCTTGCATACGAGAGAAATGATTTTCCCAAAACCAGGGCTGACCTGGTACTAAGAGCAGACAGAAGGGGTTACATTTTTGCCTGTTCTTGCTAAATTTAAACAACTGAGAAGTTGAAAAATAGTTTGGTTATTGCCATTTCTACATGAAAATGTTCCAAATAGCAATATTTAGCTTATAGAGAGCCTACCACTGCCTGTCCTCTGCTCACTCAATTATATAATTATTAATTACATTTGTAAGTGGAATCACTTAAAAACATTTTCCTTTCTCAACAGATTAATCCATGTTAAGATGATCTATCCAAGTCCATGAATTTAAAAGAACTACACTATAATTGCAGTGTATTTTAAAGTTACTTTCTCAATAGTGTGCTACCATTCTTTTAAGTGCCAACATGCCTTTTCATTATTTTGTAGGGTGTGTGTGTGTGGGTGGTGTTCTACACAGGGTGTCACTGGCTGTGATCCTCCTGCCTCAGCACTGCAGGTAGCTGGGACCGCAGGTGTGCACCACTGTACCAATTCCTTCAGGCGGGGTCCTGCTGTTGCCCACACTGGCCACTTACTAACAACCTTCCTGCCTCAGCTGAGACCATGGACATGTGCCACTGCCCTTGGGTTTTATTTAGAGTGGGCCAGGAATTAAATCTGGGTCCCCCAGCTGGCCTAGTAGGCTTGCTTCTTATCTTCATTTCCGTGGGAATCATGCGTTAATAGAGAACTGCCTTGAACAGATCCTTCAGGTGGTGAAAAAGCGTAACTGTTTTCTAAAGATGGCAAGAAAAATGTACTTAGAGATGTTAAACACATTAACATTTGGTTTCTTTCTCTTAAGGTCCAGTTTGTTGCTACTAGACACTATAAGGAACCAGAGACAAACAGGAGACATTTTCTAAGCAGGTCTTTCAAGTCCTTTCCGAAGTTTACATTCCTTATGCCTGTGAACAGAGCCAACGCTCGTCTCAGCTTCCTTCAGCACAGCACTGCGCTTCCCACCGAAAGGGTCAGCCTTACAATACTGGTCAGGAAAAATGACAGCTGTCATTCTGGACTTCTGCATTAGAAAGCTAAAAATTTCAATGATATTTAGAAATAAGTTTATGTTGAATTTTAGAACTAAGGTATATTAACCTTAGTTAATATTTTTTTTAACTTTATCTATCTATCTATCTATTTAAATTTGACCAGAAAGGGACAGAGAGAGAAAAAGAGAGAGAGAGAGAGAGACAGAGACAGAGAGAGAGAAAGTGAGAAAGCAAGCCACCAGGTCCAGGACTTGAACTGCAGTCGGCCATGTGGGAGACCAACGCCTTTAACCACCATGTCACCTGCCGGCCCCCTTAGTTAATATTCTTAATTAACCTTAGTTAACCTTAGCAGCTCTCTTTTTGTTGAATACTTAAAGTTACATGTCATTTGAGAAGAACTGGTAGTTTGCGAGCAGTTAAAGGTGAATAACAAGCCAGATGGCCAGCTCTGCGGGCTATGTATAGAGCTGAACACGGGACCGTGTCCTAGCCAGAGGCTCCACAACTGATCTTCCCCATAGAACAATGCGTGTAGGCTTCACGATGACTCTATGTGGTACAGCCAGTGGACAGCCTAGACCACTACAAGTATTTTATTAGGCTGAAGCCAGACTACTCTAATTCCCAAAGAAGTTGATTCTGCAGACTATGAGCAATAATAAACAAAGAATAAATGAGAGAATAACACGTTTTGGATTCAACATAAACAGGTTCACAGAGCTATTTCAAGCGCTGAATGTCACCTGAAATCCCCGAAAGATTAGCTGTCAAGCACAATTTGAGAAAAATAAAATTAGCTAACTGTAATTAGATAAAAAATACTACTTCAACACCATCTGACTGCTTCTTCTGTTACTAACACACACATGTGAGCATGTGGACACACACACAAACACACATACACACACCTGCACATGTCCTCTATGACACAGAACCAGTGCTGTGATTCTAGTGCTCAAGAGTAGAACAGATCTGGGGACCAGCAGTTAGCATAATGGCTATGTTGCTGGACTCCCACGTAGTCGACCGCGGTTCGCGTCCCGGACCCGGTGGCTTAAAACTCATGCCAGGCGCGTGTGCGTGTGTGCCCAATATCCCAAGAGGAGAATGGAGGAGAAGGGACTGAGGCGTGACCATTCCCCCTGGGGGGTGATTTCTCGCTTTCTATCTCTATCTCTCTCTGTCTGTCTGGCGAGTGTACGTGCCCTATAGTG
>NW_006159616.1:3147700-3186495 GCF_000334495.1 Tupaia belangeri chinensis | reverse complement strand
TGCCCTATAGGGAAAACCCCTCCGAAAAAAAAAAAAAAGAAAAAAAAAAAGAGTAGAACAGATCTGAAAGACAGTGCCAAGAAGATTGAAGTATGGATTAAGCAAAGATGTTATACAAAAAGGAAGGGAGATAGATCTGCTAATTGGAATAGATAAGGAAGAGTCAAATTTAAGTACGACATATTAGACACAGCAACAAACGTCTGTATTATTATGAGCTAATTGTAAGCTACTATTAATATTGTATTTTTGTCTTTTCTCTTCCCATTTTTCTCAGTTATTTTTATTAGGTAGAATTTACGTCCAGTGGCCAGCAGGTGGCATGGTGGTTAGGGCACTGAACTCCCATGTAGCTAAACATGGTTTGAGTCCAGGACCTGGGGGCTTGCTCTCTCATCCCCCTCGCCACCCTTTGTCTGGTGAGTTGAAATAACAACAACATAGGGGCCAGCAGTTGGTATAATGGCTAAGTCACTGGACCCCCATGTAATCGACTGCAGTTCAAGTCCCGACCTGGTGGCTTAAACTCACACCGGGCATGTGTGTGTGCGTGTGAGGAAAATGGAGGAGAAGGGATTATGGCATGGCCATCCCTGCTGGGGGGTGATTTCTCGCTTTCTGTCTCTCTCTTTCTGGCAAGCGCATATGCCCTGTAGCAAAAACCTCTCCAAAAAAAAAAGTTATATGATTCAGATAATATACCAGAGAGCTTGTTGTTAAGTGTATACTAAATTCTAGAATAAGCTATCATCTGAACAGTTTAAAAGTTTTAGGAAAGAGAAGGCATAAAAAAAACAAGTCATGCTAACTTGACTTTAAAAAAAATTATATTTAACTTTATTTATTATTATTATTACTTTCCAATTTTGACCAGAGTGAGACAGAAAGAGGGAAAGTGAGAAAGCAAGCTACCAGGTCTGGGATTCGAACTGTGGTCAGCCATGTGGGAGTCCAGCACCTTTAACTAACATACCACCTGCCAGACCTGACTTTTTCTTTTTTATTTAATTAGAACAGGGTAACTCAGACTTTGGCAAAGCATTTGACAAGTTATCCAATGACAGGTAGTCTCTTATGGGCAATATGAAAAGGCAAACCAGACAGAAGAGTGAGATGAAATAATGCAACAGGTCAATAGCCTAGAGTCTACAGGAGAGAGGACAGGAGCTGGCCCCTGAAAGTACGCTGCTTTGTCCTTGGTCCCATCCATTTATACATTTTACCCATAACTGGGCTGAGGACAAAGTTGGCATATTAATGAAATGCAAGGATGATGCAAAATAAAAAAGATGGCAAGCAAATTTTATGACCAAGTTAAGAACCTCAAATGTCCTCACAGACAAAAGGGTGTCTAATTTAATGAAGTAAATATATTAAAAAAAAATTCTGGGCTGGCCTTAGAGCTCAGTAGTTAAGGGAGCCAATCCTACGTGGCTGATTACAGTTCATATCCCAGCCCAAGAGCATGAATAACCCATTCAGATACATGTACATATTGCCCCACACCCTCACAGGATGGAGATGTGGAGGGATATGGGGTGTGGTGTGACCACATGCCATTGTGGGTGCCTTCTCTCTCTGGTGAGTGCATGTGCTCCCTGGCAATAAACAAACACATCCATTTGGGCGCATATGTCCAAGATGGGAGGAAAAAGGCTAAACTACAGACCATTAAGAGATGGGTACTGTGCAACTAAAAAGCAGTGTGAGTTCAGTGTAATGAGGCTGCCAGAGAAGAGAGTTCAAAATAAAAACTGCAATATACCACCTGACCTAAGCCAGCGTACCACAGCTAATGATCACGTTTAGCCTACACAGCTACTTTCAGGGGCACATGACAATCCAGACTATGTTTGGCTAAAAGTAACCAGCTGAGGGCCAGCAGGTGGCGTGGTGGTTAAGGCGCTGAGCTCCACATGGCCCACCACGGTTTGAGTACTGGACCTGGTAGCTTGGAGATCACGCCAGGTGTGTACATGAATGTCAAAAATCCCAAAAGGAGAATAGAGGATAGGTGACTATGGTGTGGTCATACCTCATTTCCCCCCTCTGTCTCTTGGGCCAGCACGGTGCCCTACAGCAAAAACCTAAAACAAAAGTAACCAGCCGAGAATCTTGGTATCAAGATTATAAGAAAGGATGAAAGGAGGAAGAAGGGAATACAATAGTAGACTATTAAAATTATTTAAAAGGTTCCCTCTTATTAAGATGGGACAACTGACTATCCTGTATAAACAAGTGAAGAAATAGGTAAAAAACAAACAAACAAAAAACAAAACAAAAAAAACTCAAGTATCAGATGTTTCATTCATTCTTTCTTTTTCTTGAGAGGTTTCTGCTATAGGGCACATGTGCTCACCAGAAAGACAGAGAGAGACAGAGAGACAGAAAGAGAGAAATCACCCCCCAGGGGGAATGGCCATGCCGCAATACCTTCTCCTTCATTCTCCTCTCGGGATATTGGGCACGCACGCACACGCGCCTGGCATGAGTTTAAGCCACCAGGTCTGGGCCTCGAACCGCAGTCGACTACGGGGGAGTCCAGCAATATAGCCATAACACTAATTGCTGGTCCCATTATTTCTTAATGCCGAGAAGTAGTTAAAGAAGCAATAACCCATTGAAGGGCCCTAAAAGAAGATTCACACAGAAGAACTGGACTAGACTAGCTCCTCACAGCTTAGTTTCAACCTTGATTATTCTAAGATTCCATGAAAAATGTGCACAAATAAAACACACCTTCATAAATAAGAATGACTGCTTCAAAGAAATACAGTAACAGATTAAAAACAGACATAGCAGGGAGGACAACTGTGCATAACAGAGACAGCAACAAAACAGGGTGGGTAACTCAGGGCGAGAGGGAGTGGATGGCAGAAAAACATTTAATAGATGTGTGAATGAAAAGTTATCTGATGATGATAATGTATATGGTAATATCTTTGACTGGATTGATGTGCACTGTATTTATGCTGGAAAAAAAACAGTTTGTACACTGTAAAGATGTATGCAATCAAATGTAAAACTTACAAGTGGAAAGAAAAACAAAAATCAAACATGAGCAATACAGACTACACAATGTAAGCTAAAGTGTAAAATTTTCCAAAGGGGCCATTAATTAAAAAATGTAAGCCAACATATTTTATAATAACTACATATTGCTTAGTAAGGATAAATACTAATTTTTACTTGGCTTCATATCATTACTTGACTATTTCCACTTGATTTAATAAAAGACTGAACCTTATAAAAAGAGGAAAAATAGCCTTACAGTTCCAAATGCACACGTAACAATAAAAACTACCTTTCTATCTCTTAGGGAAGGTATGTGAATCGGGAGGCTGCCTCAAGACTCGTTCTACTAGAGACATCAGGGAGGTGACAGTCTTTATACCTCTACCCAGTCAAAGATCTGCTCGTCGTTCGCTCTGTCTTCAATGATGAGTCTCTCGAGTCGCTTATACAACTCTTCAGCAGAGAGTTCTTTCTTTGAAAGTGCTTCGGGGGAGCAGGAGCTGTCAGACTCTATAAAGTCTAACTTCTGAAACATAAAATGTTAACATATTAATATATTTCAGTATTATTATCAGACTGAGAGGAAAATAAATCATGGGCTATATCTTCTATTTAACATTGGATCGAAACAGTCAGCAAAAGCTATTTCGTATTCACAGTTTTGAAGGATTGTGACTCCATTACCCTTCTCCAACTTCTCATACTGTGTTCTCTCTGAGTATCCTTAAAAAGCAAGCAAGCAACCCCCCATAATGACCTCTCTGGCTATGCTTACCTCCCAGATCATTCTGGGCTTCAATCTTGCTCTTAGCCATGACACAGCTCTTTAGAGGAAGAGGAGGGCCCTAGGAAAGGGTGCAATTTAACTCCCTTTTTACACCCCATGGTTTAATCACCACAGGGTACAGTCAAAACTCTTTTGGCTTTTTCCCCCAACCCCACTCCAGGCATTTTTATTCTATGTTCCCAGTACTTGCTGTTACAAAATAAAACATCACCATTAAAAGAAAAAATCTGCTAGAGGGGCCAGTAGGTGGCATGGTGGTTGGGACACTGGACTCCAATTTGTCCAGCTGTGGTTTGAGTCCTGGACCTAGTGGCTCACTTTCTCTTCCCCCCTGCTACACCTCTCCCCCACCCTGCTCTCAGGTGAGCACATATGCCCTATAGCAAATAAATAAATACATTTCAATAATTATTTTTTCTTTTCTGAAGCATGACCAAAATCAAATCTTTGTAACTGTATAAATGTGATCCAAATGTGTCTACCACTAGGTTTTCAAGAAGAAATCATGCTATAAATAAGCAAACTACTCTCCTCTCGGGATATTGGGCACGCACGCACACGCGCCTGGCATGAGTTTAAGCCACCAGGTCTGGGCCTCGAACCGCAGTCGACTACGGGGGAGTCCAGCAATATAGCCATAACACTAATTGCTGGTCCCATTATTTCTTAATGCCGAGAAGTAGTTAAAGAAGCAATAACCCATTGAAGGGCCCTAAAAGAAGATTCACACAGAAGAACTGGACTAGACTAGCTCCTCACAGCTTAGTTTCAACCTTGATTATTCTAAGATTCCATGAAAAATGTGCACAAATAAAACACACCTTCATAAATAAGAATGACTGCTTCAAAGAAATACAGTAACAGATTAAAAACAGACATAGCAGGGAGGACAACTGTGCATAACAGAGACAGCAACAAAACAGGGTGGGTAACTCAGGGCGAGAGGGAGTGGATGGCAGAAAAACATTTAATAGATGTGTGAATGAAAAGTTATCTGATGATGATAATGTATATGGTAATATCTTTGACTGGATTGATGTGCACTGTATTTATGCTGGAAAAAAAACAGTTTGTACACTGTAAAGATGTATGCAATCAAATGTAAAACTTACAAGTGGAAAGAAAAACAAAAATCAAACATGAGCAATACAGACTACACAATGTAAGCTAAAGTGTAAAATTTTCCAAAGGGGCCATTAATTAAAAAATGTAAGCCAACATATTTTATAATAACTACATATTGCTTAGTAAGGATAAATACTAATTTTTACTTGGCTTCATATCATTACTTGACTATTTCCACTTGATTTAATAAAAGACTGAACCTTATAAAAAGAGGAAAAATAGCCTTACAGTTCCAAATGCACACGTAACAATAAAAACTACCTTTCTATCTCTTAGGGAAGGTATGTGAATCGGGAGGCTGCCTCAAGACTCGTTCTACTAGAGACATCAGGGAGGTGACAGTCTTTATACCTCTACCCAGTCAAAGATCTGCTCGTCGTTCGCTCTGTCTTCAATGATGAGTCTCTCGAGTCGCTTATACAACTCTTCAGCAGAGAGTTCTTTCTTTGAAAGTGCTTCGGGGGAGCAGGAGCTGTCAGACTCTATAAAGTCTAACTTCTGAAACATAAAATGTTAACATATTAATATATTTCAGTATTATTATCAGACTGAGAGGAAAATAAATCATGGGCTATATCTTCTATTTAACATTGGATCGAAACAGTCAGCAAAAGCTATTTCGTATTCACAGTTTTGAAGGATTGTGACTCCATTACCCTTCTCCAACTTCTCATACTGTGTTCTCTCTGAGTATCCTTAAAAAGCAAGCAAGCAACCCCCCATAATGACCTCTCTGGCTATGCTTACCTCCCAGATCATTCTGGGCTTCAATCTTGCTCTTAGCCATGACACAGCTCTTTAGAGGAAGAGGAGGGCCCTAGGAAAGGGTGCAATTTAACTCCCTTTTTACACCCCATGGTTTAATCACCACAGGGTACAGTCAAAACTCTTTTGGCTTTTTCCCCCAACCCCACTCCAGGCATTTTTATTCTATGTTCCCAGTACTTGCTGTTACAAAATAAAACATCACCATTAAAAGAAAAAATCTGCTAGAGGGGCCAGTAGGTGGCATGGTGGTTGGGACACTGGACTCCAATTTGTCCAGCTGTGGTTTGAGTCCTGGACCTAGTGGCTCACTTTCTCTTCCCCCCTGCTACACCTCTCCCCCACCCTGCTCTCAGGTGAGCACATATGCCCTATAGCAAATAAATAAATACATTTCAATAATTATTTTTTCTTTTCTGAAGCATGACCAAAATCAAATCTTTGTAACTGTATAAATGTGATCCAAATGTGTCTACCACTAGGTTTTCAAGAAGAAATCATGCTATAAATAAGCAAACTACATCTGTTCACTGACACGTGTATGGACTCCCTAGATGTCTCACTGGGCTTAATCACAGACCACTCACAGTAGTAAGATTTTTTAAGTGTAGCGTGATGTTTTTAGCTTTTGCACATACATATATTGCACTTCTAGCTTTAAAAAACTTGCTACAAAGCACATACAATGGCTGGAAAAAGAGAGAAAAAAGTCAGAAAGCACCCCCATGGGGAGATCTCATCCATTCTTTTAGGATTTTGGACACACACACACATGCACCTGGTCTATTTTTCAAGTTGCCGGGCCCAGGACTTGAACTGTGCAGGTGGGCCATGTAGTATCCAGCTACTTTAATCATTACGCCTCCTAGCTAGCCCAAAACATCACCATTTTACCCTCTGTCCAGTTTTATCTTTAGAGGATCCAGACTAAGATAGATAATACCAAGTTTATCTGGGCGGGGAGAGAGGAGGTAAGGAAACAATTTTCTGAGGCTTCTATAGATTCTCTTATTCTGCACAGTTTGATTCTTCGTTTTCACTTAAGAATTATTTTATTGAACTTTATTTGTTTTAATTTGATCAGAGAAGGACAGAGAGAGAAAAGAAAGCAAGCCACCAGGCCTGAACTTGAACCATGCTTGGCCACGTGGGAGTCTAGCGCCCTTAACCACCATGCCATTTGCCGGCCCCCAAAGTTTGATTCTTACAATGCCTGGTAGCAATGTGAGTTGCTTATGCATTTTTTGCAATTAAAATCAAAGCAACTTATTTACTCTGCAAACCTACTGAATATGCATCCTAGAAAAACAAGTATATGTATGCAAAGGTGTACATATTTTAAAATGTGAATTGCTAATTGCTCATAACAGATAAGGACTAGATTCAGGTAAATGTCCATCTGCAAGCACGCCAATAATAATTGCTATATGCTCACTGATTCCATTTAAGATGAATTCTGTGAAAGACAACAATACAGAGTCAGAAAACAAGTCAGATGCTGTCGGGATAAGGGGTAAGAAGAATGATTTGATTATAAAGAAAGAAATCTGGGGGTTAATGGAAATGTTCTGTCATGTTTGTGCTGGTGTTTCCACTATTGTATACAATTATCACAGCTTCATCAAAATGAACATTTAAAATGGAAGGATTTCATTGCTTGTCGATTTATCTTCCTAAAGTTGATTTAAAATGAGAGTGGGGCCAGCAAATGGCATAGCAGTTACATTGCTGGATTCCAACATGGCTGACTGTGGTTCAAGTCATGGACCCAGTGGCTTGAAACTCATGCTGGCATGTATGCAGGTGTGCCCAAAATCCTGAGATGAAAATGGAGAAGGGATTGCAGCATGGCCATCTCCCCTAGGGGAAGGCTTATTTCTTGCTTTCTGTCTCTGTCTCTCTGGTGAGCACATATGCATTATACCAAAAAACCTTTTAAAAAAAAAAAAAAAAAGGAAAGAAAAGTGGGAGAGAGGGGTCGGCACGTGGTATAGTGGTTAAGGTGCTAGATTCCTACATGGCTAAGGTTCAAGCCCCAGATCTGGCAGCTTGCTTTCTCACTTTCCTTCTCTCTCTGGTGAGCAAGCATGCCCTACAGCAAACAAAAAAACAGTAATAATGATAAATAAAATTAAATAACTCTTTGAAAAAAATAAAGTATGTGTGACATAAAAATTTGAAAGTGAGGGTCCAGCAGATGGTATAATGGTTACATTGCTGGACTCCCACATGGCCAAAGGAGGTTTGAGTCCTGGACCTGGAGGTTTGAAACCTGCCAGACACATGTGCATTTGTGCCCAAAATCTGAATAGGAGAATGGAGGAGAAGGGATTGTGGCATGACCATATCCCTGGGTGGGGGGAGGGGCATATTTCTTGCTTTCTGTCTTTCCCTGTCTCTCTGACGGGCACACGTGCCCTATAGAAAAAAATCTCTTAAAAAAAAAAAAAAAAAAAAGAACCTGAAAATGAAAGCTTTACCACTGCTAATGGATTCAGTGATGAGCTGTGAAGTTTATACTGGTTTATACTGGTCACTGGAGAGACATATTTGTTTCTTAGAATCCCTGTGCTTTTGCATAATTATCTGATCTTCCTGGTACTCAAGAGGCTGGGTGGGCTTTTAATTTACAAATAAGTTCACCACTACCTCTTGCAGAATGCTCCGGGGTTCCCAGAAAACAAGCATCAAACCAATTACTTTGGAAGAAAGCTCAAAGTCAAGAAACAGAAGCTCTTGGGAACCTCATTTTTCTTTTCTTTTCTTTTTTTTTAAAGTAATTATTATTTTAATTTTATTTATTCATTCAATCACTTTTTGATTTGACCAGAGAAAGACAGACACATAGAGAGAAGGAAAGTATGAGAAAGCAAGCCACCAGGTCTGGGACTTGAACTGTAGTCAGCCATGTGGGAGTGTCCAGCACCTTAACCACTATGTCACCTGCCAGCCCGGGAACTACATTTTGCTAATTTCTATTTAAAAGCTTTAATACAACATCCACAATTTATTGACCATCGCTCTGAGTCCAGTGCTTTTTAAACATTATCTCATTTAATCTCCACAAAAATTCTAGTAGGTAGGTACTATTAAGATTTTATAAGTAAGGAAAACTGAGGTTTAGAGAAGTAAAACTTTCTATTTAAAATCATGTATTAGGGTCAGCAGATGGTGTAACAATTACATCACTGGACTCCCAAATGGATGACTGTGGTTCGAGCCCTGGACCCAGTGCTTGAAAATCACATTGCGTGTGTGTGCATGCATGCCCAAGATCCCAGGAGAAGAATGAAGGGGAAGGGAATGTGACATTGCCATTCCTCCCTGCCCCCAGGGGGTGTGTGATTTTTTTCACTTTCCCTTTCACTGTTTGTCTCTCCTTCTGGAGAGTGCATACACCCTAAGGCAAAAACCTATATATATATTTAAAAAATCATATATTAAGTAGCAGAAAACTGGAATCTGAATCCAAGTTTATCTGACTTCAAACCAGAGTGCTATGTTTCCATTTCTCTTGGATATATTCCTAGAAGTAGAATCAAGTCATATGGTAATTATATGAGAAACTACTTTAATGTTGTTATTGTCATAAATTATCTTTACACACTGTGTCCCCTTTGATACAGATTTATGATTATTATTTTACAAATGTGTCTTTTAAATCACAGAAACAAAAGTCATAAATAAAAAATATAATTATAGTAGCTTGATGTTTAGCTATATACTTTACTAGAGATATTTATTTCAACAGATGGCTTTGAGTTACTGTCTTGTATTCTTTTTTCACCCGAAAGCAGTGGTCCCCAAGCTTCCCAGCACTGGGGACCAGTCATGTGGAATACAATCCCTCCAAGGACCAGGGGTAGGGGAGGTTCATCCTGGGATGACCCAAGCACACCACATCCACTGTGCACCCCATTTCCACCTCTATCACACTGCAATATACAATGAAACAATCACACAATGGGGTTTGCATCTCCATGAGAATCCAACAGTGCCACTGATCCAACAGGAGTTGGAACCCAGGCAGCAATGTGAGCAATGGGGAGTGGCTGCAAACACAAAGTCTCACTTGCTCATCTACTGCCCAGCCCCCACTGCGCACCTGGTGGACTGGCAGCAATCCATGGCCTGGGATTTGGAGACCTTGGGCCTAAAGAACTCTTTATAGTATTTCTCATAGGGCAGGTCTACTGCCAACAAACTCACTTAGCTTTTTAAAATCTGAGAATATTTAAATTTCACCTTAATTTTTAAGGGAATTTTGCCAGATAGACAATTCAAAGTTAATGTTTTCTTCTTCTTCCTCTTCCTCTTCTTCTTTCAGAACTTTAAGCATATGATCCCACTGCCTTGTGACCTCCATCATTTCTGATGAGAAACTGGCTGTTAGTCTTACTAAGGATCCTAATACACTAGGAGTCACTTTTCTTGTTTTTTTTTTTTTTTTTCCTTCGATTTCAAAGACTTTTTGTCTTTATTTTTTGAGTTGCATTATACATACTTTAGTGTGAATGTCTTTGATTTTATTCTGCTAAGAGGTAGTTCAGATTCCTAGATGTGTATATTCATGTCTTTCATCAAATTTGTAAATTTTCAGCATTGATTTCTTCAAATACTGTTTTCATTTAATTAACTCTCATATAAGGTCTTACCACATCAAGGTCTTTCCTACCCCAGCCTTCCTGTCAACTAAGGCCACAGGTATGTGCCATGTGCCCTGGCCCACCTAGGCTGGATTGGGAGATAAACCCAAGCTTTCCATGTGTCCCAGCTACTGTGCAATAGCTCCCTCACACTTGTGCCACCACAGATGGGCCACAAATACTACTTTCCTTTGTTCTCTCTCTCATCCTTCTGAGACTTCATAACGCACATGTGGGTACTCTTGAAGGTATCCCATAGGTTTCTTAAGTTATGCTCATTTTTCTTGATTCTTTTCCTTTGTTCCTCAGACAGAGCAATCTCAATTGTACAACCTTCAAATTTACTCATTATTTGTTCTGCTGCTCAAATCTGCTGTTAAATTTCTCTTGTTTTTCATTTCAATCATTTTCATTTGGTTCCTTTGTGTAGTTCTTCCTTTCTTCCCTCCTTCCTTTCTTTCTAAGAGAGACTTTTGCTATAGGGTGCTTGCTGGAGACAGAGAGACAAGAGAGGCAGAAAGCAAGAAATCACCCCTGAGGGGGGGATGGCCATGCTGCAATCCCTTCTTCTCTATTCTTCTCTTGGGATTTTGGGCACACATGCACATGCACCCAGTGTGAGTTTTAAGCTGCCAGGTCCAGGACTTGAACTGTGGTCAACTACGTGGGAGTTCAGCGATGTAATAACCATTACACCATCTGCTGGTCCCAATTCTTATTTCTTTACTGAGACTCCTTATTTGTTCATACATTATTCTTCTGATTCCTTCAGCAATTAGGAGTATACTTAAGAGTTTTAAAATCTTTGTCTAGTATTACCAATGTTTAGGCTTCCTAGGAGATGTTATCTGTCAGTTTATTTTTCCCTGTGAAGAAGCAAACACTTCCTATTTCTTTGTATACTCTGTAATATTTTGTTGAGAACTGGATATTTTGAACATTATAATGTGGGAACTCCAGACAGATTCTTCCCTCCCCAGGGATTGCTGATGTTGCTTGTTGAGGGGTTATTTGTTTAGTGATTTTTCCGAAATATTTTTCTTCTTGCCATGTGTGGTCACTGTAGTTTCTGTTCTAGTATTTCTGTGGTTAGCATGTGACCTTACTAAGATTTTACCAAGGCTCAGCAGGTGGCATGGTGGTTAAGGTGCTGGACTCCCACATGGCCAACCACAGTTTGAGTCCTAGACTTGGTGGCTTGAAAACCACACTGGGGGGACCAGCAGGTGGTGTGGTGGTTAAGGCACCGGACACTCCCACATGGCTGACCATGGTTTGAATCCCAGATCTGGCAGCTTACTGTCCCATTTTCCCTCTGCTCTCTTTTTCTCTGGTCAAATTAAAATAAATGAATAAGTAAAATTGAATAAATAATTCTTTTAAAAAAAGAAAACAAACAAAAAAAAGGAAATCACACTGGGCACATGTGCATGCATGTCCAGAAGCCCAGGAAGAGAAGGGAGGAAAAGGGATTGTGGTATGATGATTCCCTCTGGGGGGTAATTTGTCACTTTTCTTCTGTCTCACTCTTTCTCTCGAGGCAAACACATGTGCCCTCTAGCAAAAATCTAAAAACCAAACAAGCACTTTATGAAATAATGAAATTAAAGTAAAAGTTTATTTAAAAACTATTTTATTGAATGCCTGGATCCAACAAGAAATGTGAGGCTGGCAGAAAAGAGAAAGAGAAGGAGAAAAGAGAGAGAGAGAAGGAAAGAGACTGAAAGAAGGAAAGTTGAGAGAGGGGAGACAGAAAGAGAAAGAGGAGAAAGGTGTTTTGGCAGACATAGCCAAGGAAGCTGCTTCTGCCTGAAAGGATTAATCAGGAGGGGATGAGGACCATATTGCTTAACCCGGCATCAGCAAGCTGCACTAAAATCAATGAGCTGCCATTTCTCTGGCTTCTGCCACAGGCTGGAGGCTGGTAGGTTCTATGAGAAATGCTAAAGTCATTGATTTACCAGACTCTTTTCTCCTCAAGCATTCCTCTGATGTATCTAGTATAATTGCTTGATCAGATGTCACATTTCCAAAATAGTTGATTCTATCATATCTTCCCAGTTTAACAGTTGTTTAGTGGGGAGAATTTTCCTACCCCATCTTCCCTACATCCATACAATTTTTGAATATTAAACAAATCTTACATTTCCGGGATAAATCCCACTTAACTGTGATGTAGTATCTTTTTTAGACACTGTTGGAAATGATTTTCTAAAATTTTGTTGAGAATTTTTCTATGTTAATGAGGAATATAGCCTGTAGGTTTTCTTAAAATATCTTTGTCTGGTTTCATATCAAAGTACTGTTGGATTCATAGAAAGAGCTGGTCTCCCCTCTTCAATATTCTGGAAGAACTGAAAAATTGGTGCAGAATTCTTTTGATGAACTGTTTCTATTTCTTTTTTAAATGTCTAGTAGAACTTACCAGTAAAATATTTGGATCATGTAGTTTTCCTTGTGGTAATTCATATGCACGTGTGCATGCACACACACATGCTTTTTGTTGTTTTTGTTTTGTTTTTGTTTTTTTTTCTTTAGGGTGCGTGAGTTCGCCAGAGAGAGAAAAAGAAAGTGAGAATAATCTTCCCCAACGGGGAGTGGCCATGCTGTAATCCTTTCAGTCTCCTCTTGGGATTCTGGGCACCCACGTACATGTGCTCAGCATGATTTTCAAGCCACCAGATATGGGACTCATACCACACAGCCAGCCATGCAACTTATACACCACCTTCTGGGCCCACTAATGAAAATATTTTTAATTACAAGTTCAATTACTTTAACAGATACTCAGGCCATGTCTCTTTTCTTGAGTCAGTTCTAGTAGTTTCCATCTTTTAAGAAATTTGTTCACTGTGGGGCCAGCAGGTGGCATGGTGGTTAAGGGCACTGAACTCCCACATGGCCAACCTGGACATGGTTCAAGTCCCAGACCTGGTGGTTTGCTTTTTCACTTTCCCTCTCTCTCTCTCTGATCAAACTGGAAAATAATAATAATAATAAAAAATAAATAAAGTCAAATAAAATAATTCTTTAAAAAAAGAAATTTGTTCATTATAAGAAGGTTAATGTATTTACCAGCATAAAGATTATTTGTAAAATCTCCTTATCTGTTTAGAATCTGTAGTGGTGTCATCTCTTTCATTCCTGATTTTGACAATCTGTGCCTTCTTTTAAATATATTTTCCAGATTAATCTGCCTTGAAGCTTGTGGATTTTATCTTCTCAAAAATCCACCTTTTGACTCCACCAACTTTCCTCTATTATTTTGTTTTATTAATTAAAAAAAATGATTCATTTTTTCTATTTAAGTTTCATTTACTCTTATTTTTTCTAATTTTTTAAAAATTGTTTTTGCCACAGGGCATGTACACTTGCCAAAGAAAGACACTGAGAGAGAAAATGAGCAACCAATCCGGAGGGAACTGCCATATGCCATCCCTTCTCCTCCATTCACTTATTTTTTAACTGCAGCTAAGTCTTTTAAAGTTTTGTTTTTCCTTCCTTCCTTCCTTTCTTTTTATTATTATTATTTTTAATCTATCTCCTTATAACCATACAGTTAGAATGGCCTTAAAGCATGACATCTTGCTTCAAGTGACATCTTGACCAAAATTCCTTTTTTTTTAAATCTAATTCTAATGACGGTAATACTAATGAAATTACCTTTGTTTTCTCTGTAAAACAGAACAGCTACTATTAAACAACTTACCTGCTCTAAGAGAAAATTATGTACATCTTCCTCTTCTGGTAGAAAGTCCTTCCAGCTTAGGCCAGCCTCCCTCCACAAGGCTCCAACTTTCTTATGGCTCTAAAACAGAGATAAATCCCATCCATTTACTTTCACATTAGAAAGAAGAAGAAAAAGGCTAGAGTGAAGAGTGCAGAACCCTAAAGACTGGAAAACCAGAACTGTACCTTACTAATAGAAAGTCAGTCTCTTAGGACTCATGACTTTCAAACTAAGATGTCTGAGTATTTATAAATGCAATGGTAAATGACTGCTTAAAATTCAATAATTTATCTATCAGATGACTAACCTGGGGAACTATAGGCTGGTATTTGGGATTATAATATAATCACTAAAAAGAGTCTAATACACAGAGTTTATAAATCAATACTGTTCCTTTTTCTAGACAGCCCTGTGAGTATGTGTTATAAAAGCTTTGCACAAGTTGCGCTGGAGTCCCTCTTTACAGTAGATCAGGGTTAGGTTGCTGGGTATAAGAATGCCTACAGCAATTGCTGCTTCTGAACAAGGAGTCAGAAATGTTTCAAGGGCAATGCTGAGCCCAAAAAACAACAGAGAAGGGCTGCAGTCAGCTGGGAAAGCATGAGGAAATGCAAGTCTACTGCCTAAACAAAGTCACAGTGCTAAAGAAAAATGCCAGACCCGAAGGTTGCCTTCGTCATCTAAACGGCATGTTTTACTCATTTCCCAGAGTAACTTTTAAAAGGCTCAGCTGATAACTTAGTAGACCCAAGATTCGAATTCAGGCTTTCTGCTTCCAGAGAATATGGAAGAATATGGTTTTATTTACAGAAACAGAAAGTGGGATTTGCTTTTTGTTTCTATAAATAAAAGTTAGCACGAATTTGAGTTGTAATTAAGGATGAAAGTCAAGTATGTAGAAGAGGAGGAAATTTTAAACATAAAAAATAGGGTAAAGAAAAAATGCCTTTTTTCTTTTTTGGAGAGAATTTTGCTGCAGGGCATGTGTGCTCATTGGAGAGACAGAGAGATAGAAAGCAAGAAGTTTCCCCCCCAAGGGGGATGGCCATGCCACGATCCCTTTTCCTCCATTCTCCTCTTGGGACTTTGATCATGCACGCACATGCGCCTGGCCTGAGTTAGTCATCAGGTCCAGGACTTGAACAATGGCTGACTACTTGGGAGCCCAGTGATGTAACCATTACGCCATCTGCTGGTCCCATGAAAAAATGTTAATGCCATCAAGCAAAGTGTTATTAACAATTAGATAATCAGTTAGAGCTAGAGTATTAACAATTAGATAATCACCTCGAACTAAAGGCCATGCTATTTACATCTATTTAACAATTTTTCCATCTATATTTTCATTAATTAATTTTTTCCATTTTAAAAATTTAATGATTTCTTATTTACGGTCAATCACTATACACCTCTATAGCACACAATATGATGTTTCAAAGCAGGCATGTGGTAACTGACAATCAAGTTAAGGATATCCTCATATACATAATTTTCTTTCTTTTATTTTTTTTAAGAGGCTTTTCCTATAGGGTATGTGCCCTTGCCAGAAAGAGAGACAGAAAGTGAGAAATCACCCCCGGGGGGGATGGCCATGCTATAATCCCTTCTCCTCCATTCTCCTCTTGGGATCTTGGGCATGCATGCATATGCACCCCGTGTGAGTCCAGCAGCATAGCTATTATGCTAACTGCTGGTCCTATATACATCATTTTTAATAGAGAACTTTCCATCCTTGTGTCTGTTAAGTGCTTCTGCGCTCTGCCCCTCTCACCTACCCTCTACCATTCTCTCCCCTCCCTTACAGTCTCTGGTATCTACCCTTATCCTCCCTACTATTGTATCTTCCAATCTGTCCACTTCCGTCATAGAGTGCAGACATTCAGTATATCTTGAGCAGAGATACATAATGTTGGTCTTTTAAAGGCTGGTTTACTTCACTCAGCATTAAATCTATATTCATCCACTTTGAATCAAATGATAGGGTCTCATTGTTTCTTATGGCTGAATAGTATTCCATAGTGTATATGTGCCATAATTTTTCAACCCAGTCATCAGTTCTTGGGCACTTAGGATGATTCCATGTCTTAGCAACTGTGTATAATGTTATAACAAACACAGAAGTGCAGGTATCTTTCTGACTGAGTGTTTTGCTATCCTTAGGGTAAATACCAAGGAGTGGGATTACTGGGTCATATGGTAGTTCTATTTGTAGGTTTTTGAGGAGCCTCCATATTGTTTTCCATAGTGGCTGGGCGAATTTTCCATCCCACCAACAGTGTAGGAGGATTCCCTTATCATAGCCTTGCCAGCACTTGTCATTCTTAATTTTGAACAACATCTATATGAATGAAATTCAGAGGACGACTTCTGTAGATTCAGAGAGAGAAAACATTTTTTCAAAATCAAGGCTTTTAGGGGTGGCCCTGTAGCTTAGTGGTTAAAGGAGCTGAATCCCATATAGTCAATCACATGGTTCAAGTCTTGGCCCTGGTAACTTAAAACACATGCTGGGTATGTGTGTGTGCAAACCCCAAATTCCATCAGGATGGAAAATGAAGGAATTGTGTGGTCATGCCCTACTGAAGAGGTGCCTTTTCTCTGCTCCCCTTTTTGTCTTTCTCTCTGTTTCTAAAAAGCTCATACATCCTCTGGCAATGGGATAGGGAAGGGATAGAGGAACAGAAAAAGAAAGGCAGACAGGACTATCGGTAAGTCAGAATCACTCCAGGATATTTGAGTTCTGTTTTGTTTTGACATCCTAAATACGTTAACACCTTCATGATGGCACAATACTTCCTCAAACCTTTTAGGCCCCTAATAGAGCACTTCCATGCTCTTTTGAAATTACTGGCTCATGTTTGTTTGTCTGTCCTCTAGACTATATATTTTAAAAGAATGACTTTATTTAACTTTATGAGGAGCCTCCATATTGTTTTCCATAGTGGCTGTACTAATTTACATTCCCACCAACAGTGTAGGAGGATTCCCTTATCATAGCCTTGCCAGCACTTGTCATTCTTAATTTTGAACAACATCTATATGAATGAAATTCAGAGGACGACTTCTGTAGATTCAGAGAGAGAAAACATTTTTTCAAAATCAAGGCTTTTAGGGGTGGCCCTGTAGCTTAGTGGTTAAAGGAGCTGAATCCCATATAGTCAATCACATGGTTCAAGTCTTGGCCCTGGTAACTTAAAACACATGCTGGGTATGTGTGTGTGCAAACCCCAAATTCCATCAGGATGGAAAATGAAGGAATTGTGTGGTCATGCCCTACTGAAGAGGTGCCTTTTCTCTGCTCCCCTTTTTGTCTTTCTCTCTGTTTCTAAAAAGCTCATACATCCTCTGGCAATGGGATAGGGAAGGGATAGAGGAACAGAAAAAGAAAGGCAGACAGGACTATCGGTAAGTCAGAATCACTCCAGGATATTTGAGTTCTGTTTTGTTTTGACATCCTAAATACGTTAACACCTTCATGATGGCACAATACTTCCTCAAACCTTTTAGGCCCCTAATAGAGCACTTCCATGCTCTTTTGAAATTACTGGCTCATGTTTGTTTGTCTGTCCTCTAGACTATATATTTTAAAAGAATGACTTTATTTAACTTTATTAATTAATTTATTTAGTTTTTAATTTGACCAGAGAGGGACAGAGTGAGAGAAAGAGCAAGAGGGAGAAAGAGAAAAGGAAAGTGAGAAAGCAAGCTGCCAGGTCCAGGACTTGAATGGCTGTTGGCCATGTTGAAGTCCAACACCCTTAACCACCATGCCACCTGCAGGCCCCTCCTCTAGACTATACATTATTAATTTTTTTTTTTTTGCCAGAGGGCACAAGAGAGAGAAAAGAGGGAGAGGGAGGGAAGATGGAGGAAGAGAGAGAAAGAGAGAGAGAGAGAGAACCCCCTCATAGAATATGAGGGAGTTCTCACCATGATCCTTTTCCTTCATTTCTCCTTCCTAGCAGGTTACTGGCCACTGCCATGGGCCTGAATTTGAACCATAGCCATGGGATCCAGCTCCTAAAGGAGAGTTAAATCACTGTGCTACGGCGCTGACTCTGGTCTATACATTCTTTGAAGACTTAGTTATGTTTGCAGACTAAGAGCCTAGCATAGAGTTTTGTAGAGACTATTAGATCAGTAAATATTTATTAAACAACCACCACATGACCTGCCAGCCTTTTACCATTCAATTCTAATCTGATTACTAGCCAGTGATCTAAATATAACAACATTAATCATTTTATGAGTTCTGTCTTGCTCTGAAAGCAGAGTAGTTTTTATTGAAATCTACATAAAAAGCTTGTTTCAGAAGACAAAACTATCAACCACAAGTCAAACATATCTTGAGATTCTTTAGTATTATACCAAAACTAGTTGAGATTAGGTAATTTTTCCCCTAAGATATTAGTAAACAAAAGGACAAATATACCTCAGAAAGATTTGGTTGAAGCAAAGAACTCACTATTTTTTTTTTCAAAAATTAAAAGGAATTAAATGGAATGGAATTACTTGCACTCTGAGACCTAGCTATTCACAGATGACCCAAGATCATGATCACTGCCCTTGCTAATATGCAGTCAAGTCTGACGCTCATTTCACACTCACCATTTGTTTGCATAGAAGGTGCAATATTTCAGAAAGCAAGACCCCAGCTCTTCCAACAGGAAGTAAAGGTTTGCTAAATTCTCTGCAAAAGATAAAGGCAGTGATTACCTCTGAACAAATTCTCTGTTTTTTAACAGCAGACAACTAATGGGTGCCAAAAACTATGTAACTGCCACCTAAATACTGGACAATTCGGAGCTCTAGGAAAACTTGAGGTCATTTTCATCAGAAGGAGTTTGGAGACTTCACAGAGAAGCTAAAAAGGGACTCTACAATTCCTGATTCATGTCTTTTTCCTTAACCACTTCAGTAACAGAAGCAATACAAAGATCAGTCTCATAAGTAATCTGCTTATTTATGTAAACTCTGCTTCAAGTCAAAAGGAGAGAAATACCTTAGGTACCAGAAGTTGTGAAGCTTAGTTATGAAGTGTTTCTAAGAAAGGAAGCTTTTCTGTAGAATATGGATGAAATAGAAGGGGATCAATTTGTTCACAGTATGTATGCCTCAGTATTTCCCAAACTGTGCTCTATTAGGATAGCAAAGATACTGGTATTTCCTCAAAAAAGGATTCTACAGTCAATTAAGTGAGGAAATGCTGAGTGACACAAAGCGAACTGGTTTTTATTTATCATTTTGTTTTACCATTGGATTCTCATACTCTTTAATGTGCTATAATATGCTTTGTGTATCTCAAAGAAAAGGGACACTGTAGAAGGCAGTGTGTGACTACCAGCTTTTGGGGAAAACACTAGTATTATGAAGAAGAGTTTGGGAGCTACTGATCTATACAACAGCACCAATTCTCCACTCACAGCCAAATCTCAGGGTGCTTGAGATGTCAGTTCCTTTTATCATGACCACGAGGACGCACTATGCAGGCAGCACAGTCTGACTAGCTATAATGTGAACACCTGACTTCTTGCAGCATTGGAGCAATGACGGACAGGAAGTCTGTGCAAGCAATCATCTTCTAGTTACATGGTTCTGGAGCCATTACCTACAACTGCTGTCACTCTCAACAGACCACAGGGCTATCGCATCCCTACCACATCTCCATATATTATAACATTTCACACACTGGATGGAGTTACAGGCTCCATCCGGGGGTCTCCAAGTGCACTAGCAGGAGAGCACTATGCCAGAGAGCCAGCTGGTGCATCCTGTGCTTAACTGATAGACATCAAAAGAAACAAGTATAACTTACATGATAAGTTCTCTCATGGAGATTCCGCCTTCTTTGAACATGGGAGTCACCAATTCAGCAAGGTACAACCAAATATGAGGGATATCAATGGCCATGTCATCTGCCAATTCCAAGGTTTCCGAAAAACTGAAAAATAGGAAAAAATTCACATGCAAATGTATCAAAAGTTAAGATGAAATAAAGAGGCCAAAAATTAGTTGATAAATACACCTGCTATATTAGGCATGGGTCTAGGGGTGAAGCGTTGGTAAATAAGTTACCATTCATCAAGAGTACATATATGGGGCAGAGCCAGGGAAAAGAACAGAACAGAGAAAAAGCACACTTGCACATGGCATTAATACTCCGAAGGACATGAACCATAATACCAAAGGGTGGACAGAAAACAACCGTATGGTAGAGACATTTGAAAGGCTAATATGATGACTAAGAGACAGTCATGTCAGGTTCTGGTGAACAGCTACCCACTTTAATCCATGCTTTAATGAGTATGTCACACTGACGAAACACACACACACAAAGAAAAAAGACCAAAACCCTTGTCTTCAAGGGCCTTATAATGGACAAATAAATGGGACAGGTCTGAATAAGTCTGGCAATATAACTAATATTATTGTCACTATTACATGTTGCAAATTGCAGGACTTCTAAAGAAAAGCTAGTGGTTTCATATGTTTGAGTTATAGAAACAAATATTTCTGTCAAGTAAAATAAATGGAACTTACATGTAAGACTTAGGAAAGTCAAATACAGGTTGAAAATCCTAAGTATTCATTTAGGGGTATTAACAAACAATTCAATACTTTGTTAATTATTCCCATATATAGCACATTAAGAAGTACAAAATCAGAAGTGATTTTAACTGTAAGAGAGAAATACATAACAGCAAGTCATAAGGAAAGGGAAGAATTAATGAAAATGCCAAGAGCAGGTGGTATTTGTGTTCAGATTCTTTGAGATCTCTGCCTTAGGAAAATGTGTGCTTTCAACTGTAGCTCCAGGTTCTAACCAGATATGTCACTCTTTTTTCTCTAGCTCACGTGTCATTAAAATTTTTCACTTGAAAAAAAAAAGGCCACTACAAGGCAGGGTCACCTTTCTGAAGCTGCCATTTCCAAACAGTTTACAGTTCAGTCACACCACCTAAGCCTGGCTTCATGAATCCTTAAATCAGCTTTGTGACCTCATAGCTTGCAATGACTCGCATCTACATGCTACACACAGATACGTGACCGCTCTCTCACTACCTGCACACTTCCAGCTCAGCTAATGGGCCACTTACAGAACATAAGCTGGCTGAACACCAGGGTCTCTGGGTTCAGCACTTAATCCTGCCAATTTGTGCCTGTGCATGAGCAGCATGGATTACACTGTTTAATGAGCCCAGGAGACAGCCACAACATCTGAGTCTTTTATTAGTATATCTGCTGTTATTTTCATCTCATATTACAACTAAAAGCTACCCGTATTTTTGCCTTGGTTTTCTCCTTCTTAGTAAGTTAGTTCATCATTAGACAGTTTCCAAAATACAATCAGTGGTCAAATCCACACTGCTATTAAAAAACATTTTTGGCAGGACCAGCAGTTAGCATAATGGCTATGTCGCTGGACTCCCACGTAGTCGACCACGGTATGAGTCCCGGACCCGGTGGCTTAAAACTCACGCCGGGCGCATGTGCGTGCGTGCCCAAGATCCCGAGAGGAGAATGGAGGAGAAGGGACTGCAGCGTGGCCATCCCCCCTGGGGGGGTGATTTCTCACTTTCTGTCTCTCTGTCTCTCTCTGTCTGGTGAGCGCATGCGCCCTATAGCAAAAACTTCTCCAAAAAAAAAAAAAAAAAAGTAAAAAGAAAAAACCACATTTTTGGCTGAACAGAGGATTTCCATAGACCAAGCCTGTAAGAGACTTTTTCTTTGTATATAGTTCCTAAATCCTTTTATATAATTAAAAAAGAAAAAAAATCCCAGGTGTGCAGAAGCTCCTAGGGAACTGCCTTTCTGCCTTTGTACTACCATAAAGCCTATGACAATGCCTCACACAATCCATATTTTCTGTGGGTGAATGAACGGAACAGAGCTACACTATACCCTTACTTCTTGGTATGCAGTGACCACCACATCTACTGACCTACACTTTGTTGGGTTCTATATAGATGGGACCTCACATATCCTCCCTTACCCCATTTCAACTACTGGAGTCCCACTTCATTCTACATATCAGGTTCTGTTTAGAAATTTTTCTTGAAGTGTGCTCGCCAGGGAAAAACAGGCAGAAAGAGGTGGAGAAAGTAAAAATCACCCACTGGGTGGGTGGGAGGGCAGCCAGGCTGCAATCATTCTTCTCCATTCTCTTGGGATTTGGGGCATGTATGCACACATGCCCAGCACGTTTTCTTCAAGCTACCAGGTCCAGGACTCAAACAGCACAGCTGGCTATGTGGGATCCAGTTCCCTTAACCACCATGCCACCAGCTGACCCTGTTTAAAACTTAATTATGCTAATATGTGCATTTAGTTGATAAGAATATGAGCTTGACAAAAAAGACTTATAATAAATAGTATAGAATTCTAACTGCCATTAGACTCAATGAACATGTACCCAAATGAGTATAAGATAGCAGATACAAATCTGATGTCCAGACCTCAGAGGTCTCAGTTCCTCTTCGTTTAGAGAGTGGGCAACTGTCTATGTTGGATGAAAGTCTACATTTACATTTGATACAATGTGGCTCCTAAACCAAGTTTTTTTTTTTTTTCTTTTTTGGAGAGGTTTTTCACTATAGGGCGCGTGCGCTCGCCAGACAGACAGAGAAAGACATAGAGACAGAAAGCGAGAAATCACCCCCCAGGGGGGATGGTCACGCCGCAATCCCTTCTCCTCCATTCTCCTCTCGGGATCTTGGGCACGCACGCACACGCGCCCGGCGTGAGTTTTAAGCCACCGGGTCCGGGATGCGAACCGCGGTTGACTACGTGGGAGTCCAGCGACATAGCCATTACGCTAACTGCTGGTTCCCAAACCAAGTTATTTTTACAATATGCAATTTTAACATTCAACACTGATTATAGAATGTCAGGCTGGGCAACATTCTGTGGCTGTTCCACAAAGAACCTAACTTGATGGTGTATTACAAATATACCAGAGCCTGATCAGATGAAGACACAAGAGCAGTGACTGCCAGGCCTCATCAAACTAGCCCTTGATGAGAATTATAATGAAACCACCCTGGATAGGTTCTCAAATCATTAGGAAATGATGGATGAAATATATGGAGTTACATACACTTAAATGGGGCCAGGGAGGAGAAACACTTCCTGGCCAAAGAACCCATTCTTTACTGAAAGAATAAGGCTTTTAAATTTAAGTCACTTTTCCAGAATTTTTATCACAAAGAAAAGCTTTTTTCCAGGATGAACATGTAGGGGTTTACCTATTAATAGTAAAGGCCTCAGATTTTCCCTAAGGCAGAGGCATCTCTGTTATTTTATTTCTATCATAATATAGGTCTAAGGCTAACACTGGGTTATCAGGATAGTCATGATGCATTTTTGCATAGAACATAGAAAAAAATATATCATGACTTTTCTGATGACCCAATTTATATAGAAAACTACACACACACACACACACACACACACACACATATATATATATATATATATATATAGAGAGAGAGAGAGAGAGAGAGAGAGAGAACCTTTATGTACTTTTGCAGCTGCAAAATGCCATGATATCAACCAACATATTATCAATATAAGATATCACATCAACATGTTACATGGACACAATTTTCATCTATTAAAAAAATACTAAACACTTAAAAAAGTTAAGTATTTTTAAAACTACCTACTTCGTAAGAGTCTAGGAACTGAATATAGCACTCTTAAAGAGAATACCAACCCTTTGAAGAAGTCCTGTTTGCTGAGTTTCTCCGACTGTACCAGCTGATACAGTAAATGGCCCATGTGCTCTCTGGTGATCTGGCTCCTTTCCAGGGTGGACTCCACTCCCACTCTTACAAAAACATGTAGCAGGCCCTGGGCATTCAGCTCTTCAACACATTGCATGGCTTCCTGTTTAAACAGCAAATAAAAGCTTATTCCAAAATCTGGATAGTGTTACCGGAGTATCAAGATAATTTGCAAATCTTTTACTATGACAAGCTCCATAAACAAGACAGTTTTCATATTAAGTTATTGCTGGTTTGCTTAACATAATATAGTTCAGTAAAATGCAAGCTGATATGGCTAATATGAGTCACATTTTAAAAAGTGATATATCTTGGGCCAGCAGGTGGTGTGGAGGCTAACATTCTAGATTCCCATATAGGCAACTATGGTTCAAGTCCCAGACTGGTACCTTGGAAATCATGCTGGGTGAGTGTTCATGCATACCCTAAATCCCAAGAGTAGAAGGGAGAAGAAGAAACTGTGGCACGGCAATTCCCCCAGGGGGTGATTTCTCACTTTCCCTCTCTCCAGTGAGCACAAGCCATCTTTAAAAGGCTAACATGTTTAGGTTAACAATTTTACTAAAGAGTACTCAAAGAAGAGACCAGCAGAGGGCATAACGGTTTCATTGCTGGACTCTCACATGGCCAACTGCAGTTCAAGTCCTGGACCTGGAGGCTTGCTCCATTCTCCTCTCGGGATCTTGGGCACGCACGCACACGCGCCCGGCGTGAGTTTTAAGCCACCGGGTCCGGGATGCGAACCGCGGTTGACTACGTGGGAGTCCAGCGACATAGCCATTACGCTAACTGCTGGTTCCCAAACCAAGTTATTTTTACAATATGCAATTTTAACATTCAACACTGATTATAGAATGTCAGGCTGGGCAACATTCTGTGGCTGTTCCACAAAGAACCTAACTTGATGGTGTATTACAAATATACCAGAGCCTGATCAGATGAAGACACAACAGCAGTGACTGCCAGGCCTCATCAAACTAGCCCTTGATGAGAATTATAATGAAACCACCCTGGATAGGTTCTCAAATCATTAGGAAATGATGGATGAAATATATGGAGTTACATACACTTAAATGGGGCCAGGGAGGAGAAACACTTCCTGGCCAAAGAACCCATTCTTTACTGAAAGAATAAGGCTTTTAAATTTAAGTCACTTTTCCAGAATTTTTATCACAAAGAAAAGCTTTTTTCCAGGATGAACATGTAGGGGTTTACCTATTAATAGTAAAGGCCTCAGATTTTCCCTAAGGCAGAGGCATCTCTGTTATTTTATTTCTATCATAATATAGGTCTAAGGCTAACACTTGGGTTATCAGGATAGTCATGATGCATTTTTGCATAGAACATAGAAAACAATATATCATGACTTTTCTGATGACCCAATTTATATAGAAAACTACACACACACACACACACACACACACACACATATATATATATATATATATATATAGAGAGAGAGAGAGAGAGAGAACCTTTATGTACTTTTGCAGCTGCAAAATGCCATGATATCAACCAACATATTATCAATATAAGATATCACATCAACATGTTACATGGACACAATTTTCATCTATTAAAAAAATACTAAACACTTAAAAAAGTTAAGTATTTTTAAAACTACCTACTTCGTAAGAGTCTAGGAACTGAATATAGCACTCTTAAAGAGAATACCAACCCTTTGAAGAAGTCCTGTTTGCTGAGTTTCTCCGACTGTACCAGCTGATACAGTAAATGGCCCATGTGCTCTCTGGTGATCTGGCTCCTTTCCAGGGTGGACTCCACTCCCACTCTTACAAAAACATGTAGCAGGCCCTGGGCATTCAGCTCTTCAACACATTGCATGGCTTCCTGTTTAAACAGCAAATAAAAGCTTATTCCAAAATCTGGATAGTGTTACCGGAGTATCAAGATAATTTGCAAATCTTTTACTATGACAAGCTCCATAAACAAGACAGTTTTCATATTAAGTTATTGCTGGTTTGCTTAACATAATATAGTTCAGTAAAATGCAAGCTGATATGGCTAATATGAGTCACATTTTAAAAAGTGATATATCTTGGGCCAGCAGGTGGTGTGGAGGCTAACATTCTAGATTCCCATATAGGCAACTATGGTTCAAGTCCCAGACTGGTACCTTGGAAATCATGCTGGGTGAGTGTTCATGCATACCCTAAATCCCAAGAGTAGAAGGGAGAAGAAGAAACTGTGGCACGGCAATTCCCCCAGGGGGTGATTTCTCACTTTCCCTCTCTCCAGTGAGCACAAGCCATCTTTAAAAGGCTAACATGTTTAGGTTAACAATTTTACTAAAGAGTACTCAAAGAAGAGACCAGCAGAGGGCATAACGGTTTCATTGCTGGACTCTCACATGGCCAACTGCAGTTCAAGTCCTGGACCTGGAGGCTTGAACCACACCGGGCATTTGTGCGTGCATACCCAAAATCCTGAGAAGAGAATCGAGGAGAAGGGATTACAGCATGATCATTTTCCCTGGCAGGTGATTTCTCTTTTTCTGTCTCTCTCTTACAAATAAACAAACAAACAAACAAAAAACTGTAAGAAAAAAAAAGGTTCAAAGAACCAGAGTCAAAAAAAAATTTTTTTAAACAACGTTCCTTTATTTTATGATCATTTAAAAAACTGAAAATGGTATATTATGAAACATAAATTCTTTTTTTTAAAAGCAGTTTTTGCCTTAAGTGTGTGTGGTGGCTGGAGAGAGAGATAAAGAGACAGTAAGAGGAAAAATAAGAAATCACTCGCCATGGGGGATGGCCGAACCACAATCCCTTCTCCTTCATTCTCCTCCCAGGATCTTGGGCATGCATACACACACACCCGGCATGAGTTTTAAGCTACCAGGTCTGGGATGTGAGCCACGGTCAGCCATGTGGGAGTCCAGAGATGCAACCACTATGCCATCTGCTGTCCCTTGAAATTGAAATTCAATGTCATTATTTTATTATTTTTTTTAACTTATTTTTTGCTACAGGGTGAGCTTGATCACCAGAGAGAGAAAGTGAAAATCACCCTCCAGGGGGATGGCCACTATGCAATCCTTTCTCTTCTTGGGATTTTGGGCATGCACATATACATGTCCAGTATGATTCTCAAACACCATGTCTAGAACTCGAACAGTGCAGTTGGCCATGTGGTATCCAGTGCCTTATCAGCCACAACACCTGCTGGTCCATGATTCAAAATTCTTAACCTCTGTTACTTTATTTCTATCATAACATAGGTCCAACAATAATATCTAGAAAACCATATATATATATATATATAGTGTTACCGGAGTATCAAGATAATTTGCAAATCTTTTACTATGACAAGCTCCATAAACAAGACAGTTTTCATATTAAGTTATTGCTGGTTTGCTTAACATAATATAGTTCAGTAAAATGCAAGCTGATATGGCTAATATGAGTCACATTTTAAAAAGTGATATATCTTGGGCCAGCAGGTGGTGTGGAGGCTAACATTCTAGATTCCCATATAGGCAACTATGGTTCAAGTCCCAGACTGGTACCTTGGAAATCATGCTGGGTGAGTGTTCATGCATACCCTAAATCCCAAGAGTAGAAGGGAGAAGAAGAAACTGTGGCACGGCAATTCCCCCAGGGGGTGATTTCTCACTTTCCCTCTCTCCAGTGAGCACAAGCCATCTTTAAAAGGCTAACATGTTTAGGTTAACAATTTTACTAAAGAGTACTCAAAGAAGAGACCAGCAGAGGGCATAACGGTTTCATTGCTGGACTCTCACATGGCCAACCGCAGTTCAAGTCCTGGACCTGGAGGCTTGAACCACACCGGGCTTGTGCGTGCATACCCAAAATCCTGAGAAGAGAATCGAGGAGAAGGGATTACAGCATGATCATTTTCCCTGGCAGGTGATTTCTCTTTTTCTGTCTCTCTCTTACAAATAAACAAACAAACAAACAAAAAACTGTAAGAAAAAAAAAGGTTCAAAGAACCAGAGTCAAAAAAAAATTTTTTTAAACAACGTTCCTTTATTTTATGATCATTTAAAAAACTGAAAATGGTATATTATGAAACATAAATTCTTTTTTTTAAAAGCAGTTTTTGCCTTAAGTGTGTGTGGTGGCTGGAGAGAGAGATACAGAGACAGTAAGAGGAAAAATAAGAAATCACTCGCCATGGGGGATGGCCGAACCACAATCCCTTCTCCTTCATTCTCCTCCCAGGATCTTGGGCATGCATACACACACACCCGGCATGAGTTTTAAGCTACCAGGTCTGGGATGTGAGCCACGGTCAGCCATGTGGGAGTCCAGAGATGCAACCACTATGCCATCTGCTGTCCCTTGAAATTGAAATTCAATGTCATTATTTTATTATTTTTTTTAACTTATTTTTTGCTACAGGGTGAGCTTGATCACCAGAGAGAGAAAGTGAAAATCACCCTCCAGGGGGATGGCCACTATGCAATCCTTTCTCTTCTTGGGATTTTGGGCATGCACATATACATGTCCAGTATGATTCTCAAACACCATGTCTAGAACTCGAACAGTGCAGTTGGCCATGTGGTATCCAGTGCCTTATCAGCCACAACACCTGCTGGTCCATGATTCAAAATTCTTAACCTCTGTTACTTTATTTCTATCATAACATAGGTCCAACAATAATATCTAGAAAACCATATATATATATATATCTATACACATAACTTTTATGTTATCCTGTTTGAGTATGGCGATATGCAAAATCTTCAGTGAAAAAGGTCTTCCTTCATAGAAAAGATAAAGTTAAGTGATACGATTAAACGTTTTAGGAAGTTACTGTGGTGTGGGGCTAGTTAATTTGTACTTATTGTGAAATAACCCAACTGGGTCAGTATCTTCATTCTGGAGGTAAAAGCATGGCAGCAGGGGACCAGCAGTTGGTGTAATGGCTAGGTTGCTGGACTCCCATGTAGTGGACTGCGGTTCAAGTCCCAGACCCGGTGGCTTAAACTCATGCCAGGCATGTGTACGTGTGTGCCCAAGATCCTGAGAGGAAGATGGAGAAGGGATTACGGTGTAGCCAACCCCCCTGGGGGTGATTTCTTGCTTTCTATCTCTGTCTTTTTTTTTGGGGGGGGGTTCGCTATAGGGCATGTGCGCGCGCCAGACAGACAGAGAGAGACAGAGAGACAGAAAGCGAGAAATCAACCCCCCAGGGGGGATGGTCACGCCACAATCCCTTCTCCTCCATTCTCCTCTCAGGATCTTGGGCATGCAAGCACACGCGCCCGGTGTGAGTTTTAAGCCACCGGGTCTGGGACGCGAACCGCGGTCGACTACGTGGGAGTCCAGCGACATAGCTATTATGCTAACTAGCTGGTTCCTTCTATCTTAGAGAGAGATTTTAGTGCACACGCTCTGTAGCACCTCCCCCTCCCCCCCAAAAAAAGTCAGTCAGGGCCATCAAATAGAGTGCACCTCCTTGCCCACACCTACTGCAAAACTGTCTGGTGCCCCTGAGCCCAAGATATTTTTATTCTGTAAATCCTCTGAAAAGTGTAGCTCTTCTGTGGGGAATGCACGTGAGAAGGCAGTCATCCGATGGCAGAGGGGGCACAGCTCATCTCGGTGTCTGCCACTGTTGCTCTTGCCCTCTGCTGCTTTATTTAATATCTCCCCTGTGGCAACTTTTTATCCAAACACATTTTCAAGTTAAAGAACAGTACAGGGGACCAGCAGGTGGCGTGGCTGTTAAGGTGCTGGACACTCCCACATGGCTGACCATGGTTCAAGTCCTGAACCTGATGGCTTGCTTTCTCACTTTCTCTCTCACTTCTCTCTCTGATCAAATTAAAATATATGAATGAATAAATAAAATTAAATAAAATAATTCTTGGAAAAAAAAAGAACAGTACAATGCAAACTGTGTATCTTCACTTTTGTCTAGGTTTATATAATATTTGTTTTCCACTCTCTGTGAATATCCAGAAATATAATATTCATATGTCAATAAAATATTATCTGTAGTGATTGAACGTATTAAGTAAATAAATTAAAAAATATATTATCTGATATATACAAGTTGAGTCTCTCTTATCTGAAGTGCTGGGGGCCAGAATGCTTCAACTTTCTGATATTTTTGGATTTCGGAATATCTCCATATACATAATAATTTATCTTGGGGATATGACTCAAACCTAAACACACAATTAATTTATATTTTATATGCACCTTATACACAGCTTGAAGGTAATTTTACAATTTTTTTTTTTAGAGAGAGATTTTTGTTACAGGGCATGTGTGCTTGCCAGAGAGACAGAAGGCAAGAAATCACCTTCTGGGGGGGGGGATGGCCATGCCACAGTCCCTTCTCTTCTATTCTCCTCTTGGGATTTTGGGCATACATGTGCCCAGCATGAGTTTAAGCTGCTCAGTCCGAGACTTGAACCATGGTCTACTACTATAAAGTAACCATTATACCATCTGCTGGTTCCCCCCATTATTTTTTATGGGAGAGATAATTTTGTTATAGGGCAAATCTGCTCGCTGGAGAGACAGAAAGGGACAGAAAATGAGAAATCACCTCCCGCCCCCACCAGGGAGGATAATCATGCTGCTGTCTGTTCTCCTCCATTCTCCTCTCGAGATTTTGGGCATGCACGCACACATGCCTGGCATGAGTTTCAAACCACCAGGTCCAAGACTGAACCATGGCTGGCCATGTGGGAGTCCAGCAACATATCATTATGCCATCTGCTGGTCCCACATAATTAATTAATTAATTAATCTATTTATCTACTTATTTGGAGAGATTTTTGCTATAGGGCACATATGCTCACCAGAAAGACAGAGAGAGAGAGAAAGACAGAGAGACAAAAAGCAAGAAATCACCTCCCAGGGCAGATGGCCACACCGCAATCCCTTCTCCGTTCTCCTCTCGGGATCTTGAGCACACACGCACATGCGCCTGGCGTGAGTTTAAGCCACCGGGTCTGGGACTTGAACCATGGTTGAGTACGTGAGAGTCCAGTGACATAGCCATTAAGCCAACTGCTGATCCCAATATTTTTATATTGTAGGATTCTGACTACAACCCATCAAAAGAGGTCAGGTGTGGAATTTTCCACAGATGGCATCTTTTTGGCACTCAAAAAGTTTTGGATATTAAAGCATTTTGAATTTCAGATTTTTGGATTAGGAATGGTCAACCTGCAATACATATTAAAATTTCCATAACTATCCCCAAACATTTAATATAGCTTCTTCTTGTGAAGTCTAATTTGAAAACCCAGTATTACATGCTATGATGTCTCTTTAGACTCCTTTTTTGGTCTTCTCATGATACTGTCATTTTTTAAATATGCAGGTCAACTGTCATGTAAAACGAATTATTATGTACTTTCAGCTAATCAATTCTCTATTGCTAGCTATAAGTGCACCCCACACATAAATAAATCACCAGTCATCCTTCTAATTTATAACTGTCAGGACACTGCTGTTATCTATTCCCTCTGCTCTTTATAGACCTAGAGGTTTTTGCTATAGGGTGTGTGTGCTCGCCAGGCAGACAGAGAGAGACAGAGAGACAGAAAGTGAGAAATCACCCCCCCCCAGGGAGGATGGTCATGCCGCAATCCCTTCTCCTCCATTCTCCTCTCGGGATCTTGGGCACGCACGCACACATACCCGGTGTGAGTTTTAAGCCACCAGGTCCGGGACGCCAACCGCGGTCAACTACGTGGGAGTCTAGCGACATAGCCATTACACTAACTGCTGGTGCCCTAGACCTAGTGGGTCTTTACCTCATTTTAAGGCTATCAACATCATCATAATAATCTTTAAGAGAGAACAGAAATGAATGGAAACATTCAGTTCCTAATAGTTAACCTGAAGTGATTAAGTGTCTTCTAATGGGATTCAATCAGTATGTCTATATAAAGGCCCAACTAATATTTGAAGTCACTGAGTTTGGAGCCAGCAGATGGCATAGCAGTTACATTGCTGGACTCCCACATGGCAGACTGCGGTTCAAATCCCAGACCTGAGGGCGTCAAAATCATGCCAGGCACATGTGCGTATGTGCTCAAGGTCACCGGAGGAGAATGGAGGAGAAGGGATTGCAGCACGGCCATCTCTCCTGGGGGTGATTTCTCACTTTCCATCTCACTGCCTCTGTCTCTCTCTAGTAAGGACATGTTCCCTAAGGCAAAAAACTTGGGGAAAAAATGTTACAGGAGTTTAGCAACTCCCCCTTCTATCACTTTTCTCACGATTTGCTTCTTGTCTAAATTCACAGTTGAAATGACAACTGTAGTCTTAACTCTGATTGCCCTATGCCTGGTTATCATATCACCTAGTTTTACTTTTCTGCACTCAAACATTTTCTCTCTGTAGTTATTTTTATTTACTTGTTACCTATATTTAGGACTTGTATCTCCCCACTGGAATGTAAGCTCTAAGAAAATCAGACTGTTGTTCATGTCATTTACTATACATCCAGGCACAGGCGACAGAACATTTTAGATATTCAATAAATATATAGCAGAGGGACTAAAACCACCACGGTAGAGTCTGACAGGTATACACGTAAATCCTGGCTCTGCCATTTACACTATATGAGTGCAAACCCCCCCACTTGACTTTCTATCACAGGGTTATAGTAAGGAACATAAAAAATAAAAGTACTTGGCACATAACTAGGCACAAAATAAGTGCTCAATGAACAGTAACTGGAATTACTATGAATAACAATAGCACCACAAATATGTTAGGGGAAAGGTCCCTCCCTCAGGTAAGCTCTGTAGCCTCAGCAGGATACGCAGACACTCTAAGGTTATGAGATAAAACTGAGCTCGTGAGGCTCTGGAGCAAAAGCCTAGCTTTGAACTCTGATTCTGCCACTTACTAGCAAGATGATCTCGAGTAAGTTATGTTACCTCTCTCCTTCTCAGTTTCCTTATCTGTAAAAATGGGTATTATAATAACAAGTTCAGAAGGGTGTTAAGAGGATTACATGAATGAATACGTATAAAACACATCACTTCAATAAATGGCCAACATTATTAACTGGTTCTTATCGCCACTCTGCTGGCACAGCTGCCTGGACTCAGTACAATGGAACTCTAAAGTCAGTACCAGCAGATGGTGTAGTGGTTAAAGTGCTGGACTCCCATTTGGTCACTTATCACAGTTTGAATCCTGCACCTGGCAGCTTGAAACTCATGTTGGGTGTGTATGTATGTGCGCCCAAGATCCTGGGAGGAGGGTGGAGAAGGGATTGTGGCATGGCCGTGTCCCTTGTGTGGTGATTTCTTGCTGTCTCTCTGGCAATGCCTTATAGCAAAAAATCTAAAAAACTCTAAAATCACAATGGCTCTGTCCTGCCATGCTGCCAGCTGGGCCTCCTAGACCTTAATATTCTCCAAAGGATCCTCTTCTTGTGCTGAAGTGTTACTATCGTGCTTTCCTCCCTCCAGCTCCGGTTCATCGCAGGGTCATGCTGTTCCCCTGTAAGGTGTCTGTCACTCACTCGCTGTACATCCTGCCAATTATGTTGGACGGCATCCCTGCTGCTCTCTTCCTATTGTTTTTGCTTTCATCTTTCTCAGCCCTTTCATACTCTTGTAAGTTTTTTTTTACCTTCCCCTACTTACATGAATGAAAAAAGCTGTGCTTCCAGTTTACAAGAATATTCTTCGTTGCCTAGGAAGCTAACTAATGAGCGACAGTACATCAGGTATGACCTCTGGCTCTTTCCAGTTAATGTTTATTTATTTTGCTGCATTTCCAAGGGTTTCTAAAACTACTCATTCATCAATAACTTCTTCTTACTTCTTCTGCATATTAGACAGTTTCAGAGGCTTATGGATATTGAAGGCTGGGATATAAATAACCAGGCGATTTTTGTGTACAGAAAGCAAATAATGGGACCAACTAGTGGTGTAGTAGTTAACATGGCTGGATTCCACATATCTGATGCATGATTCAAGCCCTAGATCTGAAGGACTTAGAACTGCGCCAGGTGTGTGTGCACGTATACCTAAAACGTCAAAAGGAGGGAGAGATGGAGAAGGGAATGCAGTGCGACCATTTCCCATGGTGTGCATGTAGGGACGTTTTCTCACTTTTCTTCTCTCTCTCTTTGTCCCCTATCTGGTGAGTGCATGTGCTCTCTGGAAAAAAAATTTAAAAGTAATAAAAAAAAGGCAAGTAATCACTAGGGCATCCAGATCCCACTAAGGATCCAGACTCCACATAACCAACTGCAGCTGAATCTTGGCCCCAGAGATTGAAAAACACACCAGGTGCAAGTGTGCCCCCAAATGTCAGCAGGATGGAGAAATGCAGGAGCAGAGATTACGGCATGACCATGTCCCATCAGAGGAGTGCTTTCTCCCTCTCTCCGACTCTCTGTCTCTCTCTAGGAAGTGTACCCGCTCACTGGCAATTGAAAAAAAAAAAGTGAAAGCAGATAATAACTTTCTTGTCAAGAAAACACATACTATTAAAGAATACCTTTTCTCTTTTTTCTTTTTGGCCTTAGGGCACCAGGACAAGTGTGCTCACTGGAGACAGAGGCAGTGAGAAGGAAAGTGAGAAATCACCCCTCATGGGAGATGGCCACACTGCAATCCCTTTTCCTCCACTCTCCTCCTGGAATCTTGGGCGTGCACGCACACAAGCCCAGCAAGATTTTTAAGCCACCGGGTCCTGGACTCAAACCGCGGTCAGTCATGTGGAAGTCCAGCGATGGAACCATTATGCCAGTAATATAATTTCCAGTAATATAATGCCAACACAAAGGTAGTTACTATATCTGATATTTACAAAAGATAATTTTAATAGATAATACTTTTCTGACCTCAGATAATTAAACCAGATTCTATTATATAATCTCTCCTAAGAACCTAGAGGTTTACTAGCATTAAATAACTGCTTGCGGAGTTACCTGCTTATGGTCTGTTTCTGCAACTAGACTGTGGGCTTCATGAGGTCAGGTAGCAGATGCATCTTACAATGTGGGTCAAAGAAAAAGTAAGAGTCACAGAGGGCAAATTCAAAGCTACGTGTTGAAATGTACTATTTAGGCTGTCACCAGCTGGTAGCATTACGGTTAAGGTGACTGGATCCTGGGGCCAGCAGGATGCATGGTGAAGGTATTGGGTTCCCATATGGCTGACTGTGGTTTGAGTCCTGGATCTGACAGCTTGAAAATCACACAGGGATTATGTGCATGCATGCCCAAAATCCCAAGAGAAGAATGGAGGAGAAGGAATTGTGGTATGGCCATCTCCCCAGGGTGTGATTTCTCATTTTCCTTTCTCTCTCTCCAGTTGAGTGCATGCACCTTATGGGGGGAAAAAAAGTCCCTAGATCTCACATGGCCGACTGTGTAGGATTGAATCCTGGACCCAGTGGTTTGAAAAACATGCTGGGTGTATGTGCATGTGTGCCCAAAGTCCCAAGATGAGCATGGAGAAGAAGGGACTGTGGCATGGCCATCCCCCTTGGGGAGTGATTTCTCATCCCATCTCTCCCATCTCTTTGTCTGCCTCTCTGTAACAAATGCACTAGCACAAATGGAAAGGAATTATCTAGGCTGTCTGACACTGGCAGATTGTCCCTTTGTGCCTGTTTATATTATGAAATAAAGAAAAAGTAATGCTAGCCATACTTCAATGTTACTATGAGGATGATAAGATGATTGTAGGGGTAGGCCCATAGCATGGTATTTAAGCACTGTGTATAGGAATCCAGATCCCACATGGCTTACTGTGGTTCGAGTCATGGCCCAAGTGGCTTGTAAAACACGGTAGGCATATGTGTAAGTATGCCCAAAATCCTGATGGAAGGAGAAACAGTGGAAAAGGGATTGCAAGTGACCATGTCCCACTGGGAAATGCCTTCTCTCTCTCTCTCATGAGCACATACACTTCTGGCAATTAAAATATAAAGACTGTAAAGACAGCTCTATGTAGGGTTCCATGAATGCCTCACAATGACAATGTGTTCAGTTTTTTAAATTAATATCAAAGACAATTTGGTTCTCCCTTGGCAGGGATTGGTACCACTTGATCTTGTGAAATATAGTATTGAAATACAGTATAAATTTAAAAGAAAGTGCTTGGCAGAAATGCATCAAGTTCAGCAAACTAGACCGTGTCAAGAACTAACCAAGTAGCATGTCTCCCTGTCACAGGGCTCTCTAGGTTACTGTCTCTCTTTTTTAGTCTGACTTACCTTGAAATCGTTGATGTGCAGGAACTCGTCGATGATGGACCTGCACTTCCTCTCCAGCTCCTCCTCCGACAGTGCAGGCCTGTCCGGGGCTGACACTGCTGAGAGCTCTGGCTTTGCTACGAGTGAGATAAAGAAAAAGTAAGGATGTAAACATGTCAGAAATTACTGTAAAAATGGTAGGATATGGTTGATGATATTTATGTATTGCTTCCTTGTTTTAGTAAAGGTATTTAATACATAAAATTTGACAAAGCAATACGCTTAAACACAGAATACAGAAACTTTTGTTTTAGAACAGATGTACACTAAGTAACTTCATAAAAAACAACAGCAACATATTTTTTTTTTGAGAGGTTTTTTGCTATAGGGTGCGTGCGCTCGCCAGACAGACAGAAACAGAGACAGAAAGCGAGAAATCGCCCCCGGGGGAGATGTCCACGCCGCAATCCCTCTCCCTCCGTTCTCTTCTCGGAATCTTGGGCATGCATGCACACGCGCCCAGCGTGAGTTTTAAGCCACCGGGTCCAGGACAAGAACCGCAGTCGACTACATGGGAGTCCAGCGACATAGCCATTATGCCAACTTCTGGTCCCCATATGATAGCAATTAACGGAATGTACGGACATAACAAACTTGTGTGATTAGAGCTTTTTCATTCCTTTTTTTTGGAGAGGTTTTTGCTATAGGGCGCATGTGCTCGCCAGACAGACAGAGAGAGACAGATAGAAAGTGAGAAATCACCCCCAGGGGGGATGGCCACGCTGCAATCCCTTCTCCTCCACTCTCCTCTCAGGATCTTGGGCATGCACGCACACGTGCCCGGCGTGAGTTTAAGCCACCGGGTCCGGGACACGAACCACGGTCGACTATGTGGGAGTTCAGCGACATAGCCATTACGCTAACTGCTGGTCCCATTCCTTTTTGTATTTTGACTACTTCTCATTGCTTCAACGATGAAGGACACCTCGGCGGCCCTGATAGTCCCACCCTGCTGACCACAGTGCTTGGCCACACCAGCCCTTCGGCAGTGGCTTGAAGATGCTGCAGTCCCTCCTACTGACCTTTGCTCAGGGTGCTCTGACTGTGTGGATTGCTCCTTCCCTCTGTTCCATATCCACCTCCCCTTGCAAACCTGCTTCATCCCTACTGGACCTTTGGATGAGGGAAGCCTTTTCCAACACCACACCTGCACCCTAATTCTAGCAAATTCGTAGAACTACTTAATAAAGGTCTTCCTAATCCAGTAGAAGGCTGAGAGCGGGGATCGAGAGCCTAAAACTCACTATACATCTAGGGAACAAGTGACCCAAACAACACACACCCAGAGGACAGCTGGACAACATTATTCACCATACCCAAGGCATTTTCATGTAGTATCCTGTTACGTGCCACAAGTACCTAGCACAGGAAGGAAGGGAGCTGCATGTTCTGAAAGCTAGCTGATCTGAAGTCTATACCAACTGAGAGAAGACACTCCAGTTTGCCTCTGAAGTCCATTCAGAGGCTACAGCTATGAGAAACAACTTGTTTACTTCACTTTGATAGTGAAATCATTTCTTTTTAAGGGTGATTTTTACAGACAGAAAGCGAGAAATCACCCCCATGGGGGATAGCCACACTGCAATCCCTTCTCCTGTGTTCTCCTCTTGGGCTCTTGTGCATGCACGCACACATGTCCACCGTGAATTTTAAGGCACTGGGTCCGGGACCTAAACCAGGGTCAACTATGTGGGAGTCCAGCGATATAACCATTATGCCATCTGCTGGTCCCAATAATGAAACAAATTTGAAAGTGATATACATGCTGATTAATAACCAGTACTACTTCATGATTAAGATGGAAAAGATAATGACGACTATAATTTAAACTATTCATCTGTCTGTCATCATCATCATCACGTTTTTGAAAACTTAGTATTTATCAGGTAATGTTCTAAGTATTTACGTGCATTAACGTCTCATTCGTCTCATTTGATCTTCATAACCCTATCAGGTAGGTATACTTATCCCCATTTAACAGATGAAGAAACTGAAACACAGGTTAAATGTATGAGCATTGTCTGAGCTGTTCCTCTGAGAATACACATGCTGAATACACATGCTAAATACACACAAAATCCCAGCTACAAAGGAAGAGGAAAGCAACAAAAGACAATCTGGTACTTTGTATTCAGTGTGCCTTGCTATGGCCCAATGACCTGAGAATATTCTACATTTGAGGGCCCCAAGCAGCACTTATACACAGTGCAGTCAGTGGAGAGATAAAGACTTTTAAGAAACTCAGACTGCTAAAAATACAGGAAGAGGACCCTATCAGTGTAACATTTAATAGAGTAAAAGGAAAATTGACAGATTGCTCAGCCAAGGCTGAAACTAGGGACCGGGAACTGTTACAAAACTATGAAGCATTCTTTAACTTTTAAGGTGCTGATATTTGAAATCTACTCAGTCAAAAAGTCTCTTTTGTATTTTTTCTTTCAGTTGAAAGCCCAAGTCTCCAGTGTGGATCTGTCCCTGAGTCTCTCACCTGCCTCCCTCGTCTTGTTCCGGTCAGCCTCAGCGCTGCTCCTTTCCACATCCACGCCTCCTGTAAGCTGTTTCACGGTCTCTAGCATCTCTCTCCGCTGCTCTTCTTGAGACTGATTGTCTAACAGGTCTTTACTGCTGCTGCCCCTCATGAAAGTGTATGGACGAGCCGTTGCAGATGGAAGGGGCTTGTCCTTCTTTTCCCTGCCC
>NW_006159616.1:3145974-3146993 GCF_000334495.1 Tupaia belangeri chinensis | reverse complement strand
TGATTCTTCTCCCTGCCCATGCTTCCACGACTTAAAAGATTTAAAAAAAAAAAAACAACACTTTTCAAAAGAAAGACAACCCTATCCCCCATATATTCACATTATAAAATAACATGAAGACTTTATGAAAGTATACAGAATAATTTTTCACAGATAACATTAGATGTTTGAGGCACTAATTATACACACATGCGCATGTGCGTGTACACACACACACACACACACACACACTTGCCCCCTGAATGGCATGTGCACCCGCCAGACGCTGAGACACAGAAAAGAGAAAGCACTCCTCTTGGGGAATGCAACGGTCATGCTACAACCCCTTCTCTATCACCTGTCCCTCCTTTCACGATTTTGGGTGTGCACATATACTTGGCATGCTTCTCAAGCTGTTGGGTTCAGAACTGATGGTCGGCCATGTAGGGTCTGACGATCTTAACCATCAGGCCATGGAGCTGGCCAAGGCACCAATTATATTTAAATATATATATAAAAAAATCAGAATGCTTTAGGGTGGAAGGTGGCATGGTGGTTAAGGTCGTCAGATCCTACACGTGGCTGACTGTGATTGAGTCCTGGGCCTAGGTACCTGAAAAATGTGCTGGGTGTGCGTGCGAACATGCCCAAAAGATCGAAAAAAGAAAGGGAGGACCACCCCCCAAGTGGGGTAGTTTGCCACTTTCCCTCTCTGTATGTCTCTTGGGCCAGTGCACATGCTCTATAGCAAAAATAATAAACACATAAATAAATAAATCAGAATGCTTTAAATTTCTTAAGATGCTTTAATTTGCTTCTCTAGTGGTAAAAGAGATACTATTTAATTTTTTTATTTCAGTAGTAACTATTTTAATTTTTAAAAAATCTAAGAAAAAAAGAAAGTGGTAAATGTATGAGCTAAATGAATGAGACAAATACCATGAAAACATGGTACCATTATCTTGGAAATAATTCCATAATATTTTACTCAGAAACTTCAATCATATTAAAAAAGAGAACAAAGTAAAAGTAGTATTTAA
>NW_006159616.1:3145031-3145960 GCF_000334495.1 Tupaia belangeri chinensis | reverse complement strand
TATATATATATATTTCATAGCCCCCTATTTAGCCTTCGCTTAGCCAATTCTAACCAGTTGGGCAAGAAGTTCCTTGGCCCATGACAGTTCGAAAGCAGCAGATGAAGAGAGAGGAGAAATTAGAAGCCGGACAGTGATCTAACCACATGAAAGAACATACACAAGCATCTAAGAAGCAGAGCCATCGGGGAGACTACGCCAGGGCTCAGAGGCACAGCACATCCACAGCACGACCGACGCTCGCCGAGAAGCCCAGGCATCACGACAAGTTGGCCTGTGCTAATAAGTACACTGTTTCAAAAGCCAGGGAGACAAGGAACGTAGTTTAGGAAGTCTATCTAACCAAACTGACTACAATAGTTAAAAAAAAAAATAAAAGTAAAATTAGAGAGTGCGTAATGAAATGTCAGCCCTGGACAGACAGGTGGTGCAGTGGTCCAAGTCCGGGACCTGGCGACTTTAAGAATAAGCTGGTAAGAATAAGCCCAAGATCCTGAGAGGAGAGTGGAGGAGAAGGGACTGCAGCGTGGTCACCCTTGTGGGGCTGCTTTCTCTCTTTATTTCTTGCTCTCTGGTGAGTACATGTGTCCTATACCTAAACTAAAACAAAACAAAACTTTGGTTCTAAAAGTGCTTCATTAAAGATTTTATTTGGGGCCAGCAGATGGAGTGGTGGTAAAGTGTTAGACTCCCACATGGCCAACTGTGATTCGAGTCCAAGAACTGGCGGCTTGCTTTTTCACTTTCCCTTTCTCTCTTTCTGATCAAATTAAGAGATAATGATAACAAATAAAATTAAATAAATAACTCATTTTTAAAAGAATTATTTTATTTATTTATTTAAATTTTTTGATCAGAGAGGGACAGAAAGAAAGAGAGAGAGAGAGAGAGAGAGAGAGAGAGAGAGAGAGAGAGAGAGAGAGAGCAAG
>NW_006159616.1:3118505-3144992 GCF_000334495.1 Tupaia belangeri chinensis | reverse complement strand
GAGGTTTTCACTATAGGGCGCGTGTGCTCACCAGACAGACAGAGACAGAGAGACAGAAAGCGAGAAATCACCCTCCCAGGGGGATGGTCACGCCTCAATTCCTTCTCCTCCATTCTCCTCTGGGGATCTTGGGCACGCACGCACACGCGCCCGGCATGAGTTTCAAGCCACCGGGTCCAGGATGCAAACCACGGTTGACTACGTGGGAGTCTAGCGACATAGCCATTATGCTAACTGCTGGTCCCCTAAAGAGAAATTTTTGCAGGGCCAGCAGGTGGCATGGTGGTTAAGCGTGCTGAACTCCCACATGGCCAACTGTGGTTTGAGTCCTGGACCTGGTGGCTTATTTTCTCACTCCTCTGTCTCTCGCTCTATCCATCTCTGGTCAAATAAAAATACATAATAAATAAATGAAGTTAAATAATTATTTTAAAAAGAAAAAAACGAGAGAGAGAGAGAGACTTCTGCTATAGGGCATATACATTTGCCAGAGAGACAGAAAGCAAAAAAATCACCCCCCTCCTCGGGGGATGGTCATGCTACAATCCCTTCTCCTCCATTTTCCTCTCGGGATTTTGGGTAGCATGAACATGTGTCTGGTGTGAGTTTTAAGCCACCATGTCAGGGACCTGAACCATGGTTGGCTATGTGGGACTCCAGCAATGTAACTACTACAACATCTGCAGACCCCAATAATTCTTTAAAATTTTTTTATTCTTGAACAGTCCCATAGCCTAGTGGTTAAGGGAGCTGTAAGCCACAACTGACTGATCACTCTGGAGGCTTGAAAAACATGCCAGATACATGTGCATGCATGCCCCAGAGCATAATGAGATGGAGAAATAGAGAAGCGTGACCACACTCCACTGGAAGGTGCTTTCTCCTTCTCTCTCTCTTTCTCTTCCTTACTCTGCTGCTTTGTTTCTCTCTTACAAGAATGAGCACTCAGTGACAAAACTGTCTTAAGTTTTTTTTTTTTTAACTTAATTTTATTTATTTTAATTTGACCAGAGAGAGGTGGGGCAGGGGTGGGAGGGAAGGAAGAAGGAGAGAAAGAGAGAACATGAGAAAGCAAGCTGCCAGGTCCAGGACTTGAACTGCAGTCAGACATGTGGGAATCCAACACCCTTAACCACCACACCATCTGCCGGCCCTGATGATTAAAATTAAAAAAAAAATTTTGTCACTGTATTTCAGATCTTCACTCCTTCTACATAAACCAACAATAGAATACTTCTACTGTATCAATCACAGAAAAGGAAAGTAGAAAGATAGTAGAATCCAGAGATCAGTGAAAACTAAAGAACAATCTCAAATATAACCTGAAAGCAGTGACAAAGAAATATACGGATGCCATTCTCTAATTCATACACTTGAGGGCGCGAGGTTATTCCACAGCACCTTGGAACATGAGTGGAGAGTCCTAGACATGCCTCCAAGGCTCGCTGGGCAGCCTGGCTTTCTCTCTTGCTCCCTTTTTTTCATTAGTTTACTATAAGGCATATGCGCTCACCAGAGAGAGACAGTGGCAAAGTAGAAAAACAACCCCCCAGGGGGATGGCCATGCCCCAATCTCTTCTCAGGATCTTAGGCATGCACACACACATGCCTGGCATGTTTTTCAAGCTGCTGGGTCTCAGACTCAAACTGCTCACTTGGTCTATGAGAGATTCACCTGCCCTAACTGCTAGCCTTTTTAAAATTCTAATTAAAAAAACAATTTAAAGCTTATTTATTTCTGGAGATGTGAGAGACTGACTGCCAACAAGGTCTCACCACACTGGGCTACTTCTCCCCGCCTTCTGGGCAGCCAGGGTCACAAGCTCACCTGTGGGTGTACCAGTGTGTTCAGATCAACCCAAGACCCAAATCCTGAGCCTCCTCACACGGTTGCAGTACTGTGCATCAGCACTTTACTGCTTCTGCCTCTGAGGCTGGGTCAGGCTTGGCTTTCTTTTCTCTCTTTATAAATAATTATTTATTTATATAATTCTTTTTTGATTATTATCTTTTAATTTGATCAGAGAGAAATGGAAAGTGAGAAAGAAAGCTGTAAGGTCTGAGACTCAAACCACGGTCACCCATATGGGAATCCGGTGCCTTAACTACCACACCACAGCTGGTCCCAAGGCTTGGCTTCATTAAGGAGCAAAAAAAGAGATGTTTGCCAAATAACTTGCCTTCCCTTCTATCCTCTTGCAAATCCACTGAACGAAATTAGAAGATATGAAGACAAAACTTTAGAGATCAAGAAATGCACCTGTAAGTTCTGTCACTGTAGTATGTTTATGGGTGTGTGTATCGGGAGAGAGACAGAGACAAGCAAGATGTATTTGAACCAAAACAAAAAGTGGGCTTCTCACCTTGTTAAGGTCCTCCGTGAATCAAACTCTAAAGGTGTAGATGATGCAGACCCTGAGGGGGCTGGAGGTTGCAAAGCAGAGAATCTGTTTAAACTGGAAGCACTTGACCTTAAGGCATCTATAGTGTTGAGGATTCAGAAAAAAATACAAATCACATGACTGAAGTACTCATTTGCCTGTCTCACTGGAGTAGGACCTAAGACCAGGTGTTCCTTTTCTTTTTTTCTTAAGGTTTTTGCCATAGGGCATGTGTACTCGCCAGAGAGACAGAGAGAGGGAACATGAGAAATCATCCCCTGGGAGGATGGCCACACCACAATCCCTTTTCCTCCATTCCCCTCTTAGGATTTTGGACATGCACACATGCGCAGGATGCTTTTCAAGTCGTAGGGTCTGGGCCTTGAACTGAGATTAGTCATGTGGGAATCCAGCCCCTTAACCACCACACCACCTGCTGGCCTCAAGATCAGGCCTTTCAGCTCAAGTAATGCCAATCTCATGGTTCACTTATACTTTGAGAAACAAAGCATTTGCGAGAATCTGTATATATAAGAGTTAAAAAAAAAAACCTTTGTTCATTACAGCCACTTGCTCCTTTAAAAACATAATTAAATTATCTTGGGTAGGGCATAGGGCTGGGGTGGCAAAAAGAGGAGGAAGGCAAGCAGTAACAGAACAAAATGTTGTACCTAAGAAAATGAACCAATATAAATGCTATGATCTAGTTTATATAAGTTTGTGAATGTGGATTTAAGTGAATAATGAAATTTTGCCAAAAAAAATTTTTTTGAGAAATTTTTTGCTATTGGGCACGTGCAATCACTGAAGAGACAGAGAAGAAGACAGAAAATGAGAAATCCTCCTCCAGGAGGGATGGTCATACTGTAATCCCTTCTCTTCCATTCTCCCCTCAGGATTTTGGGCACGCACACACACACACCCAGCATGAGTTGAGAGCTGCTGGGTTTGGGATTTGAACCATGGTTAACCATGTGGGAGTCCAGCACCTTAACCACTATGCCACTTACTGGCCCCCCAAAATATTTTTAAATAGGTATAAATTATTTAGTAGAAGAAACATACAGGAAGGCGATGACCAAGTCTTGCTTTGTTCCAGTGGGTTTCTTCAGCTATTAAGATGTACTTGTGGTGGCAGTTATGTTAGCCAGAAGCGGTCACCAGTAAATATTTGGCCATGATTAGTCTACAAACCTTTTCCTAAAATAATCATTTAATGACTGCGGGAATGCTCCGTAAGGCATGCACTAACAGACCACACCCAGGTTCAAGAAGGGAGGCTCCCTACTTACCGGTCTCACTGGCCTTTGCTCCACCACTGCTGCCTTTCCCCCAGCTGCCCAACTGCGCTTTAGGTACCAGCTGAATTTTCTCATCAATCGTGGGCTGTAATGAAGTGATCTCAAGTCAATTATAGGAAATATTCTAGAAGAAGCATTTCCTTTTTCTTCTTAAGTGCAGTAGAACCAATTGTAACAAGGAGATTTCGTGCAGAATGCAATTTAAGAAACATAAATTAGAGCTGTTCTTGTTAGATTAAGAGCCCTGTGGCCCCGTTGAACTCTAGTTTCCACAAGACAGTCTGAAGACAGAGGCAGGAAAATACATTCAGGTCCTCCTGTTAAAGACGGTTCATTAACTTGCCAAATGTAAGCATGCTGATTGTACAATTCATATAAAACAGAAAAAAAGAAATACATGAAAACTACAAAATTAATTACTTAATTTTCATATAATTGTCAGAAATAGTCGTAGACACAAAAATTTCATGGTGGGGCTAGGGAAGAGGGTGAAATGTGTGTATTCAACAAGGATGAATAAGAAAAAAAGAATGGGAGCAGCAGTGGCATGGTGGCTAAGGTGCTAGGTTCCCACATGGCTGACTACGCAGTTTGAATCCTGGACATGGTGGCTTTGAAAATCACACAGGGCGTGTGTGTGTGCATGCCCCAAATCCTGACAGGCGAATGGAGAAAGGATTATGGTATGGCCACATCCCCTGTGGGGTGATTTCTCACTTTCCCTCTCTCGCTCTGTCTTTCTGGCTAGCGCACAGATCATATAGTAGAAATTAAAGAAAAAGAGAACAGAATATTAGACCAGGTGTACAGGGAGTTAAAGTGCCTGATCTCTCTCACATTTTACCCTCTAGGCTTCCGTGGTAATGCATATGATCATAAAATATATGTAACAAAAGCTGTAACAAACTTGAAGGTATTTCCATTATTCTGATGGCTCATAGTATGAGAGGAGTCTTTAGAAAAATGCTGCCTTGCTATGAAACATGCACACAAACCTCTTTAGATTAACAATAAATACATTTATGAGGCCATCAGGTGGCGTGGTGGTTAAGGATGCTGTACAACCACATAGCTGACTGCAGTTCGAGTCCTGGACCTGACAACTTGTTTTTCACTTTCTCTCTCTCTCTTCCCCTTCTCTTGTCAATTTAAAAATAAATAAATACATAATTAAAGTTAAATAAAATAATTCTTAAATAAATAAATATGTTTAATGATTTTTTTTTTCTGGAGAGGTTTTTTACTATAGGGCGCATGCGCTCACCAGACAGACAGAGAGACACATAGAGACAGAAAGTGAGAAATCACCCCCCAGGGGGTATGGTCACGCCGCAATCCCTTCTCCTCCATTCTCCTCTCGGGATCTTGGGCATGCACGCACACGTGCCCGGCGTGAGTTTTAAGTCACCGGGTCAGGGACGCAAACTGCGGTCGACTACGTGGGAGTCCAGCGACATAGCCATTATACTAACTGCTGGTTCCATGTTTAATGATTTTAAAGATTTTCTAGACCATTATGTAGAGGACCTATAGTAAAACTATTAGAAGACACAGTTTATTAACTAATAATTTTCATTTAAAAAAACTTACCAGAATGCACTTGTGTTTGTCAGAGACAGAAAAAGGGAGAGTCACCAAGCACCATCCAGTGGGGCATGGTCACTCTACAAACACTCCCCTGTCACTTCACCCCGCTGGGATTTTGGACGTGCACCTATGCCCAGTATGTTTCTTTTTTTTTCCTTCTTTTTTTAAAGAGTTATTTTTATTTAACTTAATTTACTATTGTTATTATTTTCCATTTGACCAGAGAAAGACAGAGAAAGAGAGGGAAAGTAAGAAAGCAAGCCGCCATGTCTGGGACTTGAACCATGGTCAGCCAGGTGGGAGTCCAGTGCCTTTAACCACCACGCCACCTGCCAGCCCCCAGCCCAGTGTGTTTCAAGATGCAAGGTCTAGGATTCAAGCTGCAGTTGGCCATGTGGGATTGGACTCCCTTAACCACTAGGTCATAGGGTCATCCAAAATTTACATACTTCTAAAAATATTAAGGTAGTAATGTTGGAAAGTTTAATACCACACTTTTTGTGTGTGTTTTTGTTTTGTTCCCATAGGGTGTGTGCAGTTGCGAAAGAGAGAGAGAGAGAGAGAGAGAGAGAGAGAGAGAGAGAGAGAAATCACTCCATAGGGGGGATAGCAACATCACGATCCCTTCTCCTCCAGTCTCCTCTCAGGATTTTGGGCACGCACACACGTGCCTGGCATGAGCTTTAAGCCTCTGGGTCCAGAACTCGAATCATGGTCAACTATGTGGGAATCCAGCAATGTAACTATTACTCCTTCTGCTGGTCCCAGTGATTCTTTAAACATAAGTTTTGGTTAAAAGAGTCTCTTGGGCCAGGCCATGATGTGGTGATGAAGGCAGACAGACCCTACATGGCCAACTGTACAGTTTCAGTCTCAGACCTGGAGGCTTGAGAGACACACTGGGTGCATGCGCATAGGTGCCCAAAATCCTCAAAGGAGGGAGTACTTTCTCTCTAGTGAGTACATGTACCCTTAGGCAAAAATAACCAAAAATTAAAATAAGTTCTCTAGAGTAAAAGTGGAGGTAGACAGGAGTCAGGTTGCTTTCAGCAACAGAATTCCTATTCTGAGAAATAAACAACTAAAAGAATGTACCAGAATCTTGGAGAACAGGGCCCTAACTAATTATAGCATAAGAAAAACCCAGAGGGGAATGTTCTATCCTGAAGCAAAGCATCGACAAAACCATGAAGATGCAAAATTACAGAGTCAATTTTATTCTTTTTTTTTGGTTTGTTTGAGAGAGAGGTGTTTGTTATAGAGCGTGTGAGCTCACTGGAGAGATAGAGACAGAGGCAGGAAGCGAGAAATCCCCCCCCAGGTGTATGGCCACGCCACAATTCCTTAATCTCTAGTCTCCTTTTAGGATTTTGGGCATGCACGCACACGTAACCGGTGTGTTTTGAGCCACCGGGTCGAACCAGAGTCGACTACAGTGACATAGCCATTATACCATCTGCTGGTCCACAGAGTCAGTTTTATTCTGATTTTCTCAAAATCTCTTTTTTATTTTTGCCTGTTACCTTCTTTCTTTTGATTTCACATTAGCTTTAGATTATCTTTGGTACTTCTGCCGATGAGTTGCCAATTTTATGGAAAGTATATTACTAGGTCATCGGGAAAGTTATGATGCATTTTTACACAGAAAAACATAGAAAATACATCATGACTTTCCTGACATCCTAATATAAGTAAAGGTCAAACTAGACTTTTAAACTCACTGGACTGCTGAAGTTTATATTTTCACCAAATTTAGTTCTACTTTCTCTCCATTCTCCAAAGTTCTCCATTGTAGCTACAAAGATCAACTACTATGGAAAACATCTAGAAGAAAATTCCTTCCTCTTACTGCCTATGGATTCTCAAGATTGAGGACAGTAGAGAATACAAACACTAAAGAATGATTTCTAGTAGGTCTTCTGTAATTTCTTTCAAGTCTTGGATATTGTAAACCATCAATTCCTTTCACTGTTAAATTTAAACAGGTCACTGCTTCTTTTTTTTTTTTTTTTGGAGAGGTTTTCACTATAGGGCGCATGCACTCGCCAGACAGACAGAGAGAGACATAGAGACAGAAAGCGAGAAATCACCCCCCAGGGGGGATGGTCACGCTGCAATCCCTTCTCCTCCATTCTCTCGGGATCTTGGGCACACACGCGCACGCGCGCGGTGTGAGTTTTAAGCCGCTGGGTTCGGGACGCGAACTGCAGTCAACTACGTGGGAGTCCAGTGACATAGCCATTATGCTAACTGCTGGTTCCCGTCACTGCTTCTTTCACAGATCTAAGTATACATTGTATAAAAGTTTGCAACTGTTTAAGACTTCTCAAGTCTTTGTTTTCATCTCTCTTCCATTAAACATCTCATAGCTTGTAAGAATTAACCTAGTCAATTCCTTGTAGCAATCTTTCACAGAAATAAAGAAAACACTGAGATAAAAATGTAGAACACACTGATCAACAATGACTATTAGAAAAGTTCTGGGACAGCAGATGGTACAATGGTTATATCGCTGGACTCTGATGTAGTTGACCAGGGTTTGAGTCCTGGACCTGTTGGCTTAAACTCACACCAGGCGCATTGTAAGCATGTGCCCAAGATTTCCCAAGAGGAAAATGGAGGAAAAGGGATTGTGGTATAGCCATCTCCCGGGGGGTGGGGTGGGGGGGAGTGGTTGGTGATTTTCTGCTTTTTGTCTCTCTGGTGAGTGCATGTGCCCTATAGCAAAAATCTCTCTCTAAAAAAAGAAAAAGAAAAGTGCATTACAAAACCACCACTCTAGAGCCAGCTTGTGGTGTGGAGTGGTTAAGACAGCTGGATCCACATGGCCCACTTAATGGTTTGAATCCCAGACCTGGCAGCTTGAAAAAGACACCAGGTGCATGCGCATGCGGGAGTGCCCCCAATCCCAAGAGTTGAGTGGCAGTGTGGCCAGCCCCTCAGGGAGACGATTTCTTACTTTCTTTCTCTCACTTTCCCAATCTCTCTCTGTCTCTCTTTGTTGAGCATATGTGCCCAACGGCAAAACAAACAAACAAACAAACAAACAAAAAAATCACCACCTTATAAGATATATACAATTATGCCTATATGCCTATTTTAAATGAGAAAGAAGTATTTTTGAGACTCATGTTTTGTGTCTGTTGTAAACTGTCTTTTAAATGTCACACTCACCTTCGTGATTTTCAGGAATTTTGAGGGGTCCAGTACCCGGCTGTTCTTGGCCCCCTGGACGGTATTCCACCCACCTTCATCCACTCTCTGGACTCCTGCAGGGAGAGAATGACCCAGTCTTACGTCTCAAGTCCATCTGACACGGAAAGAGTTAGCAATATTTTCAACTCAGCTGCTCCAATCAAAACCGAGGAAAAAGACAAAAGAGGCCATGAGAGCTCTGTTAACATCTCTGTAATGCCCACAACGTGAAAATACCAAGCAGAAGCACTCAGCTTATACAGGCTCTCCCGTGAAGCATTACTGAATTGGAAGAAAATGGCTAACACAAACGAATATTCAGTGCTGGACAAGGCAGGGCCAAATCTAGTGGTCTATATAGGTAATGACTAGGATACTTGGAGAATTCAGATGGAAACTATTCCAAACTTTATTTCACTTAATGGTGTCAAGTGTCATGAATATGCTTTGATCTTTTCAAACCTGCTCCTCCAATATTTCAATTGTTTCAGTGGAAAAGCCTTAACTCCTCTTTCTCTCACACTTCACATCCAATCTGTCAGAAAATCTGTCAGTTCACCCTTTTATGTTAAATTCAGAATCTAGCCCCTTCTAACTATGACCAACATCAGGAGTCTTGTTTTAAGCCACTAACATCTTGTTTTTTTTGTTTGTTTGTTTGTTTTGTGTTTTTTTTTTTTTTGAGAGTTTTTTTTTGCTATAGGGCACGTGCGCTCGCCAGACAGACAGACAGAGACAGAGAGACAGAAAACGAGAGATCACCCCCCAGGGGGATGGCCATGCCGCAATCCCTTCTCCTCCATTCTCCTCTCAGGATCTTGGGCACGCACACACACGTGCCTGGCCTGAGTTTTAAGCCACCGGGTCCAGGACGCGAACCGCGGTCGACTATATGGGAGTCCAGTGACGTAGCCATTACGCCAACTGCTGGTCCCAACATCTTGTTTTTTTCTTCCTCTTCATTCTGTAGAGTGAGAGCACTTGCCAGAAAGACATAGTGAGACAGAGAGGGAAAGGGAGAAAACACCCCCAGAAAGGATGCCCATTTCCTTCTCCTCCATCTCCCCTTGGGATTTTGGGCATAGACACGTGCCTGGTGTTTTTCAAGCTGCCGACTCCAGGACTTGAACTGTGTAGTCAGTCATGTGGGATCCAACACCCCAACCACCATACCACCTGCTGTCCCCGCTAAGCCACCAACATTTCCTTCCTGGATCACTGTGAAAGCTCCTCCTTGGCTTCTTGGCTTCCCCACCTTGTCTGCTCTCATTATGGCAGGCAGTTGATCCATGCAGTCTGACAGCATGTCAGACTCTGTCACGTTTCTGTTCAAAACACTTCTGATAGCTTTTTATTTTACTCAGAGAAAAAGACAAAATTCCCTATAAATGGCCTCCCAAGCTCTAAATAACCTGGCCCTTCCTGCCTCTTAGTCCCCAGATACTACTTCTGCCCCTCTGGCCCTTAGCTCCAGACACAAAGACCTCACTTGCTTTTCCATGAAAATGCTTTCATGGGCCAGCAGGTGGCATGGTGGTTGAGGTGCTTGGACTCCCACATGGCCGACTGTGGTTTGAATCCTTGATCCAGTGTCTTGAAATTCACACCAGGCACATGTGCATGTGTGGCCAAAATTCCTGGAGGAGAATGAAGAAGGGATTGTGGCATGGCCATCTCCTCTGGGGGATGATTTCTCACTTTTCCTCTCACAAGAAAAAAATTTTAAAAATACTTTCCAGGGCCTTTGTACTTAATGATTCCCTTTGCTCAAAACCTCTTTTCCTCTGGCCAGCCTGTGGCCTGGTAGCTAAGGAGGCTGGATTCCAAACAATCTGCAGTTCAAGTCCCAGACCAGGCAGCTTGAAAATCATGCAAGGTGCATGTGCACCACATGCCTAAAATTCCAGAAGGAGGGAGAGTTGTAGGAGAAGGGATTGTGTGCCCAAGTCCCACGAGGAGGTGGAGGTGAAGGATCCTCCTTCCTCTTTCTCTCTGGCTATCTCTCTCTGATTAAAACACATACTCTGGGGACCAGCAGATGGCATAATGGTTACATATCTGGACTCCCATGCAGTTGACCACAGTTCGAGTCCTGGATCTGGCAGCTTAAAACTCACGCTGGGCATGTGTGTATGCCCAAATCCCAAGAGGAGGAAGGCCTGAGGTGTGGCCATCCCCCTAGGGGATTTCTTGCTTCCTGTCTCTTTGGTGAGCACACATGCCCTATAGCAAAGAAAAAGATAAATAAATAAATAAATAAATAAATAAATAAATAAAGTTAAATATAAACAAAAATTCTTAAAAAGAAAAAATCACATGCTCTGGCAAATTAAAAAAAAAAAAATCCTTTCCCCCCAGATATCTAACATGACTTAATTCCGTCACCTGCTTCATTTCTTTGCTCCAACAATGCCAACTTTCGTAGATTCCCCAACCTCCCTATTTAAAACAGCAACCTTGAACCTGTCCCATAGCTTAGCAGTTAAGTCCTTTGTAGAGGATGCCAGATCCCATATGGTCTACTGGCCCAGTGACTTGAAAAACCATGCTGGATGTGTGTACTGGTGTGTCCAAAATCTTGATGGGATGAAGAAATGGAAGAAAAAGGATTGTGGTATGACCACACCTCATTGAGGGGTGCTTTCTGTCTGTCTGTCTGTCTGTCTGTCTGCCTCTCTCCACCTCCTCCAGCAAAACAAAACAAACAAAACTTCAGTGTTTTCTCACCAAGCTTTATACTCTCCACTTTTTCTTTTGTTTTTCTATAGAATAAACTCATTTGACAAATAATATACTTTAATAAAGTATTTACTGTTTCTGCCTCTCCTCAGTCCTGCCACTGTAGATACAAGCTACATGAAGGAAGGGAGTTTGTCTCTCTTATTAAATGACAGCCACTCCATAACTATTTGTTGAATGAATGAAAATCACCAGTGTCTATCTAAAAAGTTTTTTAAAAAAATAATTAATTTTATTAATTATTATTGTTTAAGTTTTCTATAGGGTGTGAACACTCACCAGAGAGAGATAGAGAAAGCTAGAGAGCAAGCCACTGAGTTCATGATACGAACAGGGGTCGGCCATATGGAAGTCCAGTGGCTAACCATGATGCCACCTGCTGGCCCTATCCAAAGCTTTTTTTTTTAATTCATTTTTAAACAATTTTCTTTCTTTTTTGTTTTGTTTTGTTTTGTTGTTGTTGTTGTTGAGGTTTTTGCTATAGGGCGCATGCACTCACCAGAAAGACACAGAGAGACAGAAAGCGAGAAATCATCCCCCAGGGGGGATGGCCACGCTGCAATCCCTTCTCCTCCATTCTCCTCTCGGGATCTTGGGCATGCACACATACATGCCCGGCGTGAGTTTAAGCCACTGGGTCTGGGACTTGAACTGTGCTCGACTACATGGGAGTCCAGCAACATAGCCATTATGCCAACTGCTGGTCCCAATTTTTAAACAATTTTTTTTTTCAGAGAGGTTTTTGCTATAGGGTGTGTGCACTTGCCAGAAAGACAGAAAGCATTCAGAAATCACCCCCCGGGGGGGATGGTCACACCGCAATCCCTTCTACTCCATTCTCCTCTTTGGATCTTGGGCACGCACACACATGCCTGGCGTGATTTTAAGCCCCCAGTCAGGGACTCGAACCACGGTTGACTACATGGGAGTCCAGCGATATAGCCATTATGCTAACTGCTGGTCCCTCTTTTTTCTTTTTAAAGAGAGATCTATAGGGCATGGGTACATGCACCTGCATAGAATGAGAGAGAGAGAGAGAGAGACAGGGAGAGAGACAGAGAAAGAGAGGTATTATGCCCCAGGGGGAATGGTCTCACTGCAATCCCTTCTCCTCCATTCTCCACTCGGGGTTTTGGGCAAGCGCTTGTCTTGAGTTTTTATCTGAGAGTGTTTTTATCTTTTCTTCCCATATGAAGGATAATATTGCCAGGTATAGTAATCTTGGTTGAAGTTGTTTTTCCTTTAACACTTTGAATGTATTTTCCTATTCTTTCCTTACCTGCATTGTTTCCAATGAGAGGTCTAATGATAGCTTGATCAGATAAACCTTTGTAAGTCACTTGATGTTTCTCTCTTGCCAATCTTAGTATCTTGTCTTTGTCTGTGGTTTTGGCCAATCTGGCTATGATGTGCCTTGTAGAAGATCTTCTTGGGTTGATTCTATTTGGAGCCCTTTGTATTTCTTGAATCTGGATATTTGAATGGCTCTCTAGGTTTGGAAAGTTTTCTTCTAGGATTTCATGGAATATATTATCAGTGTCCTTATTATTTTCTTCACCTTCTGGGATACCAATTTCTCAGATGCTTGGTGGCTTAATGATATCAAGTATTTCTCATATGTTGTCTTCATTTTTCCTGGTTCTTTTCTTTTCTTTCTTTCTTTCTTTTTTTTTTCTTAAGAATGATCTTATTTAATTTTATTTATTTATTTATTTTTAAATTTGATCAGTGAGGGACAGAGAGAGTGAGATTGAAAGAGAAAGAGTATGTCCAGGTCCGGCACTTGAACTATAGTCAGCCATGTGGGAGTCCCGAGTCCAGCGTCCTTAACCACCCTTGCCGGTCCCAGTCTTTTTGACATTTTTTAAATTTAACTTTATTCATTTTATATATTTATTTAATTTTGACCAGAGAGAGAGAAAGTGAGAAAACAAGGTGCTAGGTCGAGACTTAAACTGTGGTCGACCATGTGGGAATCCAGTGTCTTAACCACCACACTACCTGCTGGCCCCTATTTTCTCAGTCTTTTAGGCAATTTTTATTCTAGGTCAGAGGTTTTGTCTTCTACATCTGAGATTTGATCTTCTGCATGATCTAATCTGCTTTTAATGCTTTAGAGGGAGGTTTCATTTCTTGTAATACAGCCTTCATCTCTAACAATTCCATTTGATTCTTCTTTATAATGTCTATTTCTTCTTTCAAAACATGGAAGGACTTCCTTAACTCCTAGAGCTTGTTGTCTCTTTTCTCTTGCATCTCATTTTGTTTTCTCACCAAAAATATTCTGAATTACTTATCTGACATTTCCATGAGTTCTACTATACCATCTGTGGATGATGAGGAATTGATCTTTTCCCTTGGGGAAGAGATATTTTCCTGGCTTCTCATACTTCTTGTGCCTCTGTGATGTTTTCTGGTCATCTGGTGGACTATACATTTCTTCCTAAATTCTTTGAGTTAATTCTGAGAGTTCAAAGGTGTGTGGGAGGAGGTGATCAGCAATTTCTCTGCCGCTCTGTCTCCCTGATGCTCACCAGCAACCTGCACTATTGTCCCTGGACCTGGATAATTCAAAGGCCTCCCAGTTTCTAGAGAACAGGTACACTTGGGTTGAGCTGAGCTGCAAGTGAGGAAGATAGAAAGGGTTGCACAGGACACATTGCATGCTGCATGCTTCAGGAAATGCTGAAGTCTGAGAATTCAAAGGTGTCTGGCAAGGGATGAGCCATGGTTCCTCTGCAGCTCAGTCTCCCTGCTACTCACCATGCAGCCAGGCCCATTGCTAGGGAGGGATGCCCCAATGGTGCAGAGAGTGGGGAAAGGAGGGATTCTCCACGTCCCAATTAACACACCTGAGAATTCATAGGCATGTAGGAGAGAGGACGAGTATCAGTCTCTCTGCAGCTCAGTCTCCCTGCTGCTCACTGCCCAGCTAGGTCTGTCACTGGGGCAAATGTATCAATAGCGTAGGGAGTCTGGTATGAGTTTTAAGTCATCAGGTCTGGAACTCGAACCACGGACAACTACATGGGAGTCCAGGACATAACCATTACACCATCGGCTGGTCCCCCTAGTATGTTTCTCAAGCACTGAGATCAGGATTCCAATTAAAGCAGATTTATGAGATCTGGCTCTCTTAACCATAGTGCTATGGGCCAGACCTATTAGCTCCATTTTATACAAAAAGTATTTGTGCAAGATCTTATAGCAAGAAGTAAGAGAGCTGAAATTCAAAGCCAGACAGTTAGGCTCCACAGTCTTATGGTCTCCAGTCACTACCTTCCTCACTTAACTGCACAGTAGACTAACTGCGTTATCTCATTCGAAAGACCTAGGTAATCTCAAAACACGCAGACTCAGGCTGACTCCATAGCCAATGGATAGGAGAGCTGGCTTCCACATGGTCAACCATGGTTTGAATACCAGCCCTGGTGGCTTGAAAAACCACATGGACATGTCAGGTGTGTGTGTGTGTGTGTGTGTGTGTGTGTGTGTGTGTACGTGGGCCCAAATCCAGTGAGGATGGAGAAACACAGAAGGGACTGCAGCATGACTACACTCCACCGGGGCTGTCCCACATTCTGACAAGCACATGTGCCGTCTGGTAATTAAAAGAAAAAAAGACTCAAAAGAAAAATATCATTTCCTTCTGAAAAAGGTTTTCTTCTTTCAATGTAAACTTAGGCCATGAACTATTCTCTCAAGTGTAAAATGCCTTCTTCTTCATCTTTCATATTTTGGGACTCTGTTTCTTCCTTTCTGTTCTTACTGCTACAAAGTTCTACCACCCAACACATAGGATTTCAGCAATCGCAACATTGCTGAGTACCCCTTTCATCATGTGAAGTGCAAGAAATTGATTATTACTTATCTTTTTTGTTTTGTTAATACACCACAGTGTGTACACATTCTCCAGAAAAAGACAAAGGCACAGAGTGAGAGAGAGAGAGAGAGAGAGAGAGAGAGAGAGAAGAAAGCATCCCCAAAGGGGTGTGGTCATGCCACAATCCCTCCTCCTCCATTTCTCCCTCCTTTGGGAATTTTGAGCACACACACATGCCGAGTGTGTTTTCAAGCCACCAGTCCGGGACTCATACCACTGAGTTAGCTACATGGGACCCAGGTGCCCTCAAACACCAGGCCACTGGCTGGCCCTACCTAACTTTATTGCATTAGTTCAACATCTTGGAATGACTCTTTAATGTTTATAAATTAAATAAAAAGTTCTTAATATAGGACCATTCTTCAAAACAAAATTTTTCCATTCTTTGGAACTTTAAATTTTACTCCAATCAGGCTTGTTTGTTCATTTTTACAGCATAAGTTTAATTATATGACTAAAATTATTTTCTTACCAATATCAACTATCTTTTAAGATCCAGATTCAGGAAATTTTTTTTCTTTAAATAAAGATTTCTTCTAGTTTTCTATCTCTCTTCTCTAAACTTAACAACCTTAATATACATTTTATAACTGATCATTGAAAGAGTTAAAATTTTCCAAGCACCTTAAGGCATTAGAAGGTGTTAACTCAGTTTCTGTGTCTCCCTGGAACTGGGGGATTCAGTGTCACATTATTCTTTAATGGGGGAGGCTCATTAAAACTCATAGGTGATGAGCCAGTAGGTGGCATGGTGGTTAGGGCGCAGGATCCCACATGGCTGACTACAGCTTGAGTGCTGGACCCTGCGAACATGTCATCAACAGGGAATAAACCATATCTGTGTCCTACTAATGTCATGACTCTCTATTTATTCACACCAATATTGAGGACATGAAGATGCTCAATAAAATCTTATCGATCATTGGCTTTAAAGTAGTCAAGAAAATAATGTTTAGTACCCACCTTGTCTGCTTTTACCCATTAATTGCTCTCTAGGTTAAACTGCTTTACTCAGTAATTACAATCTATTTTTTTTTTCTTATTCTTTCTGATATCATTTCAAACCTAAATAAAAAAATTCTTGAACTTCAGTTCCTCCAGCTCCCAAGTTCTCTAGAGCCCAGGAGATTCCAGCCCTCACCTGGTCTTCTCTTCTCTTTGGTCATGAGCTGCTGGACCTTCCTTTGCTCTTCTTGTTCTTCTATTTTAGCTTCTTTGTGAATCTGTTCAATAGTTTTAGGGCCTTGATCTGCTCTTCGAGATACCCAATTACACTATAAAAGTAGAAAATAAGGTTATCAGCAAGGTAACTGAAAACACAGTGGTCTCCCCTGTATGTGCAGTGTCGCTATCTGCGTTTTCAGATACGGTAACTATATGAAATAAGATATTTTGAAAGAGTTCAAGCAAGGCACTAGATTCACATACTGTTTATTACAATATATTGTTATAACTATTCTTTTTTTTTTTTTTTTTGAGAGGGTTTTGCTTTAGGGCATGTACACTCACAGAAGAGGTAGAGAAAGAGAAAGGGAGACAGAAAATGAGAAATCAACCCCCAGGGAGGGTTGGCCACGTCACAATCCCTTCTCCTCCATTCTCCACTCAGGATTTTGGGCATGCATGCACACACACTGGCATGAGTTTCAAGCCACCAGGTCCAGGACTTGAATCATGGTCGACCACCTGAGAGGCTGGTGCCTTAACTACTACACTACATGCTGGCCCCATAAGTGTTTTATTTTATTATTACAGGTGTTAGGCTCTGACTGAGCCAAATTTATAAATGAAATGTTTTCATAGGTATCTACATATAGGGAAAAACACAGTATACGAGGGGTTCAGTGTTCATGGTTCTAGGCAGCACCGACTAGAGACTTAGCTGAGGGGACTATTGCTAGAAACATTTAAATTTATACTTTTCACTGCTGGAAAAATATAAAACACCTACACAAAATCTGGTATTATGGTAGTTTCTCATCTGTCTTATAAATGGCACTATGTGTAGTTTGGGAATTAAAACTAAAGACAGTTTTAAACTCTCAGTCAACCACGGCCAACTGTCTATACTGAACGTTCTAAAAGCTGATGGGTAGAAAGAAGAGAGTGAAAGTCTGGCCCAAATGTATCTTATTACTGTTGATACACTTGAAAGGTGAAGAGGAGTAAAGGAGAGTAAGAATTCCTTGGCCTTGCCTTAATCTGAGGTATTACCGCTCAGTTCCTACCACACTTCATAGAGCGCTAAGTCAAAGATAGCTAGAATTTTTCTTCTTCCAGCATTGCAGTACTGGTGTCTTTTACAGAGTGTCACACCAGTCTGCTCTTCGGTTACTCCCTCTACTAAAGATGAAACAAACTGCTTACTTATAATTACACTTCTCCCTTCTCTTCCTAGCTACAGTTCTAACATCTGAAATAAGAATGAGAGTATAAAGGCATGAGTAGAGATGCTTTTAAAAGATATTTATTTATAATAGCCAGAGGCAAAGATGGCAAATAGATTTAATCAGGGTGCAAATTCTGATCAACTGGTAGTGGCTTTGGTAGTAAGAACTCTAAGCTCACATCTAGGTCCTGCAAGATGAGGAACCATAATCAATGCTCTCAGGTCCTGGTAGAGGCTTCAACTCACTTTCTCTAGTTTAGGGCTGGCTACAGTTATAGATTTAAACTAAGAAAAAAGAAGAGGGATGGTAGTGATAAAAACTGTACTTGATACAAGAAATGAAAATAAAAATCAACAGTACAGGAGAACTGTAAGAAAAACAATAGGGAAAAAAACATCAACAATTATAATCTGGGCACTCAACATAATTACCTCATTAAATCTTTACAAGAAACCTGCAAGGTACGAAACAGCCCATTTCAGAATTATAGGTGTAAGGTTCAGGAAAGTTCAATACATTTACTGGGGTGGCCGGCAGATAGCACGGACTCCTTCCTGCATGGCTGACTGTGGTTTGAGTTCTGCACTGGCACCTTGCTTTCCCTTTCTCTCTCTCTCTGTCTCTCCTTAGACAAATGAAAATTAATTAATTAAAATAAATAATTATTTTTAGGAAATATGTTTACTGTGAAGGCAAGACTTTTTGATTGTTTAACTTACAAAGACTAAATTGAACTGACCATGATTTGAATTCAAAAGGGCTGCTTCGTTTCTATTTTAAACATTTTGGCAGGGGGAGGCAGCAGGTGGTATGTTGGTTATGGCACTGGACTCCCACATGATTGACCAGTTTCAGTCCCAGACCTGCAGCTTGAAAACCATGCTAGTGGGTGTCTGTGCATGCCTAAAATCCTGAGAGGAGACTGGAAGTGAAGAGATTGTGGCACCGCAGTCCCCAGGGGGTGATTTCTTACTTTCTGTCTCTCTGCATCTCTCTCTCTCTGCCTCCCTCTCTGGTGAGTGCACAACACCCTATGACAAAAATTCTAAAAAAGAAAAAAAAGGGGGGGGCAGTGGTGGTTAAGATGCTGCATTCCCACATGGCCAACCGTGGTTCAAGTTCTGGACACAGAGGCTTGAAACTCAAGCCAGGGTGTGTGCGTGCATGGGCAAAATCCTGAGAGGAGGATGGAGGAGAAGGGACTGAGTGTGGCCATTCCCCCAGGGGGATTTCTCACTTTCTGTGTGTCTCTCTCACGAGCAGACACGCTCAATAGCAAAAATCTCTCCAAAAAAACTTGCCAGAGGGCATGTGTGCTTTCTTGCCAGAAAAAGACAGAGAGGTTGAGAAAGCATCTGCCCCTTCCCAATGGGGTACAGTCATGCCTAATTCCTTCTCCTCTGCTTCTTTATCCTGTTGGGATTTTCAACATACACATACAAGTCCACAGTGTTTCTTTTCTTTTCTCTCTCTCTTTTTTTTAAATTTGCCAGAAGGTATGGGTACCCACTGGAGACAGAGATAGTGAGAGGGAAAATGAGAAAGTAGCTTCCACAGGGGGCAGTCTTGCTACAATCCCTTCTCTATTTCTCCTTTCAGGATTTTGGGCACACGTACATGTAGCTGGGATGTCCCTCAAGCCACCAGGCCAGGACTCAAACAACATAGTTAGCCATGTGGGATCCAGCTGCCTTAACTATGAGGCCATAGGCTGGCCCCAGAATGGCTGATTTTAAAGTTGCATGTGTTCTTATAATCAGTAAAGAGAAGAAACATTAACAGGCCTTTTCTTTCATATAACTCTCTTGTGAAAGTTGCTAATTTATTTCTGAGAGTCCTGAAGCAAAAGTACTAAGTTTTTTTTTTTTTTTTCCAGGAGAGTCATTTATTTGCTTTTACATGAAAACAGAAAATCTGAGGAGGAAGGAGGACAAGAAGAGAATGCACCAGTTGAAAAGCACTAAGTTTTTATAAGTGTAAATTATAAGGACATTCTTCCCAAACCCAATTCCTTAAAAGACACTGGACCAGTAGCTTTATTATTATTAGTTTCTACTAACCAGCCTTAGGTCTATCACATCTTGAAGCATAAATCGAATTCTAGATGAAGTTTTTCTTTCTTTTACAATTTTCTCCATCTGATTAAAGTATTGATCCATACGTGGCTGCAAGAGATAAAAGCATTAGTATTTTTGTCTAGGAATTCAAATCTAATATTACCATGTATAACTTTTAAATGTTCTAAAAATAACAACTTACAGCCAAAAGGTAATATAATAGAGAGGTTGTGTGTGTGTGTGTGTGTGTGTGTGTGTGTGTGTGTGTGCACGCGCGCAGATGGGACCTCCTATGTGATCCTCCTACCTCAGCCTCCCGGAAAGCTGGAAGAGCAGGTACACACCACCATGCTTGGCTCTTTCAGACAAGGTCTGGTTATACTGTCATGTTGGCTGTGAGCCTGCAATTCTCCTGCCTCAGCCTTCTGAGTAGCTGGGACTACAAAATGTTTAAGTGAGCATACAACCAGTCAAATAAAGACTACACTGTTCCAGGATCCCTGGCAGCTGGTTTTAGTCATATGATTAATTTAGGTCAGAACAGAAATGGAAATGTTACATTTGTAGCTCCCTGGAACTGTCCTTGAGAGAGATAAATTTCTCCTTCCTTTCTTTCCTACCTTCTCTGTTCGGAATGGTAAGGAAAAGAGTTACACTTTAGGAGCAACAGAATGTTAAGCCAGAAGAACTTATCTTTGAACTTTGTTTATGAAAGTAAGAAATAAACCTTGGTCTTGTATAAACCACTGACATTTGTGCTTTTCTGTCACAGTCAATCACAATCTTAGCTAATTCAGACAATATGGAATAATTCTTTGAAGCATTTCTAATTTCTGAACCCCTTATCTGGACAGCATCATGTGTTTAAATGACAGCATTTTAAATGACTTCTCATATTATAGTTAGATAGCTGTGTCATAAATTTAAGAAAAATGGCCCAACCGTTGTAGCATGTACTGAAGACTGCCGCTTGGCAGGCTGAGGCCACATGTGAGGCTCAGGTTCAAATCCTGGTCCACCCTAGTCACTAGGGAGGCTGAGCCAGGGAAACTGTGTTGTGGTGAGATTCTATGAAAAAACATCACAGGGGAATGCATGTACACATGCATATATGTACACATGCACACACAAACACACATGTGCTTGCATGCACATATGTATACACACAGAAAACGTTTTGGTTTTTGTTTCTGTATAATCCTCAGACCTGGCCCACAATAGCTTTTCTCTCCATATTTATCCTTACAACTTGCTATACATACAAATGATATGTAAAATGGTTAAGAGGGAAGAAGAAGGATAAGAGACAAATAATGTGAATAATCTATAAGCTGGCTTTTACATAATAAGGTAAACAATTTACAAATTGGCCTTTGCATAATTTGGTTCTCTCCTTATCTCTGACTCTACCGGAAATGTGGTCAGGAGCTTGATGGTCAAACACCTGACAATGAGACAAGAAAAGAAGAAAACTGAACAGTTTAGCCTGCTGCAGCAAGACGGAGAGTTCAGAGTCTAAGTTCTGCTGCAACTGACAAGTCCCCGTTGAAGGTTTCCGAATTTCCGGATTTTTACCTTTGCTTTCTCAAAGTCCAGGTCTTTGCCGATGGTGGTGAGCAGGCGACACAGGCACTCCAGGGATTCCTCATCATGATTCTTCAGCAGCTTTACCACACAGTCATGCATGATGGCTTCCGTCAGCATTTTGAGTTTAAAGAGTTCTCCAATAAACTTGATGTTACCAATGGATCTCCTTCGGGCTTTGTCCTTAGCTTCTTCCAGCTCATCGTGAAGCCGCGTCCTCTCCTCTGGCTGTTGTGTAAGAAGAAATCAAAGCATCTTGATGATAAAGCTGTGTGGCACAGCAGACACTAAGCTTCATGGCACTAAGCTTCATGGCCCTTACACTTCCCGGGTGTTGGAGGCCCTCTGAGACTCTGACAGCACTATAGACCTACTCCTCAGAAAACTGAACTCTAAAGTTTATGCCCATTTCAGATTTCTGAAAGCCAGCAATCTCTCTGAAGTCTAGACTTACATGAATTCCTGGCTTGGAGGAATAATATTTGGCACTGAAAGGAATAAAATCTTCTCCTAAATATCAACATGGTATCTTTACATGGAAAGCATGCTGTGGGCCCCTCTTAAGAGAGTGGGAGATGCTATTGCTGACTTCATGAAAATTCTATTTGATAACACTCAAAGTGCACAAGCGCAAGTGTCTTTCTGTGAAAATACATACAGCACTGGCAGCCTCCAGTTCTTTCTGTTTCTTTTCAAAGACATCATCATCTGCTTTATCTTTTTCAAACTCCTTCTGGCAACGGTTTAGTAGCAGCTTCCGGAAATTCACTGTGTTTCCAGGCTTGTCTGCCATGGGTACTTTCAGCTACATCCAGATAGGAAAATGCAAAGCAGCAATATCACTTAAAAACATTCAAAATATCTATTTCCTTTACTGTGAAAAATAATGCTGACTGAACCACAGGTAAGCATTCTACAAGAGGTATACGAGTTAGCTTTTAGGTGTTTCAGATTCAATAGTAAGCTGTCTGAAGTTTATAGAGAAAAGATACACATTCCTCTCATATAAATGTGTTTTATCATTAGGGCCATGCCTTTAGCTGACCTGAAAATCTATGTCAAGTCACTACCACCATGTGTCTGCACTTATCTAGACCGCCCTCCCTCCAAAAAAAAAAATTCTGTAGAAATATTAAATACACACACACACACACACACACACTTAAAACTATTTTATTTCAGGACCAGCAGCTCACATATGTCGCTGAACTCCCATGTAGTTGACTGCGGTTCGAGTCCCAGACCTAGTGGCTTAAACTCACACTGGGCACGTGTGCGTGTGTGCCCAAGATCCTGAGAGGAGAATGGAGAAGAAGAGATTGCGGCCTAGGCATGGCCCCTGGAGGGTGATTTCTCGCTTTCTGTCTCTCTGTGTCTTTCTGGCGAGTGCATGTGCCCTATAGCAAAAATCTCTCTCTCTCTCTCAAAAAAAAAAACAAAAACAAAAAAACCCACCTATTTTATTTATTTATTTATTTAAATCTGACTAGATAGTGACAGAATGAGCAAGCGAGAGAGAGAGAGAGAGAGAAACGGGGAGAGAGAGAGAAAGTGAGAAAGCAAGCTGCCAGGTCCAGGACTAGAACTGTGGTCAGCCATGTGGGAGTCCAGCGCACTTTAACCACCACACCACCTGCCGGCCCCATTAAATATATATCATTTAAAATTTCTAAAAAATGCATATTTTTATTCATGATCAGGCATATGTGTACATGAGAGAAAAAGTGACACATGCACACACACCCTCTCCACAGACCTGGTCATGCTGCGATCCCTTCCTCTAATTCTTCATCCTTTCAGATCTTGGGCACTCTGCAGGCATGATCAGCGTGTTTCACGCTGACTAGGCCAGGGATTCAAATTCTGGTCACCATGTGGGATCCAGCTTCTCTTGAGCTGGATTACCACTGCTCAATGGAGCTGGCTCCAGTTTTAAGCATTTTGGTTTAAAGGGACAAATAGAAATGACATAAGACAGAGAAGAATTTCACGGCTGGAAGAAAGGTAGTAGTGAGTGAAATCCTTATTATAGGAAAAAGCAGAAGCGACATCTGAGAGTTTCGGAGAGATCCTTTTTTTCAGAAGAATGTCACAGGGCTGTACACTACCAATAAAGTGTGTCTGCTGACTATTTCCTATGTGCCAAAAGAACATGCTACTTCTGCAAAAGGACGGCCTAACAAACAGCCACTTTAAAGGTATTCTTCAGGCATATAGAAAGACCCAGAGTAGAGAGGGAGAGGCCACTTAGAAGCAAGAGGCTTTCAAGGTTTTCATCCAAATCTAGGAACTGTGACAGAGCAAGTGCAGTGGCTCGCTCCTAGCCAGGCACAGAGAAGTCCTCGTGAACACGTTTAGATGTAAACACAGCACACTGCAGCAGTGACTCTGACTTCAGTACTCTCCTGGAGGAAATGCCCCTGAGCATCATTTTGAAGAGGTACTGCACAGCATGTTTTTGTTTTTGTTTTGAATCACAAAGGGGCTCCTAAAGTTCTGAAATGTATGTATGGCCTTTGCCCCAGGATTAACAGGTGAACTTAGTGGAGAACAGGATGCACTTTTATCTAGACTCATAAAATAATTAATGCTATCAATCAGAATGCACTTGAACAGCTGGGATCAAGGATGAAGGACTGGGGAGCCTCTTGAAAATGAGGACTAGGAGTGTATTTGTGCTACAACTGAAGGGCAGTTTCCAACCTATTCCCTAGGATGTATAAAAGATATTTAACAAGTCTACTTTTTCTTTTCTTTTTTTTTTTGAGAGGGTTTTGCTATAGGGTGTGTGTGCTTGCCAGAAAGACAGAGAGAGACAGAGAGATAGAAAGCAAGAAATCACCCCCCCCCCAGGGGTAATGGCCACGCCACAATCCCTTCTCCTCTCAGGATCTTGGGCACACATGCACACGCGCCCGGGTGAGTGTAAGCCACTGGGTCTGGGACTCAAACCACGGTCGACTACATGGGAGTTCAGTGACATAGCCATTATGCCAACTGCTGGGTCCCAACAAGTCTACTTTTAAACAACCAAGGAACCAAGTGTTATCTTACACATTTCTTTTTAGTAGGAAACATTAACTTAAGAGGGGAATATCATTAATTAAGTTTTTAGAAAGCTATAGAAAAGCTAATATATTCTTTTAAAAAATAATTATTTACTTTAATTTTATTTATTCATTCATTTATTTTTTTAATTTGAACAGAGAGAGACACAGAAAGGGAAAGTGAGAAAACAGACCACCAGGTCAGGGACTCAAACTGTAATCAGCCATGTGGGAGTGTCTAGTGTCTTAATCACCACGCCACTTGCTGGCTCCAAAGCTAACACATTCTTAATCCAAATTCAGTCATACAAATACAAGCGACTGTAGATCATTTCACAGCAGGGCCTACTTTATAGTTATACAAGAGAGCCCAGCAGTTTATCAGGGTTCAAGAATAGAAATGCTATATGGGGCCAGCAGAAGGAATGGAGGTTAAGGTGCTGGATCCTACATGGCCAGCTGTGCGGTTTGATCCTGGACCTGGATGCTTAAAAATCATGCTGGTGTGTGTGTATGCATGCCTGAAATCCCATGAGGAGACTTGAGGGGAGGGCAATGTGGCATAGCCATAGTCCCTGAGGGGTAATTTCTCATTTTCTCTCTTTCTGCACATGCCCTAAAGCAAAAACTAAAAAGAAGAAAACAATGCTATATGAAAGCAAAACTTTTCAAGGCTAAAGCCAAAAATAAACTCTACGGTCTACTACAGAGAACCCAGATCACATAATAGTAAACTGATTAAGAAATACAAAAGACAACCAAGGAGTATATCCATAAACAGGCACGCCAACCTGACATTAGCTTCTAGAACAAGCTAACGGATCTAAAATCCAGCAGTTATCTCTGATGCTGCTGCTTTACAGGAATACAAGTTAAACTAGTCAAAAAGTCCTGTTTGGCTTGTCATATTCACCAGCATCAAGTGTATTAATATTAAACACCTAATTGACAAGAACAAAATGGGCTGGGCCATAATCTATCAGCCCTAAAGAGCTGTGTCCTGTATTACGAATTCACTGTGTAGGAAACGAGAGAAATATGGACAAGATGACAATCCAAGTCAGTGCCATATGCTGAGAGGAAACAAAGTTAAGATAGCCAACTACTCACAAGTCAGAAAGATGAAATAAATACAACTTGCGATAATGTGGTGGATAGGAACACAGAAATGACCTAATATACTGTGGGCTGGGTTAGCAGATGGCCTGGACATTAAGGCACTGGATTCCACGTGGCTGAAAGCAAGGTTCAAGATCTGGACCTGGCTGGCTTGGAAATCATGCTGGGTGTGTGCATGTGTACTGAAAATCCAGAGAAGAAAAAGGAGGAGAAGGGATTGCAGTGTGGTCATTCCCCACCCCACCCCCGGGAGTGATTTCTTCATCTCCTCTCCTCCCGGGGTGAGCACATGCACTCTATAACAAATTAAATTAAAAAAAAAAAAAAAGAAAAATAAAAAGGACATAGGCTTTACGTTGTTGTGTAGGAAAAGCTAGATTGAAAGAGGTAAGCCAAGGAACAAAATACCTGCTTAACTGTTACATAAACAAAGGTATTCTTTTAACTCAAGTTTCAGTTTCATCATTTAAAACAAGGCAAGCAAAACATCTGTGTACAACTGAGAGGGCACTTTTGAGCATCCAATGAAACAGTTTTGATAGAAGCACTTAAAAAAGTCCCACATAAATACAACCAACCTGGGGTCCAAGGAGGAGGAACGATTGAACTTCCAAGTTTGGAAAGAAACTGACCATCCACCAGATGACTAGAAATCGCTGGAGGACCACAATAAATATGGGAAGCAGGAAAATACCTCTCCCACAAGGGAAAAGGATAGCTCCTCTTCATCCACACACAGTTCAATGGAAATCATGGAAATGTCTGATAAAGAATTCAGAACATTCATAATGGCAAAGCTAACAGAGATGGAAGAGAAGAGAGACAAGGAACTGCTGAAGAGGAAGGAGAAAGGAGTTGAAGAGTTCCAGGAGGTGAGGAAATTCATGCAAGATCTAAAAGAGGAATTTCACACTTTACAAAAGAATCAGATGGAACTGTTAGAGATGAAGGCTATAATACAAGAAGTCAAAATCTCCCTTGAAAGTATTAAAAGCAGACTAGATCATACAGAAAATAGAATCTCTAAAAAATTGCTGGCCTAGAAAAATCCACCATGAAGACAGAGAAAATGGCCCCAAAATTTGAGAATAATATGCGAGAAGTACTAGATACAATTAAACGTCCAAACATCCGGATAATAGGTATCCCAGATGGTGAAGAGACTCATAAGGGCATTGATATTCCATTCCATCCTGCAAGAAAA
>NW_006159616.1:3097648-3117232 GCF_000334495.1 Tupaia belangeri chinensis | reverse complement strand
GAAAAAAAAAAAAAAAGCAAAATGTACAAGACATAAGAAATGGAAAATTGTTTGTTGATAACATGTATGTTGATGTGCTTGATTGAGCCAACAGACAGTGTATTTTGGATAGAAAATTCATTTTGTATACTGTAATGATGTATAGCATATTAATGTTAAAAAAAGAAAAATTAATTAATAAAAATAAATGAGAATTAAAAAAATTTAAAAAACAAAACAAACAAACAAACAAAAAAAGTCCCACATAAGTAAATGGTAACTGGAGTATGGAACTTGAAATGGAAAGAGTATTGGAATCTGAGTCACAAAATCGGTTTGAGCCCCAGCTCTGTTCACTAGTTAAATTATGTGAGCTTGATTAAGTCATCTCACTGAGATTCACTCATCTCAGCTACAAAGACAGATAAGCCAGCAACTGTAGAGTGAGGGATATTCTAAAGTAGCTGTTGAAGTGGGAGCTCTGGAGATTCTTGTCATAATCCTAACTCTGACATGTGACTTTGACCAAGTTACTTAGCTTCTTCCAAGTTCTATTTCTTTCAAAAATAGAAATGATACCATATATTTCTTAGTACTGTTGAGAGGATTAAATGAGATAAAACAGGTAAAACAATAGTAACTGGCACATAGAAAGTCTAGTAAATGGGCCAGCCAGTGGCCTGATGATTAAGGTGACTGGATCCTATAGGACTAACAGAGTGGTTCGAGTCTTGGTCTAGCAGCTTGAAAAATCATACAGGAGGCCAGCAGGTGACATGGTGGTGAAGGGTGCTGGACTCCCACATGGCTGACCATGGTTTGAGTCCTGGACCTGGCGGCTTGCTTTCTCAATTCCTTTCTCTCTCTCTTTCTCTTTCTCACTCTGTCCCTCCCTGGTCAAGTTAAAAAAATAAAGAAAATAAAATAATTCTTAAAAAAAAATCACACAGGGTAAACATATGTGAGTGCCCAAAATCCTGAAAGAAAAAATGGAGACGGGATTGTGGTCATTTCTTCCTTCTCACTTCCCTTTTCTGGCTCTCTCTGGTGAGGGCACACACCTTCCAGCAAATTAAGAGGGAAAAAAAGAGAGAGAGATATGAGTAAACAACTAAGAGAACTATATTTAAATACTTCAAGCTGTATTTGACATGCCTATGATGAAAAATTAAGAGTAATCTATATTATAATAACATAATTAAGAAAGCTAACAAAAATTAGCTTGGTAAGTAATAAGCAAAGAATCACTAAAAGCAAGAGAAATATATGTCAGCTATTCCAAAACAATGGTCAAAAGAAATTTCTCATGTACAGGGCATAAAGATTCATAAATAAGCTTTTTAGATGTATTCACACAGAAGTACTGAAACCAAGTAATTAGCAGAATAGCCACAGATACGCAAGAAGGTCTCTCCAAATGAATGACTGCTTAGCTAGAACATAACCTTAGTGCCCTCGACGGGTGGTTTTAAGGCTGTGGAAATAAGAAAATGGCCCAGTGAGAACATATCCTCAAGAAGTGATTCATAGTAATTTTTCTTACCCTTATGAGATGATAAGTTCAACAAGATTGTTATTAAGTTGGCATGTGTTGTCTGCTAGATACTACCAAGTCAGGAGACCCAATTAAATGAGTCAGCTGGAACAGAACATGAGTGGATGTCTTAGACTGCATGGACTGCTAGGACAAAATGCCATAGACTAGGAGGTTTAAACAACAGACATCTATGTCTCAATAGTTCTGGAAGCTGAGAAGCCCAAAATCAAGGTGCTGCCGGCAGATGTGGCTCATGGTAAGGACTCTCTCCCTAGTTTGTAGATGGCGGACTGCTCTGTGCTGTCATGTGGCAAGGAGAGCAGCTCTGCTGTCAACCTTCTCTGTTCCTAAAGGCACTAATCTCATCAAGAGATTATAAGTTTCTTTGAACAGTAGTCCATGTCAAAACTAAGATGAAGAAATGTTTTCTTTTTTGAAGAATTATGGGGCTAACAGGTTAGTGGTTAAGGACACTTGACTCTGACATGGCCAACCACAGTTTGAGTCCCAGCCCTGACAGCTTATTTTCTCACTTTCTCTCCCTGCCCCCACCGGTCAAATTAAAATAAGTAAATAAATAAATCCTCTTTGTCTCCCTTGCCCCACCGGTCAAATTAAAATAAGTAAATAAATAAATGAAAGTTAAATAAAAATAATTCTTTAAAAAAATTTATTATTATTATTTATTATTATCATTAAATTTGCTACAGTTCACATGTACTCACCAGAAAAGAGACAGAGGGAGAGAAAAAGAGAGAGTGGGGGAAAGGGAGACACTAAGCCACTAGGTCCAGGACTCAAACAGTACTTAGTCATGTGGGAGTCCAGTGCCTTAACCACCTCACCACCTGCTAGCTCCACAAAAGTGCTTTAAGTGGGTTGTTTGGGAATTGTTTTCTTTTTCTCAGGGAACAAGGAGTTAGTGAGAATGTTTTAGTAAGGCTACTTGGTAAAGCAGATTCCTAGAAAGCACCTAGCTCTTTATTTTTAAATAGTAGTAAACAGTGCAACAGCTGCATGACCACTCAGCAATCTTGGACAGAAATGCTGTCAGTATGAGGTAGTAGTTTTCTTCAAGCAATGGAATCTATACTGTGGACATCTGTGAGAATTGAGGATAGATACTTCTTATTCCCAAAAGGATCAAATCCCAGAGTCATCTTTCCTATTGTGATTGTGCTAGTCAATAGGAGAGAAGTAAGTGGAAGGATGAATCTTGGCCTTGCATATGGGCACGCTCAGAAATCCCACACTACCTCAGAACATAAAGACACTAGAGGTAACCAGTAGTAATATTGCTCCAAAAGCAGGCGTTGGTTTGAGTAAAGTGTTTGGAATGACTAGTACAATAATAATAATAATAATAGGCACTTCCATGCCAACTCCAAAGCTGTGTTCTAGAGGACAGGTTACTTTAGCTGTGAAGGGACAGCAAGAAGGCAGTTGTTCAAATATAACCCCCGGGTCCATGGTGACATTCTATCCTCTATTAGTAATTATGTCCCAACCTTAGGAAACCACGTTATAAAATGTGCATAATATTTTATGACTACTATGATCACATCTATCAAAATGCATTTCTATGAGATATACCCAACGAGGTATGCAGTGTTGAGAAGCTCAAAGAAATTGAAAGGGGGTGGCCAGTTATGAAAGGGTAAACCATTCTGATCAATCTTTTCTCCCCACATATTTCTGATCTTCCATCAAATAAGCTGCACATCCCTCCTTCTAGTTGCCACCTGCCACTTGGTGTTGTCCCAGACGGATTTTTCATATGTAATTCTAGGCTTTTTTTCTTTTTTTTGGTTTTCATTTACCAGAGGGTGTATGAGCTCACCAGAGAGACCTAGATGGGGGTGAGGGGAGGGGAGAGAAAGTGCCCCTCAATGGGTATGTGGTTACACTGCAATCCCTTCGCTATTTCTCCATCCTGTTGGGATTTGGGGCACATAAGGTGGAATTTAAACCGTGTAGAAAGCCATGTGGGATCCAATTCCCTGTGTCACTAGGCTGTGGGTCAACCCCAGGCTTTATTTCTGATGAGGAATAACTCTCTCTCTTGGTTTCTCTGTCTCTTTCTCTTTTCAGTCCTGTCATTCTATTCATGTTTTGCTTTTGAACTTTAAAAGTTTAAAAGTGACAACACTGCAAGTTCTGGATATGGCTTAACAAAACACAGAGTTCTCTAAAAATCTACCTTAAGCATCATTCTTTGGACCTGAGAATATGCATGCCTTCAACAACAAAGGCAACAAAGCAAGAAAAGTATAGTCTTGAGGCAGAAAAGAAATTCTATCAAGTTGGATTTTCTTTCACATAGGCATTTCCCCCCTCGTTCACAACAGATGTCTGAGGACTGTGTTCTAAGAACTGTCCTAGGCACTGGGAATTGAGCAGTGAACACAACAGAAAAAGGCCCTGCCCTTAGTTGTTTACACTCTAGAGGGGTTCTGAGATGGGAGTTTTAATTTAATTATGATTAAAATAAAAGCATGGAAATTTAAGTTCCAGTAACTCAGTGTAAAATTTTATTGAGGGCCAGCCCTGTGGCCTAGTGGTTAAGGGAGCCAGATTCCACATGGCTAGTTGACTAGTTCAAATCCTGACCCCAATGACTTGAAAAGCACATCAGGTACATATGAGTGTGTGTCCAAAATCCTGACAGAGCAGGCATAGTGGTTAAGGTACTAGACTCCCACATGGCTGACTGCATTTGAATCCTGGACTTGGAGGCTTGAGACTCACACCAGGTACGTGTGTGTGTGTGCCCAAAATCCAGAGAGGAGAATGGAGGAGAGGGGACTGCAGCATGGCCGTTCCCCCAGGGGGTGATTTCTTACTTTCTCTCTCTCGCTGTCTCTCCAGGGAGCACACGTGCCCTATGGCATAAAACCAAAATCTCTCTGTAAAAACAAACAAACAAAAACCCAAATCCCGACAGAATGGAAAACTGAAGAAGGGTTGCACTATGGACCATGCCCCAATGGGTAGGGGAGTACTTTTACCCTCTCCCCTATCTGTTTCCAGTGAATGATATGCTTTCTTGTGAGTTAAAATACAAAAACTAAAATAAAGTATATACAATCATATTTAAGCATAGATTTAGATACAGGACTTCTCTTGTCCACTCTTTTCCACTCCTCCTAAAAGTGCTAAATTCTAGTTAAAGGCTTTGCTGCCTGTAAAGGGAGTCTTGCGGGCCTCTTCAGCCATTTCTAGTTGAGCCAGTGTAAGCAGCGCATATTCCAGCGCACAGTTTACTGTCTCTTATGATCCCCTAAGTCTTGTAAGGCTTTCCTTGGCAGACCTCGGTGGAGGCAGCTCTGTGTGTATTTATGGCATTCACAGTGCAACCTGGGAGAGCCAAATCTATTACATCAATCTCTTCTGCAAGCTAAAGAAATCTTTCTTTTTAAAAGCCTACCCTTTAACACTTCATGGAAGAATTGCCATATACCATATAATTTTATTCTCTAGGATACACACAGACAATCACTGCAAAGTAACGACAGGTTTAGATGGAGGCATGCAATCCACGTCGATGACACTGGGGCAGAAAAAGGTGTAGAAACTGCTCCAGACAGTGAGAACAAATATTCTCCTAAAGCATAAAATCTCAACAATTTGGGCCAGGGTTTTTCTCTTTCTTACCTTAACACTACTGACACCCTGGCTTGGCTAAAGCTGTGTGGGGGCTACCCTGAGCACCACAGAAAGTGCAGCAGCACCCCATCATATACCCACTAGTGTGCTGTAACAACAGCGAGAGATGTCTCCACACACCACCAAACACCGGCAAAAGGGTCTGCTCAAGACGGGTCCATCGTTTAGTTAGTGTTCCATCATTTACGGACAGTAACTACCAAAAACATGTTCAAAATCTCTGTGAGTATAGAAACCCCTATTTAGGCAATTTTCTAAAGTAGTGAAACAGGAATAAGAGAATGGTTGTGAAGATTGAGTTGGCTATAACCTGGCATAAGTGTGTGCATACCCAAGATCCCAGGAGGAAAATGGAAAAGAAAGGATTATGGCATGGCTATCCCCCCAGGGCATGGTTTCTCACTTTCCCTCACTGTCTCTGTCCTCTCCACTCGCACAAGCCTTATGGGGGTGGGGTGGGGGGGACAAGGGCGGTCTGAATTACCTAACATGTCATTACTAGAAGTCCTAATACTTGCTTCTTTGTACTGTTCTTTAATATTACTTTCTCTTCTCCCTTACCTTAAATTTCATGTTTATTTCCAATATATGACTTCTATGTATGTGTACTTAGTGAATCATTTTATCTTGTATTTTACAACATTTATTTTATTATGTTTTAAGTTTCTTTTATGACAGAGAAAGAGATAGAAAAAAAGAGCAGAGAGACAAGTACCTTTAATAGGGATTCATGCTACCACTCCCCAGAACCTTCCCAACCAGTCAGAAGCACGGGTGCAAGTGCCTTGCACATAAAGGTCAACCACGGAATTACCTCAACGCCATATTGAACCCAACATCATTTGAGCAGTGCACTACCTATGTGCTATGGAGCTGACCCCAAACGTATTACATGGTGTCCAACTGTCCTGTTCTTAAGGCTGACCCAGGCCAGTATACCTAGTAACTACTTCACTAAATTTAACCGCTGTTGTGTGTGTGTCTGTGTATTCAAATCTAGTGATCAAAAAGATTATAGTATACTCTTACTGTCATACCTAGGAACATTTCAACTATTCAGTATAAAAACTGACATCTTAAAAATAAACATTCTTAGGGACCAGCAGGTGGCGTAATGGTTACGTCTTTGGACTCTCATGTAGTTGACTGCAGTTCAGTCTCAGACCCAGTGGCTTAGACTCACACCGGGCACGCATGTGTGTGTGTGTGTGTGGGTGTGTGTGTGTGTGTGTGCCTAAGATTCCAAGAGGAGAATGGAAGAGAAGGGACTGCAGCATGTCCATCTCCCCAGGGGATGATTTCTGGCTTTCTGTCTGTCTCTGTCTTTCTGGCAAGCGCACATACCCTATAGCAAAAACCTCTCAAAAAAAAAAAAAAGAAAGAAAGAAGAAAGAAAGATTCTTATATATGATTCCTTTCACACATCTGGGGGTTTTTATGAGCTTTAAACCAAAACATAAAATTACTGGAGAACAGTTATATGAACACCCTCCACATTACTGCCTAGTTTACTCTCCAAAGTACTGGTATTCATCTTTGCCAACACTTAAAATGGTTTTGACTTTTTTCAAAGAATTTTTTTTTCTTCTGTTAATGGGTTCTGGTGCTAGCCAGAGAGAGAGAGAGAGAGAGAGAGAGAGAGAGAGAGAGGAGAGGAGAAACCATTCTTCATGGATACTGGTCATACTGCAATTCCTTTCCCTCCATCTCTCCCAACTTTTGGGATTTTGAGTGCACAAAAATGGTGTGTTTCTCAAGCCACTGGGTCTGGGACTCGAAATGCATGGTCAGTTGTCAGGGATTTGGCTGCCTTAGCCACCAGGCCATGGAGCTGGTCCTTTTTTTTTTTTTTTCCTTCAAGTTAGTAGGGGTGAGTTATATAGACTTGTGGTTTATCTGTAATTTCCCTAAGAAAGAATAATAATGTGCATCTTTTCTTAAAAGCTTGTCTGCAAGTAGGCTCTGTGGCGTGGTGGATGAGGCAGCCAAATTCAACATGGCCGATTACAGGGTTCAAGTCCTAGACTTGGTGGCTTGAGAAACATTCTATGCATGTGTGTGCATGTTCCAAAATCCCAAAAGGAGGGATAGATGGAGAACAGATGGTGCTGTAATCATTTCCCAATAGGGGGTTACTTTCTCCTCTTGTTCTCTCTGTAGCAAGCACAGGTGCCCACCAGCAAGAAAAAATTAAAAAATAAAAAGTTATAACTAACAAATTTTCATTCCTATATTGTCAACTTTTTAATTAGGTTTTTTGTTAAGAATTAGTCATTTAATTTTATTTATTATTATTATATTATTTTGAATGGAGAAATATAGAGAGTAAAAGAAAAAATGACAAACTCCACCAGGTCCAGGACTCAAACAGCTGTCAACCATATGGAAGTCCAGCACATCAACCACCTTAACCACCATGCCACTTGCTAACCCCATAACTGGGCTGTTTTTGTACTTACTGATTTGTTTCTTTGTCCTCTCTAATTCTAGATCCTAATATTTTTAATTATATGGACTCCAAATAGATTATCCCAGGTCATGACCTTATATTTTTATTTATTTCGGGTATCTTGTGCTATATAAAAGCTCTTACTTTCACTCCCTGGGGAAGATGGCCACACAGCAGTATCTTCTCCTCCACTGTCTTCCTGGGATTTTGGGCATACACATACATGCACCCAGAATATTTTTCAAGCCACCAGATCTAGAACTCAAACCACACACTTGGCCATGTGGGGTGCAGGGGCTTAACTTCCACGTCACTTGCTGGACCACGACTGTAAATTATTTTTTATTTAACATTATTTAATTATTATTACTTTTCAGTTTGATCAGAGACAGAGAGAGGGAAGGTGAGAAAGCAAGCCAAGGTCTGGGACTCAAACCATGGTCAGCCATGTGAGAGTTCAGTGCCCCTAACCACCATGCCAACTGCCAGCCCCATGACTGCAAATTTTAAGTCAAATTCAATTCTGGCTTCCTTTAACGGATTGTTGATTTCCCATCTTGCTGAATAAATACTTTCCTCCTCAAAGTTCATGAAGACAGGCTCTTTGTCTTTCTTTCCAAAAGTTCAGCTTTTCATATTTAGATTTTCTTTTCCTTTATTTTTCTTTTAGATTTTTGCCATAAGGAATGTGCACTCATTGGAGAAGACAGATAGGGAAAGTGAGAAATCAATCCCCAAGAGGGATGGCCATGACACAATCCTTTTTCCTCTATTCTCTTTTCAGGATTCTGGGCATGTACACACACATGCCCGGTGTGATTTTTCAAGCTGCTGGGTTCAGGGCTTGAACCATGGTCAACCATGTAGGAATCCAGTACCTCAACAACCATACCACCTGCTTGCCCCTTGATTTTAATTATTACTGAGACTGACATTTGTATTTGATTTGTATGAGAAACCTACGACTCTACTCCCATTGCCACTATTTTATTTCAGGCTCTCTATACTTCAAAAGTAAATCAGTTATCGTATTAAGAAGTCAGGACAATGGTTATTTATTTATTTATAATTGTCAGAGAACAAATGTCCTCAAGCACCCCTCAACAGAGCATGGCCATGCCATAATCCTCCTTCCTCCATTTCTTGATCCTATCAGGACTTTGGGCATGCAAACACAGTCATCCAATGTGGTTTTTAGACACTGGGGCTGGGGCTTGAACCACAGTCAGCTATGGGGGCTCCAACTCCCTTAACCACTGTACTATGGTGCTGACACAGGACTATGGTCACCTTTAAGGAAGAGTGGAGAGTATTGCTACATCTTATCCCTGGCTGTAAGAAGTATTCACTTTGCTAATACCCACCGCACTGTACACTATGATTTGTATGCTTTTTCTGAATGCATGTCACAGTGGTGTGCTGAAGCTGGATTCTGTTGAATCCAGAATTTAGCCAATTGTTAAATAGGAATTTTTTAAGGCAGTTATCTAACTGCCAGTAGCTTAAAAGCCCTGAAGAAAGTATTTACATCAATAAACTTGGGAAACAAAACAAATTTTTGAGGAAATCTTCACTCCAATAGCATGTATATCTACTACCCTACAATAAAAATGTATAAAGAGTTAGAAATATATACTCTTTAGTATAGAACATTGGGGGAATTTATGCTAAAGAAATAAAAGCACCAGAATGCAAGGACAAATATACAGAGGTTTATTGCAACACTGTGGCTGCAAAGACAAAACCTAAACAAAACTTAAAAACAACACGAGATAATGGCTATGTCGCTGAACTCCCATGTAGTCAACTGTGGTTCGAGTCCTGGACCCGGGGGCTTAAACTCACGCCCAAGATCACGTGTGCGTGTGTGCCCAAGATCCCGAGAGGAAAATGGAGGAGAAGGGATTGCGATGTGGCCATCCCCCCTGGGGGGTGACTTCTCGCTTTCTGTCTCTCTGTCTCTGTCTTTCCAGTGAGTGCACACGCCCTATGGCATAAAAACCTCTCCAAAAAAAGTAAATAAATAACCACAAGAGAGAGACAGAAGGAAAGAGAAGAAAAAGACTGGATAAATTATGGTATGTACATATTATGAATATTTCTATAATATTTCATAATATATTATAGAAACCAGGGACTGGCAGGTGGCATGGTGGCAAAAGAGGCTGGACTCTCATGTGGATGACTGTGGTTCTAGTCTCGGACCTGGCAGCTTGACTTCTCACTTTCTCTCTCTCTTTTTCTCTGTCTTCCTCTGGTTAAATTAAAACAAATGATAATAATAATAATAATAAATAAAGTTAAATAAATAATTATTTAAAAAAAGAAAAAAAAAGAAATACTATACAAAATTTAAAAAGAATGAGTAAAATATATCTGGAAAGGCCCTGAGGGATCTCAAAACATTTATCAAGTGAAAAATAAAAAGCAAACTCCAAAACATTTATGCAATTTAATTAAAGCAAAACAAAAACTCTCTTTATATATACACATAGGGTCACTGGGAAAGTCATGATATATTTTTCTCTCTTTTTTTAATAATTATTTTATTTAACTTTATTTAATGTATAATTTATTCTAACTTGACCATAGAGGGACAGAGAGAGAGAAAGAGGGAAAGTGAAAGCAAGGCGCCAAGTCCGAGACTCAAACCGTGGTTGGTCATGTAGGGTCCAGTGCCCTAACCATCATGCCACCCTCCGGCCCCCATGATGCATTTCTCTATGTTTGGCAATGCAAAAATGCACTATGACTTTTCCCAATATGTATGTTTTCATATGATTTTATGAATATAGAGAAAACGGGAAGGTTATATCACAACCATTCATAGTGAGTGTCTAAAAGGGAAGAGAACAGTAACTGGCTAGGGCTACATATAAAGAGTGTTAACTTAATCTGCATATCGCTATATTGTTTCACTTGTTCAAATGGCTGTTACTTTGTAATTTAAAATAAACCAATAAATTTTTAAAAAGTCAAGTAAGTAGTTGTCTATATATTCTTACCATTCTAATCTTTGTACTGATTGCCAGGCCTTTTCAAAGGTTTCTTTTTTTAAAGAGATTTTTTGCTATAGGGAGTATGCATTCACCAGAGAAAGAGAGAAAGAGAGACAAGAGACAGAAAGCAAGAAATCACCTGCCCAGGGGGATGACCATGCTGCAATCCTTCCTCTTCCACTCTCTTGGGATTTTGGGCACGTAAGCACACACACCCAGTGTGAGTCTGGGCCTCAAACTGTGGTCAGCCATGTTGGAGTCCAGTGCCTTAACCACACCACCTGCTAGCCTCCCTAGGTCATTTTCATCAAAGTCCCTCCTCAATTAAAATACATGAACAAGCCTTCACTGGTTATAGAATAAAATCCAAAACTAATAAAGTGTAGTAAAGTGTGGTCTGTGGGTTGTTGGAAAAGTCATGATGCATTTTTGCACAGAAAAACTGAGGCTTAAAAAGACTAGTAACTATTGTAAGGTTATGAATTTACCAAGGGACAGAGAAAAATTCTAAAGCCCAACTTTTTCAGAGAATTATTTCTTTAATTTTATTATTATTATTTTTAATTTGACCAGAGAGAGACAGAGAGAGAGAGAGAGAAACATGGAAAGTGAGAAAGTAAGCCACCAAGTTCAGGACTTGAACCACAGTTAGCCATGTGGGAATCCAGCACTTTAACTACCACACCACACCACAGGCCAACCCCTAAAGTTTGATTTTAAAATTTAAATTGTATTTTTATTTTATTCTTTTTTAACAGCTCCATCAGTGTATACATTTACAGCATTGAAAAAGAATTTTCCCAGCATGAATACCCTGTATGTTAGTACAGTAAAAGAAATTACCATAAATTGTAAACCTAGAACTCCTAGAACTTTGAGATTCCAAGTCAGTGTTTGTAACCATTATGCCCTGCTATTGCTTAAGACTTGAACATGGGACCAGCAGATGGCGTAATGTTTACATCGCTAGACTCCCATGTAGTTGATTGTTGTTCCAGTCACCGAACTGGAAGCTTAAACTCACAACGGGCGCGTGTGCATACGTGCTCAAAATCCCTAGAAAAGAATGGAGGAGAAGGATTTCAGTGTGGCTTTCCCTCCTGGGGTGTGATTTCTTGCTTTCTGTCTCTGTCTCTCCAGCGAGCACATGAACCTTATAGCAAAAATCTCTCTTAAAAAAAAAAAAAATTGAACATGCCTGGAATATGTACTTTCTACTCTATACTTCCCCATCACCCCAGGTCCAATTCAACTCTATACGAGTTATTCTTTCACCAACGATCTTTCTTTCTTTCTTCAAGTTATTTTTTGGTCTAACCCACTCATTCAGGCACTAAAATACTGCTACATCACAAAATACCTTGTCAGTAATATCTTTATAAAGACAGAATACATAACTTCTTCAAGTCCCAACAGACTCACCTATCTTTGACACAGGTACTCAAAACTATTGGTAGAATGACAGAATACTGCATTTTCCTAGTTTGTTTCTAAGAAGTAAGGTGCGATGAAAATAAGTTGTGATAATTAAGAAAAAAACAGAATGTCAAAGGACACATACTTCTGACAAGTACCTTAGTAACAGGAACAGGAAGAGAAAACAGAGATGATACACGGGAGTGTTACAGACAGAAAAGGACAACGGATATTCATCAGAAGTCTCTGGGCTCCCATTCTGACTTGTCCCAGATTTGATAAACTAGGGAGATTAAATGCTGTGGACGATGTCAAGAGAAAGAAATATAACAGCTTTTAAGAGACGAATTGATCAGTTTTGAACTCTCTGACCACAAGATAAGTATCCTTTCATTTTCACAGAGGCTAGAATTAGAACCAATGTGGTTTTCAATTTCAAAGTTAATTAAATGTGAAAGTAAGCATTTTGCTTTCTTTCCTTTTTTTAAGTTTTTTTCTTTCCTAAATTACTTTATTTAACTTTATTGTTTTTTATTTGTTTGTTTGTTTTTAATTTGACCACAGAGGAACAGAATGAGAGAGATGGACAGTGAGAAAGTAAGCTGGCAGGTCCGGGTCTTGAACTGTGGTTGGCCATGGGGGAAGTCAGCACCCTTAACCACCATGCCACCTACTGGTCCTCCCATTTTTTTAGGTTTTTGCCATAGGTTGCGTGCACTCACTAGAGAGAGATAGAGAGAAGGAAAGTGAGAAATAACCCCCAACAGGGGGAAGGGGGCACGGTGGCCATAATGTAACCCATTCTCCTCTATTTTCCTTTTGGAATTTTGCCCTGGGATTTTGGGCACACAAGCACACACCCCCAAGCATGATTTTCAAGCCACCAGGTCTAGGACTCAAACCATGGTCAGCCATGTGGGAATCCAGCACTTTAACCACCATGCTACCTGTTGGCCACAAGCATTTACTTTCTTTCTTTCTCTTCTTTCTTTCTTTTTTTGAGAGATTTTTTGCTATAGTGCATGTACATTCACCAGAGACACAGAGACAGGAAGTGAGAAATTAACCCCCAAGGGGCGACGTCCACTGAAATCCCTTTTCCTCTATTCTCCTCTCAGGATTCTGGGCATGTACGCACATGCACCTGGTGTGAATTTCAAGCCTCCGGGTCCAGGACTTGAACTGTGGTCGGCCATGTGGGAGTCCAATGACGTAACTGCTACGCCATCTGCTCGTCCCATTTGCTTTATTTCTAAGAAGACATCAGGAAAAATAGGTTGCCCCTGACAATCATTCCAATTACTAATATAAATTGTACTTGCTGTTCCTCGTGTTGGACTAGACCATCAAATGCTCATTTCAGCCTAGTCTCCATGTCTCCTCCAGAGGCGAATACACACTTCAATAAAAGCAGATTCTCTTCATCTAATGATGATACTCTAGTAATTAAGTGCTAAAAATACATTCTCCCCTTTGTGGTCCCCAATCACACTTCAGGGAAGGGTGTATAGTGAGGGGAGAGTATACCTCTTGGAGAGCTCTGGTTTTACTCCTTCCTCTCTTCTTACCGTTACTAGACACCGACACATATTTGCGTAAGCCACAGAGAAACTGGGTTCGTCAATAGCCTTCTCAAAGACCAGGTCGATGACTCCTTTCAGCCGCTCCTCTGTGTCAACAGTGAGTCCTGACACTTGCTTCATCAGTTGGTTGAACATCTGTGGTGTCAACTTATTTAAGATACTTCGAACTTTTCTAAAAAGTTCCTAGAAGGGCCATAAAAAAGAAAAGAGTATTATAATAATTTTAGCAATACGGTGCTTCCTGTAAGGATTTGTTTTGTTTTGTTAATGTTACTACAGGGGGAATATGTTTGCCACAGAGAGACAAAGAGAGAGAGATGGAAAGTGAGAAAGTGGCCCCCACAGGGGATGGTCACATGGCAATCCTATCTCCTCTATTTCTTCTTCCTTCCATAATTCTGGGCATGCATACACATGCATCCTGCATGTTTTTCAAGTTGCTGGTTCCAGGACTCAAACTGTGCATGTGGGATCCAGCCACACCAACCACCACACTACTGGTTGGCCCATGATTAATTTTAAAAAATTGTTTTTCTAAGTTCAACTTTTCAAATTCTTTTAAAAAAAAAAAGTGAACTAGTCACTGAAATAATTAAATACATTAAGTTTTAACAAAAGTCAAAAATTATACCACTTAAGGGACCAGCAGTTAGCATAATGGCTAGGTCGCTGAACTCCCATGTAGTTGACCGTGGTTCGAGTCCTGGACCTGGTGGCTTAAAACTCACACTGGGTGCGTGTGCGTGCATGCCCAAGATCCCGAGAGGAGAATGGAGGAAAAGGGACTGCGGCGTGGCCATCCCCCCTAGGGGGTGATTTCTTGCTTTCTGTCTCTCTGGTGAGCACACGCACCCCATGGCAAAAACCTCTCCAAAAAAAAGAAAAAAATTATACCACTTAAAAATTTTTTTTAGTTAGGTTTTTCACATACAGTGTGTATGCTTGCCAGAGAGAGACAGTAAGGGGAAGTGAGAAATCACCTCCCAGGGGGATGACTATGTGGTGACCTCTTCTCCATTCTCATGCTGGGATTTTGGGCATGCATGCACATGAACCCAGTGTGATTTTCAAGCCACCAGTCTTGGACTAAAACCACAGTCAGTTATGTGGGAGTCCAGTACCTTAACTACAATGCCACCTGCTGGCCCTTATACCATATTTAACTACTGATGAGAATTCTAGGAACTCTACACATTGCTAGGTGGTGGGAACATCACCAGGTACATTTCTAAGGGCAATCTGACAACATGTACCCAAAGCTTTAAACCTGTGGAAGTAACCTCTGGGTTAGTAATTATACTTTTGAGATAGTGGTACATATTTAGGGATAGGTAAAAAATATTTTAGCCACAATAAATTTTACTATAACCCTGTGTAAAAAGTAACTTTGATGTATACATGTAGGAGTTTGTCTAAATTATGATATAATATAAATTATGGTATATAATACTAGACAGAAGTCTTTTGAAAAGACGTTGTAGAGACTCTAATAGAAACAGAAAGCACTTTCTTCAGCTAGAAAAAGGGCACCTGCAACCCTCTTAATGTTGAGACAATGTTTTCTCTCCAGAGTAGGAATGATGCCTAAACATCAGTTCTCCCCAGTCCCCCTCAGTGTCACACTACATGTCTTAACCAGCACAACAAAGGGGGAAAAAAGAAAAAGAAAAAGAAAAAGAAATAAAATGGGTATGGGTTGGAATGGAAGAAATAAAGCTTTCTGTGCACAGATAATCGTCTACACAAAAGAATGGAAGCAATCGGCAAAAAGAAGTACTAGAATGAAAAAGTGACTTAGGCAATTTAGAATACAATATCAAAATGCAAACATCAACTGTATTGGTACATACTAGCAATTAATAACTCGCAATTATATATTTTAAAGTACCACTTACACAAGCACAGACACTGTGAAACAGCTACAAATCTAACAAAATAACCATAGGAGCTATGTGATAAAAAATTACATAGCACTGATAAAAGAAGATAAAAAGGACCCAAATAAATGGAGATATGTATCACATGCATCTACTAGAAGATCATTATTATTAAGATGTCAATTATAATGGCATTTATATAATGTTCTGGAGAAGTAATCATTACAGAAACAGATTTAACGCCATCCAAAACAAATCCTAGTAAGAGTTTTTCTTTTGTTTTACTCTTGGCAGAAATCAAGAAGCTAATTTTTTTTTTTTTGAGAGAGGGATTTTTGCTATAGGGAGCGTGTACTTGCCAAAGAGACAGAAAGCGAGAAATCACCCTCAGTGGGGGGTGGGGGGGAAGACATGCTGTAATCCCTTCTTCACCAAGCCCCTCTCAGGATTTTGGGCACACATGTACACACGCTCAGCCTAAGTTTTAAGCTGCTGGGTCCAGGACTTGAAACATGGTCGACTACATGGGAGTCCAGTGATGTAACCATTACGCCATCTTCTGGGCCCTCAAGAAGCTAATTCTACAATTTTTATGGAAAGACAACAAAACTAGAAAAAGCCAAAAAATTTTGAACAATGGGGCTGGTAGGTGGAGTGGTGGTTAGGGCGGCTGGACTCCCACATGGCTGACAGTGATTAGAGTCCTAGACCTGGCAGCTTGCTTTCTCAATTTCCTTCTCTTTCTCTGATCAACTTCAATAAAATAAAATACAATGATGACGATGAGTAAGATTAAATAATTATTTTTAAAAATTTTTGAATAGCCCAGGAGACTCACAACCTGATTTCAACACTTTTTATATAAAGTTAGTATATAAAGACATTGTGGTTTTGGCTAAAGTATAGACTCTTCCTAGACTCTCCATTCTAGCTCAACGGAACAGAATGGAGAGTCTAGAAAGAGATGCACACAGGGTTGAACTGATTTTCAACACAGATGCAGCAAAGGAAATTCAATGGTGAAAAATAATCTTTTCAAGAAATGATGCTGGGACAATTAGTTCTCTATAAAGAAAAAGAATGAACCTTGGGAACCAGCAGTTAGCGTAATGGCTATGTCACTGGACTCCCATGTAGTCGACCGCGGTTTGCGTCCCAGATCCGGTGGCTTAAAACTCACGCCGGGCGCGTGTGCGTGCGTGCCCAAGATCCCGACAGGAGAATGGAGGAGAAGGGATTGCGGCGTGACCATCCCCCCTGGGGGATGATTCCTCACTTTCTATCTCTCTTTCTCTCTCTGTCTGGTGAGCGCACGCGCCCTATAGCAAAAACCTCTCCAAAAATAAAATGAACGAACCTTGATTCTTACCTTGAATCTTTTGCAAAATAAGTAAATGGAAAAAAGAAAAAAAAATGGAACTAAAACTGAATCAAAGAACTAAATATAAAGCCTAAAACTGTAAATCTCTAGAAGAAAATGTAGGAGAAAATCTTTGTGCTCTTAGATTATACAAAGAATTCTTAGGTATGCTAGTAAAAGCACAACTCATGAATGAAAAAAAAATTAACTGATTATCATCAAAATGAAAATCTCCTGTGAAAGATAATTAAGAGAACAAATGACAAATCACATTTGGGGAGGAAATTTTTGCTAAACATACATTTGATAAAGGACTTGTAACCAGAATGTATAAAGTAAAGAACAAAACAAAAAAAAACTACATACATAACAACAGAAAAACCAACTTACCATAAATGTAGGAATATGAATAAATCTCAAATGGAATTTCAGTAAGTGAAAGAAGCCACAGTCAAAATGATTCCACTTACGTGATATTCTGAAGTCAGTATTTTAAAGTCAGAGAATGGATCAGTGCTAGAGGTGGCCATGAGCAGAGAGAACTAGTACCATGCAGTCTAAGGGAATTTCTGGTGGGAGGTGAGGAAAATGTTCTATGTCTTGACTGTGGTAGATATCACATGACTATGCATTTATCAACAGCTATAGAATTATACATAAAACGGTAAATTTTACTAAATATAAATTCTCAATTAAAAAAATGAGGTTGCAAAAATCCAAGAAACCATGCTGTATTACCTAAAAAAGTTTATTAAATGTTTTTGCTTTTAAGATTTTTGCCTTAGGGTACACACGCTCACTGAAGAAAGACAGAGAGGGAAACTGAGAAATTGTCTCCCAGAGGGGATGGCCATGCTGCAATCCTTTCTCATACATGCTAGTCTCAGGATTCTGGGTATACCTGCACACACACTTGGCATGACTGCTCAGACCACTGGGTCTAGGACTCACACCATGCAATTGGCTGTGTGGGATTCAGTACATTAACCACCATCCACGTGGTGGCCCACTTATTTTTTTAAGAGAGATTTTTGCTATAAGGGGGTGTGTGTTCATCAGACACAGACAGGGAGAAAGAAAACAAGAAATCACTCCCTAGGGCGATGGCCACACCGCAATCCCTTCTCCATTTTCCTCTAGGGATCTGAGACCCTCTCATGCACACACGCCCAGCATGATTTTTTTTTTTTTTTGAGAGGTTTTTGCTACAGGGCGCTTGCACTCGCCAGACAGACAGAGAGAGAGACATAGAGACAGAATGCGAGAAATCACCCCCCAGGGGGGATGGTCATGCTGCAATCCCTTCTCCTCCATTCTCCTCTCGGGATCTTGGGCACGCACGCACACGCGCCTGGCGTGAGTTTTAAGCCACCGGGTCCGGAACGTGAACCGTGGTCGACTACGTGGGAGTCCAGTGACATAGCCATTACGCTAACTGCTGGTTCCCAGCTCAGCATGAGTTTTAAAGCTGCTGGGTCTGGGACTCAAACTGCAGATGAGAACGCTGGAGACCAACGACGTAACCATATACCATCTGCTGGTAGTGGTGACCTGCTTATTAAATATTTTGTTTGATTCTTTTAAGAATTTAGGGGCTGGTAGGTGGCATGGTGGTTAAGGCTGCTGGACTTCCACACAGCTGACTGTGGTTCAAGTCCCGAACCTGGCAGCTTGCTTTCTCACTTTCCTTCTCTTCTCACTAGTCAACTTCAAAAAAATAAAATTAAGATTCCTCATGGCTCCTGCAAACTAGTCATTTCAGGGGACAGAAGAAATGAAGACTTTCTACTGATAATTCAGCCTCTAGCAAACAAAGCTAGCATGGTAGGGAGCCCCTCTGGCCTTCTATCTCTGTCTCTGTGTCTCTGTCTTTGTCTCTCTCTGCTTCTGTCTTCTCATTTTTTGGTAATTTTTCCTTTTTACAATTTTTTTAAAGGTAAAATTTTTCTATTTTTTTAATTTTGTTGTTGCGTTTTTTTTTTTAAAGAAAAACAATAATTACTTTTTTCATTTTTTTGTCCTTTTTTTCTCTTTCTTTGTTGTTTCTCTCTTTTTCATTTTCTTTTTTCTTCTCTCTCCATTCTTCAATATCCATTTTAATGTGTTTCTAGATGGATCTAAGGGCACTGAAGCTAAACATCCAAATACTATTAGCGTTAACATATTCCTCAGTATCTACCGAATCTGCTGCACCAGTGATCACAACAGAACGACAAAGAGATTCCAGATCACCTCCTTCTGCTTGCTCCTGAACACTCGGATTGAACTTCAAGAATTAGAAAGAAACACACCATCTATCAGATGACAAGAAATCACCGCAGAACCACAAGAAATATGAGAAAGCAAGAGAATACCTCTCTTCCAAGGGAAAAAAGTAACTCCTCTTCATCCATAAGCAGTTCAATGCAAATCATGGAAATGTCTGATAAAGAATTTAGAGTATTCATAATGGCGAAGCTGACTGAGATGGAAGAGGAGAGAGACAATGAACTCCTAAAGAGAAAGGAGAAAGAAGTTGCTTTCTCACTTTCCTTCTCTTCTCATTAGTCATCCAGGAGGTGAGGAAATTCTTGCAAGATCTAAAAGAGGAATTACACACTTTACAAAAATCTCCCTTGAAAGTATTAAAAGCAGATTAGATCATACAGAAAATAGAATCTCAGACATCGAAGAGAAAATTGCTGGCCTAGAAAAATCCACCACGAAGACTGAGAAAAT
>NW_006159616.1:3094577-3096747 GCF_000334495.1 Tupaia belangeri chinensis | reverse complement strand
AGGAAAAAAAATAATCCATTCGATGACTGCAGTAAGATATATAGCCCCAGCTCGGTGCTACTTTATAGGATGCCTAAAGTTAGACTTGTGTTCATGGAAATGTACATATAAGCTGTGTTTGCTATGAAAATATTTAGATTAATTAAGATCTTTAGTAATTCAATAAAAAATGAGGGGGAAACAGTATAGAAAGTAAACATAGATACAGTGTGGGAGGAGAGTGGGAGATGGCAGAGGGTAAGAGATAGGGTAAGAGGATGGGGGGAAAAAAAGCAAAACATACAGGAAACTAGAAATGGAAAATTATTTGCTGACAATAACATGTTTGTTGATGTGCTTGATTGAGACAATATACAGTGTACTCTGGATGGAAAATCTCATTTTGTATGCTGTAATGAATGTAAACAAATAAATTTAAATAAAAATAAAATTAAATTAAAATACTGACAATAAATAAAATTAAATAAAATAATTCCCTAAAAAGTAAATTTATATCTGGGCTAACAAGCGGCTAGATCCCAATGGTCAACTAAATGGGTTCAAGTCTCAGACCCAGCAGGTTGGGGAATACACTGGACATATGCGCATGCATGATCAAAATCCTGAGAGGAGAATGGAGGAGAAGGGAACGCAGTGTGGACATCCTCTGGGTAGGGGGTGGGGGTGGGAGGTTTTTCACTTTTCTTCTCTTTATCTCCAGTGAGCATAAGAACCCTATAGCAGAACTAAAAAATAAAAAATTATACCAAATACAAAAAATTTTAGAATATGTGCAAATATATTAACAGATTTTTCTAGAAGGAAGACGATACATCTACTTAAAAAATATATATATATATTTTGAGAGGTTTTTGCTATAGGGACCATGCACTCGCCAGAAAGACAGAAGGGACAGAGAGACAGAAAGTGAGAAATCATCCCCAAAGGGGGATGGATACACCACAATCCCTTCTCCTCCATTCTCCTCTCGGGATCTTGGACACGCACACACATGCACCCAGAGTGAGCTTAAGCCACCGGGTCTGGGACTTGAGCCATGGTCGACTACATAGGAGTCCAGTGACATAGCCATTACACCAACTGCTGGTCCCCCATCTACTTAAATTTTTAAAAATTATATTGTCAGGGACCAGCAGTTGGTGTAATAGCTGCATCGCTAGACTCCCATGTGGTTGACCACAGTTTAAGTCTCAGATTTGGCAGCTTAAAACTCACACCCTGCACATGTGCGTGCGTGCTCAAAATCCTGAGAGGAGAATGGAGGGGAAGGGATTGCAGCGAGGCCATCCCCCGGGGGTGATTTCTTGTTTCTGTCTCTCTCTGGCGAACCCCCATGATCTATAGCACAAACCTCTCTTAAAAGAAAATTATATTGTCGGGCCAGCTTGTAGCATGGTGATTAAGGTGGCTGGGTCCCTCACGGTTGGCTGTGCAGTTTTGAATCCTGGACCTGAGAGCTTGAAATACACATTGGGCATATGTGCGTACATGCCCCAAATCCTGAGAGCACAATGGAGAAGGGACGGTGGCATGGTCATCCCCCCAGGGATGATTTCTCACATTCTTTCTCCCCCCAGTGAGCACATTCACCCTATAGCAAAAGGAAAAAAATAACTTTGTCAAGTTTTCAGCAATAAGTCAGCATCACTTCTATTAAAAAAAACATTGGAGGTCAGCAGGTGGCATAGTGGTTAAGGTACTGGGGGGCCAGTAGTTGGTGTAATGGCTATGTTGCCGAATTCCCATGTAGTAGACCATGGTTCAGGTCCCAGACCCAGTGGCTTAAACTCACGCCGGGTGCGTGTATGTGCATGCCCAAGATCCCGAGAGGAGAATGGAGGAGAAGGGATTGCGGCATGACCATCCCCCCTGGGGGGTGATTTCTCGCTTTCTGTCTCTATGTCTCTCTTCATCTGTCTGGTGAGCGCAAGCTCTCTATAGCAAAAAGCCTCCCCCCCAAAAAAAGAAAAAAAAGATTCAAAAGATTAAATCCTACCTTACATCAAGAAAAAGTTATCAAGTATCTCTACTTTCAAAATGTTATTTAAGCCCTGGGAACCAGCAGTTAGCGTAATGGCTATGTCGCTGGATTCCCACGTAGTCGACCGCGGTTCGTGTCCCGGACCCGGTGGCTTAAAACTCACGCCGGGCGCGCGTGCGTGCGTGCCCA
>NW_006159616.1:3036733-3093454 GCF_000334495.1 Tupaia belangeri chinensis | reverse complement strand
GCGTGACCATCCCCCCTGGGGGGTGATTTCTCGCTTTCTGTCTCTATGTCTCTCTCTGTCTGTCTGGCGAGCGCACGCGCCCTACAGTGAAAATCTCTCCAAAAAAAAAAAAATGGTATTTAAGTCTAAAAACAGGGTAGCATTAATTGAAAATCATTTATTTACAATAACTATCTACCTGATGTGCAAACAATTCTGAATTAGGTACCAATGAAGAATAAAGCCCAGCTATTGCCTTCTACACAATCAAAACCTAACTACCAACAAGAGAGGCCCAAGGGAAGGGGTAATGCAAGTACCAGAATGCATCAGGGACCAGAAAATGGGATTCCTAGACACGAGGGAGGCCGAGCAATTAGACTGGTCAGGGAATGCTTTTAGAAGGAAATGAGGATTTTGAGACAGGCTATAAAAAAGAAAAAAAAGCTGCCAAATAAGAAGAAAGGGCAGGTATTTTAGGGAGAAGAAAACATTTTAGGAAGGGATTTTACAAAGGTTATTCCATTTTGTAAATAGAACAACCTGGATGGGACCAGCAGATAGCGTGATGGTTACGTTGCTGGACTCCCACACAGTCGAATGTGGTTCGAATCCTGGACACAGCGGATTAAACCTCATGCAGGGCACGTGTGTGTGCATGCCGGGTGCATGCCCAGAGTCCTGAGAGGAGAAGGGACTGCGGTGCGGCCATCCTCCCTGTGGGGGTGATTTCTCCTTTTCTATCTCCCTGTCTCTCCAGTGAGCACTCATGTCCTATAGCTCCTTTTCTCCTGTCTCTCCAGTGAGCACTCATGTCCTATAGCAAAAATCTATCTCTCAAAAAAACAAAAAAAACAAAACAAAATGAAACAAAAACAGAAACAAAAAATCCAACAACAACCTGTTAGTATCAAAGGACCAGTGTTCAGTAATTGGGAGAGAAAACAAAGCCTTGAGTGCGAGGTTAAAAAGCTCAGATGAAGAAAAAAGACAAAATCTGTTTTTGGGTAGATCAATCAGGCAGCAACAGGAATGCAGGAGGAGATGGGAGACGGGAGATGAGGCCAAGAGGCCCAGGGGAACACCATCACCTGTGGGTGGAGTCCAGGCACATCTCAAGGCGTACTTTCCTACAAGTGCTTCAATGAAATGATGCAGAAGAACTTTGTCAGTGGTCATTCATAATGCTGTTCTTGTTAGTTCGTTGGTTTTTAAGCTTTGCCAGAGGGCATGTGCTGGGTGGAGGGGGGTCATGAGAAAGCACCCCTCCCCTTCCTGTGGGGAATGATCATGCTGTAATCCCTTCTCCTCCACCTCTCCCTCATTTCAGGATTTTGGGTATGCTTATACACACGCCTAGCATGGTTTTCAAGCTGCTGTGCTTGCCCTTAAAGCTGTTTTAATAAAGTTGAAAAATCTTTAAGACAGAGTGACAGAGCTTTTTGGTACTGGAGATGACCATAAAACCACCGTTTTCACAAAAGAAAGAAACACAATAGCAGGACCAACAGGCAAGCAGGGGATACTCGGGCTTCGGGGAGAAGGATGAAAACACCAAAAACGACAGAGAAGGGAGGAAATCTGCTCCATGTTCAGAAGAAAAAGTTTCAAGAAAAAAATAAGGTTGTACTGGCTCTGAAAGTGGAAGAATATGGAAGATGTACTGCCGAGTGAGGCAAGCCAGGCTATGAAGGAGAGACATTGTATGTCCCCACTTAACATATACCGTATGTCTGCATTCTATGACTGAAACTGATTGACTAACAGTTGAACAAACACAAGAGATGGGTGTGAATGTCAGATGAGGTGTACGTGGAGGAGTGGGGCCTAACGAAGGACATTTGGAGAAGGGATACAGAGGTAGAGCATTGATGGGATGGGGAGGTGTGGTGTTATCTGTTAAAGATATTTTGATCAACGGGTCTGGGGAGAAATGTGCACATATCGAAATGGTCTCACTGTAAGTCAAACAATATGATTGAAAGTATATACAAAAAACAAATAATAAATGATGTGGGAAAAAAAAGAAGCTAATTCTTCACTGGATTTGCTGTATCTATTCACTGAAGAAAATGTGGCTAATTATCGATACTTCATGTCAGTAGCATTGCTGTTTCTGAAATAAAACTAATGGGGGAACCGGCAGTTAGCGTAATGGCTATGTCGCTGGATTCCCACGTAGTCGACCGCGGTTCGTGTCCCGGACCCAGTGGCTTGAAAAAATCTCTCCAAAAAAAAAAAAATGGTATTTAAGTCTAAAAACAGGGTAGCATTAATTGAAAATCATTTATTTACAATAACTATCTACCTGATGTGCAAACAATTCTGAATTAGGTACCAATGAAGAATAAAGCCCAGCTATTGCCTTCTACACAATCAAAACCTAACTACCAACAAGAGAGGCCCAAGGGAAGGGGTAATGCAAGTACCAGAATGCATCAGGGACCAGAAAATGGGATTCCTAGACACGAGGGAGGCCGAGCAATTAGACTGGTCAGGGAATGCTTTTAGAAGGAAATGAGGATTTTGAGACAGGCTATAAAAAAGAAAAAAAAGCTGCCAAATAAGAAGAAAGGGCAGGTATTTTAGGGAGAAGAAAACATTTTAGGAAGGGATTTTACAAAGGTTATTCCATTTTGTAAATAGAACAACCTGGATGGGACCAGCAGATAGCGTGATGGTTACGTTGCTGGACTCCCACACAGTCGAATGTGGTTCGAATCCTGGACACAGCGGATTAAACCTCATGCAGGGCACGTGTGTGTGCATGCCGGGTGCATGCCCAGAGTCCTGAGAGGAGAAGGGACTGCGGTGCGGCCATCCTCCCTGTGGGGGTGATTTCTCCTTTTCTATCTCCCTGTCTCTCCAGTGAGCACTCATGTCCTATAGCAAAAATCTATCTCTCAAAAAAACAAAAAAAACAAAACAAAATGAAACAAAAACAGAAACAAAAAATCCAACAACAACCTGTTAGTATCAAAGGACCAGTGTTCAGTAATTGGGAGAGAAAACAAAGCCTTGAGTGCGAGGTTAAAAAGCTCAGATGAAGAAAAAAGACAAAATCTGTTTTTGGGTAGATCAATCAGGCAGCAACAGGAATGCAGGAGGAGATGGGAGACGGGAGATGAGGCCAAGAGGCCCAGGGGAACACCATCACCTGTGGGTGGAGTCCAGGCACATCTCAAGGCGTACTTTCCTACAAGTGCTTCAATGAAATGATGCAGAAGAACTTTGTCAGTGGTCATTCATAATGCTGTTCTTGTTAGTTCGTTGGTTTTTAAGCTTTGCCAGAGGGCATGTGCTGGGTGGAGGGGGGTCATGAGAAAGCACCCCTCCCCTTCCTGTGGGGAATGATCATGCTGTAATCCCTTCTCCTCCACCTCTCCCTCATTTCAGGATTTTGGGTATGCTTATACACACGCCTAGCATGGTTTTCAAGCTGCTGTGCTTGCCCTTAAAGCTGTTTTAATAAAGTTGAAAAATCTTTAAGACAGAGTGACAGAGCTTTTTGGTACTGGAGATGACCATAAAACCACCGTTTTCACAAAAGAAAGAAACACAATAGCAGGACCAACAGGCAAGCAGGGGATACTCGGGCTTCGGGGAGAAGGATGAAAACACCAAAAACGACAGAGAAGGGAGGAAATCTGCTCCATGTTCAGAAGAAAAAGTTTCAAGAAAAAAATAAGGTTGTACTGGCTCTGAAAGTGGAAGAATATGGAAGATGTACTGCCGAGTGAGGCAAGCCAGGCTATGAAGGAGAGACATTGTATGTCCCCACTTAACATATACCGTATGTCTGCATTCTATGACTGAAACTGATTGACTAACAGTTGAACAAACACAAGAGATGGGTGTGAATGTCAGATGAGGTGTACGTGGAGGAGTGGGGCCTAACGAAGGACATTTGGAGAAGGGATACAGAGGTAGAGCATTGATGGGATGGGGAGGTGTGGTGTTATCTGTTAAAGATATTTTGATCAACGGGTCTGGGGAGAAATGTGCACATATCGAAATGGTCTCACTGTAAGTCAAACAATATGATTGAAAGTATATACAAAAAACAAATAATAAATGATGTGGGAAAAAAAAGAAGCTAATTCTTCACTGGATTTGCTGTATCTATTCACTGAAGAAAATGTGGCTAATTATCGATACTTCATGTCAGTAGCATTGCTGTTTCTGAAATAAAACTAATGGGGGAACCGGCAGTTAGCGTAATGGCTATGTCGCTGGATTCCCACGTAGTCGACCGCGGTTCGTGTCCCGGACCCAGTGGCTTGAAACTCACGCCGGGCGCGTGTGCGTGCGTGCCCAAGATCCCGAGAGGAGAATGGAGGAGAAGGGATTGCGGCGTGACCATCCCCCCTGGGGGGTGATTTCTCGCTTTCTGTCTCTATGTCTGTCTCTGTCTGTCTGGCGAGCGCACGCGCCCTATAACGAAAATCTCTCCAAAAAAAAAATAAATAAAAATAAAAAAAATAAAATAAAACTAATGGGAGAATTCTGTTACAGAGTAGAGAGAGGCAGACTAAACACTACAACTCAGCTATCCAGTGACCTTCGATACTGTATGCAACTTAGCTCTTGACACTTTAGTTTACTTGTACAAAAAATAAATAAAAATAAAAAATAAAAATGACAAGGCCCAACTACAGTGGTGTATACTGGTAGAAACACTGTGCTCTGTAGGCCACAACCACACGGGAGACCCAGGTTTGATTCCAGGTCCAACACGAAGGTCACAAGTGGTGGTATGCACCTGTACTTTTCAGCTACTCAAGGAGGTCGAGGCTGCAGGATCGTGAGCTTGAAGTTGGCCTCAACACAGAAAGACATCCACTTCCTCTTCACAGTATGTATAGTAAGACTGTAATAGATTATGGCAGTAATACAAATCCCTTAAATACCATGGGACCAGTAGGTGGCACAGTGGTTATGTTGCTGGACTCCCACGTAGTCAACCACAGTTCAAGTCCTGAACCTGGCAGCTTAAAATTTACGCTAGGCATGTGTGTGTGCGTGTCCAAAATCCCAAAAGGAGAATGGAGAAGGGACTATGGTGTGGCCATACCCACGGAGATTAATTTCTCACTTTCTGTCTCTCTGTCTTTCCAGTGAGTCCTATAGAAAAAAATCTCTCTCTAAAAATCAAAAAGAAACAAACAAAACAAAAACATAATACACATTTATCTTTAGAGAAAAATGTTTTTTTTCTTAGTCATCTTTATAAGCCATTTAGGTCAATTAATGTGAAGCATCTCTCAGGCGGACTGGAGAGACAGAGATACAAGGAGAGAGAAAGTGTGGTGTGGGGGGAGATGGAGGGCTAGAGATTTCTGATAGGGTCTTGCCAAGTTAGGACCCTCCTATCCCGGCCTCCTAGAGAGTAGGACCACAGGTGCACAACTGTGCGCAGCCTGTTTGGGTTGAACCGGAAACTCAACGGGCCTCAGCCACCAGCATTTGTGCCCTCCTGCTTGTGCCACCATGGTTGGGTCTAGAAGGTTCTTCTTCTTTTTTCTTTTTCTTAAGGTTAAGATATATTGACGTGATGGGGGCCAGCAGATAGTGTAATGACTATGTCGCTGAAATCCCATGTAGTCAACTGCAGTTTGAGAGTCCAGGACCCAGTGGCTTAAACTCACACCGGGTGTGTGTGCATGCCCAAGATCCCGAGAGGAGAATGGAGGAGAAGGGATTGCGGCATGGCCATCCCCCCTGGGGAGTGATTTCTTGCTTTCTATCTCTCTGTCTCTCTCTGTCTTTCTGGCAAGCGCAGGTGGCCTGTAGCAAAAACCTCTCCGAGAAAAAAAAGATATATTGACGTGAGATGGGAGGAAATTTAGGGGCCTAATTTCAATAAATTAGGAAGGTATATCTAAGGAGTTTGTGGCAATCACTAGAGGGATGAACAAATGCAAGCAGTCAACTAGATTTGACAGTATAGTATTCTCATAAATTAGTTCATCTTCATCCTTGCTCAATATGAATAACATTGTTGGTTAATTCATTTAAAAAGTATTTACGGGGACCAGCAGATGGCATGATGGTTATGTTGCTGGACTCCCACATAGTCGACCACAGTTCAAGTCCCGGACTCAGTGGCTTAAAACTCACGCCAGGCACGTGTGTGTGTGTGTGTGTGCCTAAAATCTCGAGAAGAGAATAGAGAAGAAAGGACTGTGGTGTGGCCACCCCCCGAAGGCTGATTTCTTGCTTTCTGTCTCTTGTTTCTCCAGCGAATGCACACACCCTATAGCAAAAATCTCTAAAAATGAGAAAAAAAGTATTTATGGAGCATCTACTATGTGTGAAATTCTGTGATGGTGATGTAACAGAAAGATGTCCTTATAAGGCACACCTCTGACCTCAGACATCACCATACTGAGCACTTATCCAGGCTTTAGAAATCATGCAGAATACTTTATATTATTTCATTTAATCTTCACACTGGCCCTGTGAGTTAACTATTACTAGACTCTTCACTTTATGTTTGAGATTAAGAAGCTGCCTAATAGAACCAGGACTCTGCCTCCGAAGCTACCAACTTTCAAGTGCAATACTAAACTGTTCATGGTGAGAGAAAAGGTACATAAGCAATCAGGACACTGAAAAGCTGGTATATGATCTATGATGCCTGGCTTCAGTACAGGTGCAAATTTAAAGAAGAGACTCTAGTTTTGATACCTCGGGGCGAAGAGAGCCAAAGGAGACAGTAAACACCCTACGGACAGGAACTGGCACTATATGTATGACAAAATGTGAACAAAGGGTTTCTATGATCTGACACACAAAACTTAAATTCGTGTAGATTAAAGGAATTCATTTACTTTATAACAAGGAGTTCCCAAGGCAGGGCACATACAAAAAGATGCTAAGAACTAACTTTTATTCCAAAAGACTCCAAAGCAAGATAGATTCCTAAATTTTAACTTATTAGAACTACAGGCCTTGGGCCAGCTCGCGGCATGGTAGTTAAGGCTCAAGTCCCCCCGTCGTGTGAGAAATATGTTGGGCACATGTATGTACATGGTCAAAATCCGGAAAGGAGAGAGAAATGGAGGAGAATGGATTGTGGCCTGACCATTCTCCAAGGGAGGTGCTTTCTAATTTCCAGCCCTGTCTCGGCATACCCTCTGGCAAAATTTTTAAAAAAGGAAAGAAAAGGGACTGGCAGGTGGGGTGGTATTTAAGGGAGCTGGATTCCCACATGGCTGACTGTGGTTCATGTCCTGGACTTGGCAGTTTGCTTCCTCATTTTCTCTCTCTCTCTCCTTTGTCTCTCTCTGGTCAAATTAAAATTAAAAAAAAAAAAATTAAATTAAATAATTTTAAACAAAAGGAAAGGAAAAAGGGGGAGATGCAAATTAGATTAGCACTGGATATAAAGACTCAATCACTGAGAATCTAAAAATGCATTTTAAAGAAAAGTAAATAATCTAAGTCAGAATGATATAACTCTGACATAGAAACCCTTTAGATATAGAGACTATTTGAGGCCAGCAGGTGGCATGTGGTTAAAGGCACTGGACTCTCACATGGCCGACTGTGGTTCAAGTCTTGGACCTGGTGGCTCGCTTCCTCACTTTCTTTCTCTTTCTCTCTCTCTCTCTCTCTCTCTCTCTCTGCCATTCTCTGGTCAAGTTGGAAAATGATAATAATAATAAGCAAAGGCAAATAATTCATTTTTTAAAAAAGAAATAGAGACTATTTTGGAAAAGCACACAAAGAAATTTTAAGAGAGAAAATAGACTGGCATTTATCATTGTTTTTAATTTAAAAAATTAATAAAAGTCATAAACTGCTATCTTTATTCATATTAGTAAGACAAAACAAGTTGAAACAGTATCATTATAATTCCAAAAAGTGTTAGGATGTGCTTCTGTCCTCACCTGGGTTTTAATGTTTTCAGGATCCTCGGCTTGGCTATCCCGTTTTTGACTGGGCTTCCAGGCATTTTCCGCCTTTTTTAAATGTACATCCTCTTTTACAGAAACTGTGATGATCTTTCTGGGCTCTCTCCTCTGGCCAGGTTGAGATCTTCGTGGTCCAACATTCAGCAACTAGGACAAGAATATAGTATCTATTTAGAGTACTTACAATTTACTGTCTCTGACATACTGTTCAAGTCACGCCTGATGATCATGTCAAGTACTTTTACATGCATGAACCGAGGATTAGGCACTGAAGTTAGATATGAACATTTTGGATAGAGGGGAAAATAACTAAGAATACCATCAATGTGGGCTGGCCCCAGAGCTTAATGGTTAAGGGAGCTAGTTCCCACATGGCTGGCTGACTGTGGTTCGAATCCTGGCTCTGGTGGCTTGAAAAAAAAAAAAAAAACACACCAGCAGGACCAGCAGGTGGCGTGATGGGTGCTGGACTCTAACAGGGCCAACTGTGGTTCGTGTGTCAGACATGGTGGCTTGCTTTCTCACTTTTTCTCTCTCTCTCTAGTCAAATTAAAATAAATAAAGTTAAATAAAATAATTCTTTTTTTAAAAAATAAAATAATTCTTTAAATACACACACACACACCAGCAATGTATGCATGTGTGATCACAATCCTGATGGGGTGAAGAAATGGAGAAGAAGGGATTGTGGCATGACTACATCCCATTGTAAGTGCACATGCACTCTGGCAATTATAAACAAGTTTTTTTAAAAAAGCCATCAACATAATGTTCTCCACTACAATTTCTGATCCTAAGGGCCTATGTGAGACAACATGATGGAAATAATGACTGATAAAGCTGCTGTTTCTAACAAGAAAATCTACTAACTGAAACTCTACATTTTACTGGTTGCTTACCTTTGTTCACTTCCCTAACTATGGAACCTCACAGGTAGCAGTCATCACACTTACAAATCATCAAAAACTGGTCTTCTATACTTTTAGGGTAAAATGCTACCACCACCTCATCACTGCTTCTCGACAGTGCTGGCCCCGCGCACAGCAGTCAGGTACAGTGCACAGTGAGCTGAACCCCACGTGACTGACTGCAGAATGGATCCTGGCTTGAGTGCCTTGAAAAACACACTAAGTGTGAGTGCATACGTGTGTGACCAAAATCCTGATAGAGAAATGGAGGAAGACAGATTATGGCATGACCACACCCACTAAAGGGGAGGTGTGCTGTCTCTGTTTTTCTAGTGAGTGCATATGCCCTCTGGCAATTAATTAAAAAAAAAGTTCTCTACAGCATTGACACTCACCCTTACTGCAGATCATAATGGATCCCTCTAAATTTGCTGTGCCCAAAATGCTAAAATAAGCCCTTCTTATAACATTAGTAAGAGTTGAACTAAACTACTTCCTGAAAAAAGTCTTCCTCTATTTGTCAGCTCTCTGTATTGCAGGATCCCTGCTATGCTTATTCTGTTAAAACCAGCGTGCTAGCATGTCATAGTGGTCACCAAATTAAGTGCTGTTACTGCAAAAGATATTTGGGTAAGTTAAGATGCATTTCGTGCATCAAAATACTCATACTAGCTGCTACTTTAAATGCTTGAAAATCAATTTTTTGAGATTAAACATTTGGGTTAATACTAAATTCTGCTGTCTCCTAGACCTAACTGTTCTGTTGACAGCCTTTACATTTTAATTATTTTTAATTCATAAAAGAGTGCATGTGTGCACATGCTAGAGACAGACAGACAGATAGACACACCCTCCACAGGGCCTGGTCATGCCATGATCCCCTTTCTCCAGTCCTCCAACCTGTGGGATCTTGGGTACTTCACATACATGCACAGCATGTTGCAAGCTAACCAGACCAGGGTTTGAACCACAGCTGCCATGTGGAATGTGGCTTCTCTTGAGCATAGATTACCACTGTGCCAAAAAACTGGCTCAGTCTTTACTTTTTTTTCCCTAGTCTTTACTTTTGATACATCATTTTCTAAATTCTGAGCAATTCCTCAAAAAAAAAAAAAGTATTTCAAGTCGAAAGCAGTGAAAAACTTCCTACTGGACACAGAGATCAGTATCATATCTTACTCAATGCCTCAATACCGTCCTTTTAAATTCATAGAAAGCTTCAAAGGAGGAAGTACAGATCTAAGTTATTATTTTTTTATTTTATGTTTCATGGAGAGGTTTTTGTTATAGGGCAACTGACAGAAAGTGAGAAATCACCCCCCTCCCCGGGGGGGTGGGGGGGATGGCCATGCCGCAATCCCTTCTCCTTCATTCTCCTCTCAGGATCTTAGGCACGCACACACATGCACCCAGCGTGTGTTTAAGCCACTGGGTCTGGGACTCGAATCACAGTTGACTACGTGGGAGTCAGCAACATAGCCATTACACTAACTGCTGGTCCTCAGATGTAAATGATTAAAAATAAAAAAAAATAAAAAAAATTTAAAAAAAGAGAAGATAGCTTCTAGGCAAGACATGGACTGAGGCTTTGGCCAACTGGCTTTACGCCTATATAAAGCGATCATTTCTGGAATTTTTCCCTTAACTTTACCATTTGCCCAACTTAGAAATGGTAATAACAAGGATGCATCAGGTTCAAACATTAGAATTTCCAGAAACTGACAAAAATCTTGTCGAATGCATCCAGCTGTGGATACAGAGAATAAGAAGATTTCAAACTATTTGGAAACATTTAAAAAACAAATCAGATAAACCCAGGACTATCAAGTACAGTATAACTGAAGGAAACAAAAGACGATCATTAGACTGGAAAAATACCAACAGAGAACAGTTGCTAAGCCAGACAATATTACAATAAGAACATTCATTTAACTTTGATATGGCAGTTCAGACCAAACAATTCTGCTATAAAAACGCAGTATAAACCAAGTACTGTCTGGTTTTATAATTCAGGTTATATTCTGACATTGACTTGAGCTGTTTTTTCCAAGGCCTACATAAATTTCAAATAAACAATTGTATCAAAAGACAATTAATTTCATGTATACATTTTTATAAAAAAAATTTGTCCAGAACAAATGTTTCTGGATATAATGAAAGGAAATTATAAATCATATGAACATCACAGTATGCATATTTGAGATAAATCAGAAAATGTCCTTTTCCAAAAACTAGTGCAATATGCTAAGGAAGGTATCTTGAGATTTGAATCCAGACTATGACAGGTATGATTTATGCCACATCTCTTTATTCACCCCAGGAGAAATAGGTGTAAATTTCAAATGAGCATCAAAGCGATACGAGAGACATTACTAAGTAGGTAACAACAATGTTCCAAAGGGAAAAGGAGTTTTGAAAAGACAATAAACTGTTAGTGCAGAAGAAAAAATAGCTGAATTTAAAATCCATGTGTAAGCTCCCAAAAAGGTAAATTTAAAAATTATATTTGTATCTCTTGATATAACTGATATAAAACATTCAGAAATATTTACCGAGTATATTGAGTCTTTGATAGTTTTTTTATTTTAACTTTATTTATTTTAATTCGACCAGAAAGGGAGGGGAAGGAGGAGAAAGAGAGAGAAAGAGAAAAAGCAAACTGCCAGGTCTGAGACTCGAACTATGGTCGGCCATGTGGGAGTCCAGCACCCTTAGCCACCATGCCACCTGCTGGCCCCAGTTCTTGATAGCTTTGATATACTTGTAAGTTCTTAATATATTTAATTAATTTCTAGCATTTTCATATTTACGCTCTGGGAAGGAATTTATTTTCTAGAACATCACATTAAGGCCTGGAATAACTGTGGTTCTGTGGAGAAAAGAGGCAGATTAAGAGACAGAAAAACTGGACTCTTGAATCTAAATCTGCTACTTACAAGAAAAGGTATTGTGAATTAAGTCTCTTTGCTGAGTTACAAGAGTCACTGTGAGGATCACAGCATGTGAGGCACGTAAAAGGGTCTTAAAACCTACGTAAGGTACAGTCATCCATACCAAAGGACTAAAGGGAATTTTTAAGTGATATGTAGATCTAAATATTTCACATCCCTTTCTGCACATGAAAAATGTAAAGCAATTGTTAAATTTATTGTATCCTTCCAAAGCAGCACTATATGATGAATGACTATCATTTACTAACTACAAACAAAGTCTAAGGTCCTATGTTAATGGTTATGGGATATCCAAAAAGAAATGAAGCCTGGTCTCTATGCTTGAAAGACAGATGATTTGATTAATGGCTAAAGGAAGAACTTTATGGTATACTATGCTCAACATCTACAGATGTCAACATTAAAATGAAGCATCAACATTTGGAGTTGGGGCCATATGGTGGGACAGCTGCCTAATGCACTGTTCTGTGAGGCTGATCTACATGGGAAGGTTGTGAGCTTGCATCCCAGAGACTCCCTGAGTACAACGGGTATGAGCATGCCCATGATATGAAGCTGGTGTTGGATCATGGTTTCAAGAAGTTCTATGGGATGCTCTCCTTCTGTATCTCCGTTCATGGAAGAAATACATAAATACACTTTTAAATTAAAACTGGGTTTTGCTGAGCACAGTGAAGCATTGTCTAGGTATCCCAGATATGAGGAGGCTAACGTGGGGGGATCATGAGCTCAAGGCCAGACTGGGCAACATCAAGAGACTCTATCTCTAAAACGAACAGAACAAAACAAAACAAAACAGAAACATACTTGGGGGCTGATTAACCTATGAGTCACAATTGTTTTCAAGCGAACTGTTAAATTTATATTTTTTATCCACACTCATGTGTCAAAATTGTGTCAAATACAATTTGTTTTAGAATTTAAAATATCTTGCTCTTATTCAGAGATTATAACCTTAAATTCTTCTGCTCACTGAGATAATAAAAACAAAACATTAGAATCAGTATTGCTCCTAGTAATATATATTTTTAAGTGATAGAGAGTGCTGCACCGTTGACTGGGTCTCATCAGGCATGGTCCCCTTTTCCCAGCCAGCTAGCTCTTACTGTTCCTGGGCACCCAGTGTGTTTTCACTGTGACCCTGGGACCTGCACCTGCGGTCATTTACGCAGTTCCCAGCCTTGCAGAGCACCTACATCACCTGTGCCACAGTGACTGGGCAGCAATGGCAACTTAAAAAAGATTATATTGTTGCTATAGGGTGCATATGCTCACCAGTGAGAGAGAGTGAGAGAGGGAGAGGGAGAGAGAGAGGGAGAGAGGTAAAAGAAAGAAAGAACCCCCCTACCCCCAGGTTGATGGACACACTGCAATTCCCTCTCCTCCAAGTATATGCACTGGGTCCAGGACTTGAACTACAGTTAGCCATGTGAGATTCAGCCACCTTAACCACCATGCTGCTGGCTGGCCCAGCAATTTTTAAAGAAGACACACAATCAGGTGTTCCTTCTAAAGAAAAAAGAGAGATGAATGAACTCAGGAAACTTCGTTGCTCCTAGGACTTTTATAACAGACCAACCAATCTCAAAGTCAGTTAAATCTGAAGGAGCTACTAGTGTAGGTCCATAGCTCCTCTTAAGGTATTTCTTTTGGAGTTCTTTCTGATCTCTGTAAACAGGTTATAATTATAGTAACATCACTGCCAAGTAATCTGATTAAAAATAACAACAAAGAAATATTTCCTGGGCATTGTCAATAGATACACACTTTACTGTCCACTGAAGGGCATTTATGTTTGAAAACTGTATATAGTTGCAAATAACATTTTAAAACAACTGCCAAACATTAAAAATGATTTCTAACAAGTCTGTTGCAGGAAAATTTATACTAGAAGTCGTGGCTACCTAAGTCTATGGAATTAACTACTACGGAGCATACCTAGCAGTTTTTACTATCAGTGGGTGTTAATTAAGTATAAGCCAATTTGGACAACTGGCAAAAGTTGGTATAAAACCAGAAACAACAAAGGATAGGGGCTATTGCTTCTCACCAAACAGTATTTTTTCTTTTTTTCTATGGTAGATATTTATGTCTATAACATTCCCATCTGTATCTACATCAATATACTAAAGTAAGCTGGGCAAATTAAGTAGAGAATACTTGTTAGGAGAAAGATCAAAAAGTAACTACTCACACGAAGGTTTAACATATTTCCTCATCCTGAGAGATTACCATGATCACAATTTCACTTAAAAACTAACTTCTAACACATAAATGAGTTATTTAAAGAAAGTAAATTAAATCATTACAGCTGCTGCATTGTGGAGATAACATAAATTCTAGATCCTGTCTCATTTCTAGTCACATTACTTTGAACCAGAAGAACGCTACCTGATATGTGCAGGCGTACAGAAGAGTGAGCAAACACACACTGTGATAAAGTCAGTTTTAAAATTCATTTTCTATTTTCAATATAGGTTGAGCATCCCTGATCTGAAAATCTGAAATCTCAGATGCTCTAACATCTGAACTTTTGGAGCACCGATACACCACCATAAGCAGAAAATTCTACTGTGGTGGATCACAATCAAAACAAAACCATGGTATAAAATTACCTTCAGTCTATGTGTCTAAGATATATGTGAAACATGGACGCCTTTTATGTTTAGACTTGGGTCCTATTCCCAAGATATCTCACTATATATATGTGAACATTATGAAATATGAAAAAAAGTTCAAAATCCAAAATTCTTTTGGGCCCCCAGCATTTCAGATAAGCGATACTCAAACTGTACTTTAAAAGAGATAAGGTTTATTTTCAACTCAGAGTATTTCCTTTTATTCTGTAACTAATTACTAGCAAGCAATGAATAGCAAGGTGGAATGAAAAGTGACAGTATATGTGGGAAGAGGAGATGGGCCAATACCTTGCGAGTGACATGTGAACAAAATTGAGCAATTTGATAACAACCACAGATACTGTTCTAATCCAAATGGCAACAGTATTATTTCAAATGTCCAGGAAAACAAAGATATAAGTCAAAACAAATATAACACAAACATAAACCTACAACATTAAAAAAGTGAAATAATACTTCAAAATGTATAAAATGATTTCTAGAAAGCTGCTTCCCAAGACTTTCTGGTGAGGTATTTCAAGTTTTAGAAAAATCTTAATTTAGCATTTAAAGAAGATAAAGGTTGAATTTCAAATCCGTGTGAGAACATATTATCACATATATACACAGAGAACTTTAAAATGCTGATGCTTACTAAACAATATACTTCAAGTTAAGGAGATTTTCTGTAGGTTTTAAAAGCCTTCAACACAGAGTAGGCATTCAATTATATTGAATCAGCTTGGATGTAGGCAGATAAAATCAAATAAGTTAAGTCTCTACAAAATAGTGATATGTTTTCAGACTGTGAAGTCTTATTTCAAAGCAGGTTTCAAAAGTTGCCATTCCAGAAATAAAAAGGTGATGGGAAAATAGAAAGTGTCACCTTATATAAAAATTATTTTTATAAGCATAAAATAGTCTTAACAGGGTGATCTACAAATGTACATCAAACTTCAAGCCCTCTATGCCATCCTAAACTGGGGAAAAGAGGCAGTTTCACGTCACTGGCAACTCTCCCCCACGCCCTCCCCACGTCCACAACGCGTGGACGAGGCAGAGCCTGCCCGATCCTGCACAGTGCAGCGCCCTCGCTTAATCCAGTGGTGATGCCCCTTCCACCGCTGAAGAGCCTGCCCCTGGGGTGTAAGGCAGCCTGCAGTTTAACAACACTGCACTCTTTTGTACATGTGTTCACATTTTGACTTCACAACCTATAGTTAATAAGAACAAAACAGAAAATACAATACCAAAGACTATTGTTTAAAAAAAAAAAAAAAAGGATTCAGCGCACCCCTAGAGGCAGGCTCTTCAGGGGTGGGTGCGACATCGCCAGTGGGGTGCAAGTTGGGGCTTTGCTCTGTTCCAGAATTGGCAACCCATGCCTGCTCTGCACTTTGCAAATCTGTAGAAATAAGACAAAGAGATAGCAATTAGCTGAATATCATTGGAGATCTGTAGCATATGAGGAAACTTCGAAACAAAACAGGAACCCTACCAAGGTTAGCTCTATTTCTAAATCTGTTTGCAGATCATTTTAACTAATGTATTTAAGTATATTTACATGTATATATGTGTGTGTATGTGTATATACATGTATACATAGGTATACACATATATATATGTATACATAGGTATATACATATATATGTGTGTACATAAGTACACACACACACATGTATACATAATGGGTTGTTGGGAAAGCCATGACGTATTTTTCTATGCAAAACCTAATATATACATCCTGACAACTTAATATATACCTCCATGTATACATAGTTATTTTAAAATCAAGGGCTGTACCCGCACCTGAGTGGTTAAGGTTAAGGGAGTTGGATTCCACTTGGCTGACTGCAGTTTGAATCCTACCCTCCTGCCCCTAGTAGTCTGAAAGATATGCCAGGCACATGCTCATGTGTATTCAAGATCCTGAGAGGATGGAGAAGTGGAGATGAGACTGGGGCATGATCATGCTCCACAAAGGGGTGTTTTCTACTTCTCTCTCTCTGGCAAGCACATGTATCTTCTGGCAATTAAACAAAACAAAACAAGACCAATTAATACAGACTAGCTTCTTTCAAGTGACAACAACTCCAGTATATTTTTTATTTGTTTTAATATTAGGATGGAAAGGATAATCTTCAACTCTTCTAGTTCTTCTTCTTGATTAGAGGAATCAACGAATAAATGCCGTTCACTTGTCATTAGGCAAGATGTCATGGAGTCTACGACAATTTGGAACTAACTGGGTCGTAGGGAACTTGCACTTACAGGTACACCTCTTCCACCAGGTGTCTGCCTTCCAAAATCGGCAAAGGCTGGAGTAAAATCTGGTCCTCGAGGCAAAATTCGAGGATCCAGAGTTCGCATTGGCAATTTGGGTTGGTTGATCTGCATGAAGAAACAAAAGAAAGCTTAACATACACCATCCAGAGTACGCGGTCATAAAAGCTTTCAATGAAAAGTTATGTCAGCTGAAACAGTGAACACTGACTGCCGAACCACTAAAAGTCAAATCGGAACCACTGTAACTTCTAGGTTAGCCTTAGAGCCATTAGGACAGCAATGGTTTTTCGTTTTCTGGGATCAATTAGGCTTTCAGTTCCCAAGGAGAAGCTACACACAATCAGTGGACTAGCTTACTCACTAGTTAGGAATGGTACAAGAAAAGTTATTTTCAGATCTTCTGAACTAGAACCAAATTTCTGGATTTTTAAAAAATGATATTTACTCAGGACATCAGAGCATTCGCCAACAGGAATCTTGCTAATGCTCACTTTGGTTCTGATGCAGCCAACTTATGGTTAATAAGATATGTACTGGGACTAGCAGTTAGAATAATGGCTATGTTGCTGGACTCCCATGTAGTCGACCGCAGTTCGAGACCCGGACTCAGGGGCTTAAACTTATGCCGGGCGCATGTGCATGCATGCCCAAGATCCCAAGAGGAGAATGAATGAGAAGGGACTGCAGTGTGGCCATCCCCCGCCCCCAGAGGTGATTACTCGCTTTCTGTCTCTCTGTCTTTCTGGTGAGTGCACACGCCCTATAGCAAAAACCTCTCCAAAGGAAAAAAAAAAAAGGTATGTGCTATGAATGGAATAAGTCTCAAAAAGAGACATGTTTCGTGTAGAATGACCCATTTAAAGTTTCACTTTGTCTTGTTAATGATATCGGACTCTGTGTAAGCATATATATAGTGATGGGCCCAGCAAAATAACGTAACTCAGTGAGAAATAAACTAATTAATGGCCAAAGTCAGAAACAGATAAGTACTAAGACAAGCAGAAATGTTTTCTCTTTTTTTTCTTTTTTCTTTTTTTGGAGAGGTTTTCGCTATAGGGACAGAGAGAGAGACATAGAGACAGAAAGCGAGAAATCACCCCCCAGGGGGGATGGTCACACTGCAATCCCTTCTCCTCCATTCTCCTCTCGGGATCGTGGGAACGCACACACACACGCCCGGCATGAGTTTTAAGCCACCGGGTCCGGGACGCGAACCGTGGTTGACTACGTGGGAATCCAGCGACATAGCAATTACACTAACTGCTGGTCCCCAAGCAAGAATGTTTTCTAAGAGGATAATCTAATTCATTGGATGTAACACTTGTCCTCTGAAATCCTGAAGTAGCCTCAAATTAGTACCATCATGCAGCCATTCCACTCTCATCTGAGCATCTGAGAGGGAGGACCTGCTGCTATAAGGAGGTTAAATAATGAAGATAGGGTGTGGGTAAGTGGCTGCTGGACATCCACAAAGGAGCCATCTCTCATTCAAAACAGTTAACTTCAAGATTTTAATGAGGGATATAGTTTTTCTTCAAAACAAAAATACTTCATGCTTAGTCACCAGTACTGGTTCATCTCCAATTTTCAGGAAATTACTTCAGCATGAATATATCTGACTTAACTCCTTTAATAAACACACAACACTGACTACACTCATTTTTTGTGTGTACCACTGAGGTCAAGTGTAAAGAGGAAGGATTCCTATCTATCTGTACAGGATTAGGGACTATAATTATTCAAAGTGCCAACAAGGGACTTTTTTTTTTTCTTTTTCTGGAGAGGTTTTTCCTATAGGGTGCGTGCACTCGCCAGAAAGAGACAGAGAGACAGAAAATGAGAAATCACCCCCCCCCACCCCAGGGGACAGCCATGCCGCAATTCCTTCTCCTCCATTCTCCTCTTGGGACCTTGGGCACACATGCACACACGCCTGGCATGAGTTTAAGCCGGGACTCAAACTGCGGTCGACTATATGGGAGTCCAGCAAAATAGCCATTACACTAACTGCTGGTCCCAACAAGGGACATTTTGAGATTGACAGGGAGACTTCCAAAAGTTTGTGGAGGTACGGTCTGGTGGTACAGTCATCGGAGCCAACTGAATTGCAGTCTTAGACACACGGGTGTTCCAGAAGTATAGGTTCAAAACCTGGTCAGCCTGAAAACACACTGTGTACATGCACAGGTGCCTAAGACCATGGCAAGCTAGAGGGCCAGGAGAAGGGGGTCATGGTACACGAACTTCAAGAGAGTGCACCTGTGTCTTGCTCTCTTCACCATAAATAAAATAAATGAACTTAATTAGAAAAATAAGTTGCAGCACACATGGCTATTTTACAAAACAAAACAAAACTGATAGAAAAAATCAGAATTAAAGCAAAAGTTTACTTGGAGCAAAAAAAGTTGACACCTGTGCATCGTTTTTTCATAATAATATATTTGACAGGTGGTTTTTAAAGACCCCCTCATAAAGTATTTGAATTATGTTGACCCACTTAAGTTTCATCTCTCAAACACCTTCTGAGGTTTCCGATCTGTCCTAATGTCACTATTATTCACAGTGAAATTCTACAACGGTGGAGGAAAGAGCTCCATATCAATGCATCCATGTTCTGCCAAGCAAAAACACAACTTTCACATCTCTAGGAAACAGCATAATAAACAGATAAATGATACATTTAAAAAAGAATCACCCCTCAAATATGGGCCAAATCCCAACACCACTATCTGTTAAGAAAGCTAAAACTTAACACTGTTTAAGAAAAATAATTCTTCAACGTGCTTTTAGCTAGATACCACTTAGTCTATCCTAAAAACTGCTTGTAATTCATGCATTTCCACTGATAGTTAAAAATCAACTTCCACTAAAACCCCCAAGTCCTCCGAGCATGCAGCTTACCTTGTCCAGAACCACATCACTGATGGGAGGCAGGCCCTCTGGTTTCTGTATACAGGCTGGCATAAACTGGAAGTCCAACAGAAATTCCCTGTCATACTGTTTCTTGCCTTCAGTATCACTAGGCTTCCAGGATTCTAGAAAGAGGGATGTAGGCAGACAACTGTTTATAGGGCGCTACTTACATGTCCTGTAAGAATATGAACCAGATACCAGTATTTACTTTACTTCCTGATTAACAAACTAGAAACCAAAGGAAACACTAAAGCCAAGTCAGAAACTATCATGTAAAGATTTAAAACTCTCACTTGTTTTTTTTTTTTACCACTTCTGGATACCTCTGGATAGTAAAATAATCTGAAGCAACAGGAACCACTTCATACATACTAAGCCACCTTTGGCCAGGGTACATATGATAATCGTCATTAAATAAACTACCAAGCCTTTAAAGACTTCAGAAATAAGGAATTTAATCTTAGCTTCAGAGAAAAGAAGGACGGGAGATAGCTCGGAGATAACACAATACAATGTGATGCTGGACATACATGGGAAGGTCCTGGGTTCATATCCTAAAGCCTTCCTGTGCATAATCATGACCCAGGGCAGCCGAGGAGCTTGGTATGAATATCCCGTTTGCAGGCACCTGTCATGGTCTTTCTCTCCCATGGAAAAAATAAACCTTTCTAAAAAAGGTACTCTGGTTATCATCTTGGAAATTTATTGCCGAGAAAAGAAAAAGGTGAAAGAACACAAAACACAAAATCGACTTATAATAAAAAGTACAAGCAGCTAAATATAGATTTTTTTTCCCTACTTGCATTTTAAAACAAAGAAAATAAAACAATGTGCTTGTTTGCTGAGCCAGCGAAACTCGGAATGTACCTGTCTTTTTCTAGATATCCTGATGTTAAATATACTCTTAGCTATATACTCTTAGATATAAATATATAGATATATATATGTGTGTGTGTGCATATATATGTATGTATACATATACATATATACATGTATATAAGCTAAGAGTATATCTATCTATCTATATCTATATTAGGTTTTTGCCATAGGGCTCATGCGCTCTCTTGAGAGAGATGGAAAGGAAGAAATTGCCTTCATGTATCCAGTGTAATTTTCAAGCTGCTGGCTCCAGGACTTGAACTGTGGTAGACCATGAGGGAATCCAGTACCTTAACCACCACGCCACCTGCTGGCCTGTCTTAGTTCATATTTTTTATATAAATTTTATATTAGATTTCTATCAAAGCATGTACTTTGCTAATATTAATTGAGCTATCACTACTCAACTCTACTCTCATATTAACTTGGAGAATTTGACAATATAAGCAAGTCACAAGTTTTTCTTTTGAGTAACAAAACTCAACAAAAGGCATCAGATCCTTTCATTATAGCAGAATGAAACCTCCTAGCATTAGTGGTTCTTAAGGTTTAGGTAACAGACTAACTGACATTCTTGGAGAATTTTGCAGATGTTTTCATTCACATCCATACTACCATATATTTATTAAAAAGTAGAAGGTGGGGCTGGCAGGTAGTGTGGTGGGTGAGGCACTGGATTCCCACACAGCTACCCATGGTTTGAGTCCCAGACCTGGTGGCTTGCTTTCTAACTTTTCCTCTCTCTCTGGTAAAATTTAAATAAATAAACAAATAGGCAAAATTAATTATTTAAAAAAAATAAAAGTAGACAGCTTGGGCTGGCAAGGGCATGGTTAAAGGTGCTGGATTCCCACATGGCTGACCATGGTTCGAGTCCTGGACTAGACGACTTGCTTTCTCACTTTCCCTTTCTCTCTGTCTCTCTCTGGTCAAATTAAAAAATAACAACAAATGGAATTAAATATATATATATATATATTTTTTTTTTTTGAGAGGTTTTTGCTATAGGGCCCATGCGCTCACCAGAGAGACAGAAAGCGAGAAACCACCCCCAAGGGGGGATGGCCACATGCAGTCCCTTCTCTTCCATTCTCGTCTTGGAATCTTGGGCACGCACACACACATGCCTGGGGGGAGTTTAAGCCACTGGGCATGTGACACGAATCGCGGTCGACTACATGGGAGTCCAGTGACATTGCCATTACTCTAACTGCTGGTCCCAACGATCATTATTACCTAATGTGAGTATTATGGGTTTCTATTAAAAAAAAAAGTAGACAGCTTATTTGAGATTTAAATTTTCATTAAAAAAAAAAAAAAATTCCAGAGAGCATGTACACTTGCCAGAGAGGAGGAGGAACGCATCCTTCATGGGGCATGGTCAAACTTCAAGCCCCCTCCTCCATTTCTCTGTCCTTTGGGATTTGGGGCATGTACTCACACACACCCACATGTGTTTCCCAAGCCCCCAGAGCCAAGACTTGAATCACATAATCGGCCATGTGGGACCCAGTATCCTTAACCACTAGGCGGCAGGCTGGCCCTGGGATCTAAATTTTGAATGGCCTTTCCTGGTCCCACCAAATGTTGCTGCTGAATATTATACATACTAAAGGCATTCTATCAATTAAGAGTTGGGATCTCTAAGTATGTACTATTTTCTCGCAAAAGTGAATGATAAAATATAATCTACACAGTTCTAAAAATAAGTAACAGTATCTCAATTTCCTAAAGAAGGATTGAGGGTAGCTGCAAGTGCTTGGTGATGTGGTTCAAGCCCAGATCTTTAAAAGCAATTTCAATACATTTAGTCCTAAAGTTAAAAAGAAAGTTTTACAACAGCATAACTTGTAAAATTTCATAAAGTCCACTAATAAAGAGTTTACTGGTAGTGAAAAGAGATCAGTATGTTAAAGTGATAAGTACAGGTCAATGCTTTTCAAAAACTTCTTTCAACAACCATAATAAGAAATATAATGGTTTCATGACCCATTACAAACATAAAACACTTACATAACTGAAATAAAAGTTTCTCAAAAAAAAAACCCACCCTTGTGTCATGTAATACACTGACGTTTTTTACTATATTCTCCTTTATTAAAATGTTGGTTGTTGGGACCAGCAGATGGTGTAATGGTTATGTTGCTGGACTCCCATGTAGTTGACCACGGTTTGAGCCCTGGATCTGGCAGCTTAAAACGCATGCTGGGCGCATGTGCATGTGTGCCCAAAATCCTGGAAGGAGAATGGAGAAGGGACTGTAGCATGGCCAGACTTCCTGGGGAGTGGTTTCTCACTTTCTGTCTGTCTCTGTCTCCCTGGCAAGTGCATATGCCCTATAACAACAACAACAAAAAAACCCAAAAAACAAAAACTCTCTAAAAAGAAAAAAAGTTGGTTGTCATTAAAAAAAAAAAAAGTGCTGATGTACCGAAAGAAAAGGAAAAAAAAAAAAAAGCTGGTTGTCAAGTCAGGTAGTGGCACGGTAAGAAATGACTCACATGGGAAAGGTCATGGGTTCTCAACTCTAGACCGGCCTAAGTATGCCTCTGACCATGACCTGGCTCACTGAGATTAGGGGTGAATTTTAGCATGAGAACCCTCTTGGGAGTGCCTTTCTGTCTCCTTCTCTCATGGCAGACATTAACATAAAATGTGGGTTGTGGGCCAGCTAGGTGACATAGTAGTTGAGGTGGCTTGGTCTTATTTGGCTAATCATGCAGTTCGAATTCCTGACTCAACAGCTTGAAGAAAGTATCAGATGTATGTGCATGCATGTCCAAAATTCTAAGAGGAGAATGGAGGAGAAGGTACTGCAGTGTGGGGGCTGGCAAGTGGCGTGGTTAAGGGTGTTGGACTACCACATGGCTGACCAGTTTGAGTCCCAGACCTGGTGGCTTGCTTTCTCACTTTCCCTTTTCTCTTCTCTCCAGGATGAAATTGAATAATAATAAAAAACAAAATAAGATAAAATAAAGTGGATAATTAAAAAAAAAAGAAAGAAAGAAGGAATTACAGTGCAGACATCCCCACCAAGGGTGGTGGTTTCTCACTTTCCTCTCTCTCTGTCTGTCTATAGCAAGCACATCTGAAGTATAGCAAAGACAAGGAACCAAACCAAACCAAACCAAACCAAACCAAAACAAACCAAACCAAAACAAACTAAACCAAAAAAAAACAAAACAAACCAAAAAAAACCAAAAAGAGAGCTACCCAGGAAGGTAGGGATGAACTTACCTGGTTTAAATGAGAATGTGACCCCATCACCAGAACTATCGGTGGAGCCTGAATTAGCATCTATTCCTTCACCCTCAGAAACACTCTCAGCACCATTACGTACAGGCTCGGTGTCTTCTCCATTTTCTTCCACAGTTTTTGCTTTTTTTAGGTCATGGGGGTCTCTTTCCGTATGAAACCCTTGGCTCATTTTATCCTGTTCAGATTCAAGTACTTTGTCAACTGAAAACTCCTCTTCAGCTTTGGGCTAAAGCACAGTAAATAAACAGAGAAGTTGTATTTTTTTATATACGTAAATATACACAAAGACATCTACCAACCCACTCAAAAACCATTATCCAAGGTAGGGATGTCCGGGTACAGCATATGGCATTAGAGTACTACGTTTTCTTTAAAATTGGAAAAGGCAGACAATTCGAATAGCCACAGAAATGCCTAAATGTGAGATCAAGGAAATCTAAATGCACCCCAGGTTAGAATCGAGAATGGAAAGAACTGCTAACCTCAGAACGCGATGCTCATGAAAGAGGCCTAGTCAGAACCTAAAGCACACACTCTTGCTCCACCTAGAGCTCAGCAAATGTAAGAAGAAACAGTTTTTTACGCGTTTCTTTTTGGTGCTATCTTCTAGCTGTGGAATAGAGAACTGGGGAATAGTTCAAAGTATCGAAGCCCTATAAAACTGGTCATGTCTCATTCGACAAGGAAGTCAGCTGTTAGTTAACTCTGTTTGTTTATGGGTACTTAGGACTTTCTGAGGCTGTGATCTCATACAAGGAAAAATCACAGAGAGGGGCACAACCCGTCTTCCTGGGAAGAAGTCGGTTTCTGGAGTATGAAGACTATTTTTAAAGGCAAAAAAGAATTGAATTTATTCCTCAGATTATTTTTTACCATCCTGCTGTCAGATATCAAATAAAAACAGCTTTCAAGAAGTCTCAAGAACTACCAAACTCATTGAGGAAAAATTCTCCATAAACTTTAAGTCTCTTTCTTTCTCATGAAGGATAAAAACACCCTGAAAACAATCTTTTAAAATAAAAAGATTTTGGGAAGAGTGTTGGAGTCAGCAGAGGCATAGCAGTTCCATCGCTGGACTCCCCACATGGCTGACAACAGTCTGAATCTCGGACCCAGTGGCTTGAAAATTACACCAGGCACATGTGTGTGCGTGCCCAAGATACCAAGAGGAGACTGGAGAAGGGATTGGGGCGTGGCCATCCCCCCGGGGGATGATTTCCCACTTTCTCTCTCACTGTCTCTGTCGCTCTCTCCAGCGAGCACATACATCATAAGGCAAAAACCTCTAAAAAGAGTGTCATGTATACCAGGAAGTGATTAACTCCCATTAATTCATGAAATCATGTTTTCAGAAAAGTTTGGCCAACCCCTGGCATGGTGGTTAAGGTGGTTGCATGGCATGGTTCAAGTCTTGGACCTGGCAGCTTGAAAATCACATTGGGCACGTATGTGCAAGCCCAGAATCCTGAGATAAGAGACGGAGGAGAAATTGAAATGTGGACAGCCCTCCTACTATGGGGGGGGGTGCTTTCCTGCACGCTCCCTTTCTCTCCAGTCAGCACCCACACCCTCTAGCAAATTAAAAAGAAAGAAAAAGAAATGTAACAAATCCTACTTTGTTACATAAGAGAATACAATAGATATAATGCTAGTAAATTTTCTTCCATTATACATCAGACCATGGAAAAGACATTAAATGGTATGCAAACAGCTACAAAACCATCTTCCTTGCCCCATCTCCTCTTGGTAAAGACAGTCTATGGAAACCATCAAAAGAAAGACATAAAATTCTAAGAAAACAAAGTCTGAAAACTTCTTTTTATAAAACATGGCAGAAAGCCAATACATTTTAAATTTGGAGAAAAACAGATCTCCACATTTGAACCATCAAGCAGCAGCCTCACTTTTTAAAATTTCTTATTCCACTATAGTCTAAATTAACTCATCATGGCCTTATAAAAACATCTTATAATTAAATACAGATTGTCAAGAAGATCTTTAATAATCTGGGGCATGAGTATGTAAATGGTATTTAAACTTACTACACTCCACAATTACATGGAATTCTTATTTAGATCCTGTAGAATGTGGGGAAAAAATCTCTTTTAGAGAATAAAATATATTGGGTCCTCTTCTCTGTACCTAAAATCAACAACGGAAAATCTATCTCATATAAACAGAGGGTGTATTACTTAGAAATTAATTTCTAACTGGAAAAAGTAGTACAAAGGGACCAGCAGATGGCGTAATGGTCATCGTAATGGTCGTGTCGCTGGACTCCCATGTAGTTGACCACGGTTCAGGTCCTGGACTCAGAGGCTAAAAACTCACACTGGGTGCGTGTGCATGCATGCCCAAAATCCCGAGAGGAGAATGGAGAAGGGATTATGGTGTGGCCATCCCCCTTGGGGAGTCATTTCTCGCTTTCTGTCTGTCTCTCTGGCGAGCACATGTGCCGATAGCAAAAATCTCTCTTAGAAAATAAATAAAAATAAAAAAAGTATAAAGGATTTGTTCTATGAATAACAAGCATGTCCAGTCACACTATCATAAGGGACATTTTAAGAAAATCAACAACAGAATTTAGAAAGCTGAATTTAATGTTAAAGATTACTTTTCTTTCACAGCAGGATTAAACCCTATTCACCTAGTCTAAGTGTTTAGCAAAACAGTTCTTAAATTATCTGCTGAGAAAACCAAATTGCAGAAAGAGAGCACTTTATTGGCGAGACAGTCAAAGGCGCACTTTCTTGCGGGGGGGGGGGGACTTACTTTTTTTTTAAAGTTCATGTCTCTCTTCCACAAGTGACAGAGGCACAGAGAGAGAACCCGTAACAGGGCACTGACAATGTGATCCCCCCAGCCTTCGACCAGCTCTGAATCATGAACTAGCATGTACCCAGCATACCCAGGGAGGTCTCCAGACTTGAACCTGAAACCTCCATATATGGGACTGCCTTGTAGAGCACAGCACTTCACTGCTTTGTCACCATCTGGTGCCTGTTTGGTGTTTTCTTCAGAAAGGGTGTCTCTCCCTTGAGGCCCTCCTGCCTCAGCCTCTCAAGTCACAGGCCCATGCCCACACACTCGGCCTCTTCAGGTAGGTCAGAATAAAACCGGGTCCCCTGTGGCTTCACCTGCTCAGCAGCAGCATCCAGTGCCACGTGCTAAGGCCAACCTTTACAGGAACCTACTGAAGGACAAGTTTACTTGAAAAAACTGACTTGCCTAACGTGGTCACTTTTTAAAGTGTTAGAAAATTTGACAACTGTGTATTTAACAACTGATGAGATATAAAATTTTAAAATAAATGTTAAGGTGCCTTGACCAGCAACTTAAGGTGAATTATATCTTTCACATTATTTTCTAGACTGTAATTTAAAAATAAGATTAAATATGCATAATGATATAAAAACTCATTATAGGGGTAGGACAGTGGTACAGCAGTAAGAGGTGGCCTGCAAGGCCTTCCCATAGGAAGGTTCCTGGCTCAGGTCTTAAACCTCCCATAACATGCTGGGCTTGCATGTACCCAAGATCTAAGACTGGGCAAGCTAAGGCTGGGGGTGGATTATGGTATTGAGATCTTGCTGGAAGTCTGTCTGTTTCATACTCAGAGAAGAAATAAAACTTAAAAATTAAATTTGCTATTAAGTGCATGTGCTTTCTGGAGAGAAAGAAAGAAAGCACCCCCAGGACGATGGCCACTCTGCAATTCCTCCTCCTCCAGCCTCTTCTTAGAATTTTGGGCATGCACATACACGTACCCAGTGTGTTTTTCAAGCCACTGGAGTTGGGACTTGAACCATACAGACATTCAAGTGGGGTCAAGCTGCCTTATGCACCATGCTACTGACAGGTCAAAGTGAAGGATTAAAGAAATGTATATATACTAATGTAAAACCTAGAATAGGCCAATACCTGAAAAACATTCCCATGTCTGAGAAAATAATCTGAGAGGGAAAGTCTGGGCTGACCCCATAGCACAGTGGTTAAGTCCTGTGTGGAGAGAACTAGATCCCACATGGCTGAAGACAGTTCAGGTCCTGGTCCTGGTGTCTTGAGAAACATGCCAAGTGTGTGTGCATGCGTGGCTCAAATCCTGACAGAATGAAAACTGGGACTGTGGCAGTGATACTGGAGGGTGTTATCTTTCTCCCCTCCTCTCTCTGGCAAGAATACACACACTCTAACAATACAAGAAAAGAAAGAAGAAAAAGAGAAAGCTTGACCAGGGGAAATGAAGACATGGCACCCAGTATTCACTAAACCACTCTACCAAATGCTCAGTATTAGCAAGAGCCAGGGACTAGAATTTCTGAAAGAAGTTTCTATGCAAATGACCAAATATTTTGTTGTTGTTAAGAGGTATGTGCACTTTCCAGAGAAACCGAGACAAAGGGAGAAGAGAAAGCATTCCATGTGGAGCATGGTCACTCCACAATCCCTTCTCCTCCAAGATCTCTCCCCACTTTCAGAATTTCTGGCACACACACGTTTCTCACCATCAGGCCCAAGAACCGAACCACACACCTGGCCATGTAGGATCTGGGTGCATTAATCATCAGGCCATGGAGCTGACTCTGATCAAATACTTTTTAATTTTACTTAATTTTTTTTTATTTTTAAGTTTATTCATCCATTTCTTCGAAGAGTAAGAGAGATAGAAAGACAGCACTCTCAATAGGGTCTCGACACTGTGACACTGTGGTCCACCTTAGCCTTCGGGCAGTCCTGTATCACAAGCCCACGTACACCCAGCATAATTAGGGAAGTCTCCGATACAAACCCAGAACTTTCCCAGGCGGGCAAGTGCACAGTGCATCATATTTCACCGCTGTGCCACTCTCTGGCCCTCTTATTTTAAAAGTATTAAGCTGAAAAAAAAGTGAGGGGTCAGCAGATGATGTAGTAGTGATATCTCTGCTCCCTCATGACCGACCACAGTTTAAGTCCCAGAACCGGTGGCTTGAAACTCACACTGGGCACATGTGCGTGTGTGCCCAAGGTCCCAGGAGGAGAATGGAGAGAAGAGACTGCAACTCATCTCCCCAGGAGGTGATTTCTCATTTTCCCTCTCATTGTCTTTGTCTCTCTCTCTCTCTCTCTCTGGAGAGTGCATGTACCCTAAGACGAAAACCTTTACTAGAAAAAAAGTGACTCATTCGTTCAAAATGAATCTAGAGTGTTACAACGTTTCAAGAATAACAAGCTGATGAAACAGTCTGATAGCCAACTGTGGCTTATGGGACAATTCTGGCTCACCACCTCTTTTTGCACAGCAAGAAAGGTAAAAATGGTTTTTGTTTTTACATTTATAAAGGTTGAAAACAACTGGAAGAATATTTCATGACATATTTCAAATTTCAGTTTTTATAAATAAAGTTTTACTGGAATACAGCTCTACTTTTTAAAAATTTTAACATATTGTTGTTGGCAGTTTCTGACCTACAGAGGCAGTGCTGAGGAACTGTTATAAGGATGATGCAGGTAACAAGAGTTAAAACAGTTATACATTGCATGTTTTTTTGGTGGAGGGGAAATTTTTGCTGTAGGATGTGTGCACTAGCCAGAAAGACAGACAAAAAGTGAGATATCACCACCCAGGAGGGATGGTCATGCCATAATTCCTTCTCCTCTATTTTCCTCTCAGAATTTTGGGCATGCATATATATGTGCCCAAGCATGAGTTTTAAGCCACCGGGCCTGGGACTCGAACCATGGTCAACCAAATGGGAGTCTAGTACCTTAACCACTATGCAACCTGCTGGCCCCACACTCTGGATCTTTAAAGACACAAGTTTGCTGATCCCCAATGCTAAAGAACAGGATGAATATCTGAAAGCATAAGAGTGGTGGCCTATCTATTTAATATTCAATAATATCTAGAAATCTAGCCACAGAGCAAAGGAACATGAAGTATAGCAAAAGGAAAGTAATGAAAACCAGCTGAATCTAAAGAAACACCAGTTTATGAAGCTCTTACAGCCATACCAGGAATGTATGTGACTTTCCTGCCTCTGGAAGATACTTTACTCTGTCTAGGAGCAACATTTTCTGGTTCAGATGCAAGGAAGCTGCAACTATGTGCACCTCTATAACTTACTGCCAGACCTTACCCTTGAGAGCCACAATGAAACCATACCTATGCAGCACTTTAGCGGTTGCTATGGGACTAACTGTGACATCAACAAAGTATCATGAAAGAGCAGTGGCAGGACAGGGAGTAATGAGAGGTTACTGTTAACTGCTTGAAAAGGGTAAGGATCATAACTAGCTAGAAAAGTCTTATGAAGTAAATGCATTTAAGTTACCTTAAAATAATTTTTACATTTTAATAATTCAAACCATTAATAAAAATTATTTTTAATCAAGTATATATAATAATACTTTTAAAAGAAAAAAAACCTATATTCAAATTGTACTAGTCTTCATTGATAAGCTTTAGTTTATAAAACTATGACTGTTGAGAGCCAGTCCCATGGCCTAGAGGTTAAGAGAGCCAAATGCCACATGGCTGACCACAGGTTCGAGTCCTGGCCCCAGTTGCCTGAAAATCATGCCAAGCACATGTGCGTACATGTCCCAAATCCTGACAAGATAGAGAGTGGAGGTGAAAGAATTTTACTATGACCACGTCCCACTGGAGGGGTGCTTTCTCCTCTTCCCTCCATCTCTGTCTCTTGGTCTCTTTCTGGCAAGCACAAGCACCCTCTGAAAAAAATGGAAGGAAGGATGGATGGACACATGGACGTACAGACTTTACTAAAATATATCGAATGGTTTCTACCACCTGACTAATGAGTATTTTAAGAATTATTTATTTAATTTTATTTACTTATTATTATTATCTTAAAAATTTGACCAGAGAGAGAGAGAAAGCATGCCACCATCCCTGTGACTTGAACCACGGTAGGCCACATGGGAGTCCTGCACCTTAACCACCATGCCACCTGCTGGGACATGAGTGTTTGTTGTTGTTGTTGTTGTTGTTTTTTGAGACATTTTTGCTATATGGCATGTGCGCTCATCAGAAAGGCAGAAAGGGACAGAGAGACAGAAAGTGAGAAATCACCCCCCCAGGGGGAATGGCCACACAGCAATCCCTTCTCCTCTCAGGATCCTAGGCACGCACATACATGCACCCGGTGTGAGTTTAAGGAACTGGGTCTGGGACTCGAACCACGATTGACTACGTGGGAGTCTAGCGACATAGCCATTATGCCAACTGCTGGTCCTCAGCACATGAGTATTTTTAAAAATCTCTCCGTTTTTATTCACCAGATTATTCTAACAGGTTAATACAAAGAAAAACTTAACTGGGAGAGGGAGTTGGTAACCAAATGTCTGCCACTTTGGTAGAGGTATTTGAAACAAAGACAAGAGTTCAGTTACATTATGTTACTAAGCTTCTGAATAATGAGACAAAAAAGATTTTTTTTTGACTTTCAGAGAAAGCGAAAGAAAACAAGAAAATGCTTGCAAGAGAAAAAATTACCTCAAATGACCTGCAGATAACACCTGGGTTACTGGGTATGTGATTTTTTTTTTTTTTTTAATTTGCTATAAGGCACTTATGCTCAAAAAAAAGAAAAGACAGAGACAGAGAGAAGGAGGAAGAGAGAAAGTGAGAAATCACCCCCTGGGGGGATGGCCTTCTCCACTTTTTTGGGATTTTGGGTATGCACACATAGGCACCCAGAATGTTTTTCAAGTTGCCGGGGATCCAGGATTTGAACTGTTGCAGTCAACCATGTGGGATTCAGCCACCTTAACCAAGGCATCACAATGGGCTTGGCTTCATGACATTTTACTATTTTTTAAAAGAGGTCTTTGCCCTAGGGCCTGTGTGCTCACCAGAGAGAGACAGAGACAGTGAGAGAGAAAGCAAGAAACCATCTTCCAGGGGGATGGCCATGCCATGATCCCTTCTCCTCCTGGGATCTTGGGCACGCATGCACACACTCCTGGCGTGAGAGTCAAGCCACTGGGTCCAGGACTTGAACCACAGTCAGCCATGTGGGAGGACAGCGATGTAATAGCTATGACATCTGCTGGTCCAGCTTTAAGATATTTTGAAATAGTAAACTCATTATGCCATAGTAGAGGTACAAGGGGAAAAATAAAAATAGATTAATTTTAAAAGCAATATTAGAATGATTTCTTTCATATTAAGGCTGGATCTAAGCAGTGTTAGCTGTTAAGTCCCTACTTAGATTCGTATGACCAAAGTAAATTAAGTTTAAATTCACTAAAACTTATCTGATGCAGAAGGAAATGTATGAGCATATTTTAAATTGTGCTTAAAAGACATTTAGAATTGGGAAATCATTTTATAGAAAGTTGATCTATCCTATCTAAATTCAGACTAAAACATAATGATGTAACATGAAATTGTTTGTGAATCTCATTATCTCCTTTGAAGAGCCACTGTTCCAGATACTGCTTGTCTTTACACTTTGTCTCTTTATCATCTGATGAAGGTGAACATTTGCAAAGCCTACTCCACTACACTCTGACTAAGCCGTGAGGAGTTCACAGTAAGATGTTGCCATTTCTGGATGCTGTAGAGCAATTTTGGTCTGCAGCAAAATTTGATTTCTTATACCTACCCCTTTACTTCCACCACCTGGTAATACAGTTTAAATGGAGGCTCTACCAAGGGACTTGCAATATTAAAGTTATCTTCTGAATGACTTTCTCAGACTAGGAACCATAGCACTGTTAACTTAAATACGATTGAGACCAACTGATATACTGGGGTGTCAGAAAGTCATGTTGCATTTTTGCACAGAAAAACTATGTACTTTTACTGATAACCCAATAGCTCAGCTATAGAGAAGCACATCCCTAATAAAATGTTCCCAGGTTAGAAGAACTGAGAGATCTTTTATACCAAGATTTCTCTTATAACTATTTTTGTTGTTAGTAACTTTTTCTTTTTTTTCTTGCTAGAGGGTGCATGTGATCATGAGAAAGAAAAGAGACAGGTAGAGAGAGAAAGGAGAAAGCACCCCCCCCACAGGAATGGTCACACACAACCCCATCTCTCCCATCTCTCCCTCCTTACAGGATGTAGGCACCCACATATACATGCCCAGTGTTTCTCAGGCTGCCAGGGCCTGGATTTCATTCATGACACTGTTCATATGGGATCTAGCTGCTTTAAGCACCAAGCAACAGATCTGGTCCCTTAATAACTGGGTCCCTTAAGTTCATGAGTTTGTTTGTTTGTTTGTTTGAAAAGAATTATTTATTATTGTTTTAAAAATTTTCCTACAGGCACTCATACTCATCAGAGAAAGAGAGAAGGGAAATGAGAAAGTAAGCTGCCAGGTCTGGGACTCGAACCACAGTCAGCCATGTAAGAGTCCAGTGACTTAACCATCATGCCACCTGCTGACCCCAAGATCATGAGTTTTTAAAGACTCTCTAAGTGAAACTTACCTAAAACAACCATTTTGGAGATTATTAATTGCATATATCACCTTATATATGTGCTAAATTATTATTTTTTTTGAGAGGTTTTTGCTGTAGGGTGCGTGCGCTCGCCCGACAGAGAGAGAGAGACAGAGAGACAGAAAGCGAGAAATCACCCCCCCAGGGGGGATGGTCACGCCGCAATCCCTTCTCCATTCTCCTCTCGGGATCTTGGGCACACACACACACACACACACACGTGACTGACGTTGAGTTTTAAGTCACCGGGTCCAGGATGCAAACCGCGGTCGACTACCTGGGAGTCCAGCGACATAGCCATTATGTTAACTGCTGGTCCCTGTGCTAAATTATTATGCTGTGTGCTATTTTAACGCTTTTGGGAAATGAAAAATAAATTTTTTAAAGAATTATTTTTCTTAACTTTATTTATTTATTTATTTATTTATTTATTTATTTATTTTAAAGTGGACCAGAGAAGGACAGAGTGAGAGGGAGAGAGAGAAACAGAGAGAGAGAGAGAGAGAAAGCAAGCTGCCAGGTTGGGACTTGAACCTAAGGCAGGAACCACAGTCAGCCATGGTGGGAGTCCAGTGCTGTTAACCACCATGCCACCTGCTGGCCCCCCAAAATAAAGTATGTTCTTTAGAATAAAACTCCTGTATGGGCTGGCAGGTGGCATGATGGCTAGGTGCTACAGTTGCACGTGGCCAATTGTGGTTTAAGTCGCAGACCTGGTGGCTTGCTTTCTCAGTTTTCCTCTCTTCATCTCTCTGGTCATGGTAAAAAAATAAATAAAATTTTAAAATTCTACTGTAAATAGACTTGAAAAAATTAGGCTTTTGGGTCAGTACGTGGCATGGAAGTTAAGATGCTGGATCCTGGGCCAGCAACTGGTGCGGTGATTGGAATGCTGGACTCCCACATAGCCGACTGGTTCAAGTACCGGACGGACCTGGAGGCTTGCTTTTTCACTTTCCCTTTCTCTTTTTCTCTCTCTGGTAAAATAAAATAATAATAATAATAACAAAATAAAATAAATAATTCTTAAAAAAGAAAAAAGATGCTAGAAACAATGCTGGGCCCGTGTGTGTGTGCGCACACTGGCCCCAAATCCCCAGACAATAGAAGAGAAGGGACAGTGGCCTGGGCATCTCCCCTGGGGGTTATTTCTCAGGTTCCCTCTCTGGCAAGTGAATATGCCCTATAGCAGGGGAAAAAAATAAGGCTCTTAGCTTGATATAGGAAACTTTACTTGGAAAACAAAATCCTGAGAAAGGTGTAAAGCCACATCTATCTTACGAAATGGCACCACCTCCATGAAGATGAGTTAGGCAGACTTGCTGCTGCCTCTTACCTCCAATTCTGCCTCTAATACTTCTTCAGTGGTTCGGATTCGATCTTTTGGTTTCTTCCATGTCTTTGGTGCAGTCATAGCTGTTTGAGCTGAAATACAAGATCAGACCCGTTACCTGCGACTGCAAAGTCATCCGAAATATTAGATCTAAACAATACCTGTTTTCAAATTCCGCAGGACAAAGGGGCTTCACCTGCACCGATGGTTGGAATATTCAGCAAACAATGACGGAGTTGTAGCTCAGAGATGATCATGGCAAATGTCTTAGGCACAAACTCAGAACTTTACAACCAGGGCTGACTCCTCACTTGACTGGTTTAGTTTGTTTTTAAGAGGTTTTTCCCTTAGGGCACATGCTTACAAGCCTTGGAGGGGGGTGACAGTGAGAGGGAAAGTGAGAAATCATTCCCCATGGGGGATGGCCAGCTGTAACCCTTTCTCCTCCATTTTCTTCCCAGGACTGTGGGAGTGATGTGACCACTATGTTATCTGCTGTCTCCTGTTTTATTTTTTCATCAGATTTTTTGCCAAAAGGTGTGTGCACTCACTGGAGAGCTGTAACCCTTTCTCCTCCATTTTCTTCCCAGGACTGTGGGCACACATGCACAGGTGTCCAGCGTGATTTTTCAAGCTACCAGGTCCAGGACTTGAACCATGGTTGGCCATGTGGAAGTCGAGTGATGTGACCACTATGTTGTCTGCTGTCTCCTGTTTTATTTTTTCATCAGATTTTTTGCCAAAAGGTGTGTGCACTCACTGGAGAGAGAGAGACAGAGAGTGAGAAAGTGAGAAATCACCCCCCAAAGGGGACTGGCCATGCCAGTCTCTTCTCTATTTTCCTCTTGGGATTTTGGGTATGCAGGCACATACACTCAGCATGATTTTCAGGTCCTAGATCTGCCAGTCAGGGGTGTGGGAGTCCAGCACCTTAACCACCAGGCCATCTGCTGGCCCCTCCTTTTTCAATTGTGAAGACATACCTAGCTTATAATTCAGGGTGTGGTGAGTATCTACATAAGAAAACTGACTTGTGAGGCAATTTCAAGTTTGGATCTACTTATTTTAACCAAGCCATTATTCAATATAAAATGTAAGAGTGATGGCCCATCCTGGTGGCTTAGTCAGTAACACACTGAACTGCAGTGCTGATGGCACACAGCTGACCTCTGGTACAGACCCCTGGGGTCTGAACACGCTGGGAAACATGCTTGGAGCCTGTGCATATGCCCAAGATCCTGAAAAGATGGAGGAGAGGGGAAAGGGATCACAGCAGGAGGAGACCCTGCTGAGCGTGCTCTTTCCCCGGTCTCTTCGTCACACTCCCTCGCCCTCCCGTCTTCCGTCTTGTGCACATTATGTGCTCCCTATCATGAATGAAATAAAATTCAAAGAAAATGAAGAGAGAGACAAGAGGGCCAGCCGATGGCATGGTGATGGAGTGGCTGGATCCCATGGCCAACTGGCAGTTCAAGTCCTAGACCTGGAGACTTGAAAGACACACTGAGTGTGTGTGTCTGAAATTCTGAGAGGAGGAGAGGAGAAAGAACTGTGGTGTGGCCTTCCCCTGGGGACTGGTCTCTCACCTCCCTGACTCCCTCTCTCACTGCTGCTCTTTGGTGAGCGCATGCACCCTATAGCAAATCAAAGAGGGAAATTAGGGTAAGATTCCTTTAACCTAGAAAAAAACATGTCAAGGATTCTTGTTTATTTTTCTTCCTAGAGGGCCAGAGAGACACATAGAGAGGGGAGGAAAAAAAAGCACCCCAGTGGGTATGTTCACACTAGAATCCCTTCTACTCTATCTCTCCCTCCTTTCAGGGTTTTGGGCATGCATGCACACATGCATGTGTTTCTCATGCCACTGGGTGCAGGACTCGAACTGCATGGTTGGTCTTGTGGAATATGACTGCCTTATCCACTAGGCCATGGAGGTGGCCCAGGATTCAGTTGTTTTTTTTTTTTTAAAGCTTTCTAGACAACAACAAGATACTTTAATGGTTCATGTGACAGTAGGCAATTACACAACATTCAGTTTGCATCTTGATCAATACTTGTAGCCTGACCTTTCATATAACTGGGGTCAAATTAAGAGAAGAGACATTTTTAATGAATTCTTTTTTTTTTTTTTTTTTTTTTGCACCAGGAATTCTACATGGAGAATTGAGCTTACTTTTAAAAATTCAAGTAGCTGGGGCCAGCAGGTGGTGGACATTAAGGTGCATTAAAATAGAAAATATTTAAAGGATCCTAAGAAAGCAACTTATGAGTCAACGGATAGGAGTAAGATGTTAGGATTTCCCCTTAGCATTCTGGTTACGAGAGCCAGAGCCTACATGGTCTACAGTCCTACAGGCTCGAAACATACCCCAGGTATGTGCTGTGCAAGCCCAAATCCTGGTAGAAGGAACAAGAGAAAGGGGGCTGTATCCGGATGACGCCTCACTGGGGAGTTCTCTCTCTCAGGGGAAAAAAGGGGCCCTCCAGCAGTTTAAAAGAGAAAGAGATTATAGTTGGATTGGTAAGGAGGGAGAAAAGTCAAAGAAAGGCTACTTGAGAAATATTACCAAAATGGAATAAACATTAAACTGAACATTACTGCCTCATCTGATTGCCTATAAAAACGTAAAACCATTCACTGAGACTCTGGAACAGGTACAAACCATTACTGGTAGAACAGCAGATTGTAAACAAATATTTTAGGAACAAAGGTAAAGAAAACATTGAATATTTTTCTTCTCAATAATACTATATCATCAAAAAAATACTCTTGTAAATCTCTGTCACACACACCCCAAATCAATTTTTGTTAATCCTTTCCCTCGGAGGCCACAATGAAAGGAAAACATTAGACCACCTGTTTTTCTTCCTTTGCCTATTCAAGGTAAACCATTTTCTCAAAGTATGGAAATTGTGGGCAGTTTTAAATTTGCTATTGCCTTAAAACGTTCTACTGAATACGTAGTCTTAATTTTTTATGGAGCTTCTGACTTCATGTAACCAGTTTGTTTTATAGTCATCCTCCAAAATGCCTGTGATTTTTTTTAGAGCAATTTTTGCTATAGGGCTTGTGCACTTGCCCTGGAGAGACAGAAAACGAGAAATCAACCCCTAGAGGGGATGGTTACGCTATAATCCCTTCTCCTCCATTCTCCTCTACAGATTTTGGGCACACACACAAACATGCCTCGCATGAATTTTAAGCCACCGGGTTGGGGATTCAAACCGTAGTTGACCACAAGGGAGTCCAGTGACATAACCATTATGTCATCTGCTGGTCCCAATGCTTGTGATTTTAATTCTTTTTTTGAGAGGTTTTTGCTATAGGGTGCGTGCGATCGCCAGACAGACAGAGAGAGACAGAGAGACAGAAAGTGAAAAATCACCTCCCAGGGGGGATGGCCACGCCACAATCCCTTCTCCTCCATTCTCCTCTTGGGATCTTGGGCATGCACACACACGCGCCCGGCGTGAGTTTAAGCCACCGGGTCCGGGACTCGAACCACCTTGACCACATGGGAGTCCAGTGACATAAGCACTACACTAACTGCTGGTCCCTGATTTTAATTCTTCCATGGAAGAATCCTTTTAAGCGTTATGAAGCCTGGGGAGACTGTACATTTTATTTTAAATTTTATTTTGTTACACATATATATGTGGAATATATACATTACACATATGTAACTTCGCTCTAAATTCCATTCATGGAAAAGAGGAAGACCACGTTTTGTAGGAGTTTTTGAGGTCAAATACAAATTCAGAATTAGTAAGATGCAGAGAAATATCTCAGAAATTTCCAAGGATATATCAAATACAACCAAACCCAAAACATTAAACAAAACATTTCTTCTGTGAGTAGTATCATGTGCTTAATGTGTTTTTATTTTTTAAAAATAGCTACTTGCCTAACAGGATCATTATTCACCTGTTCAAGCAGTACTAAAGTCTTAATTTTAAGAAGTAGTTCACAAAAAGAGGTGGACAGAAACGGCACACACCTCTTTAGGAGATACACACGTTATTTAAAATACTGAAACAGATGCACACAGACCTAATTCCCAGAGATCATGACACTCGTTCCATCTCCTACCATTACTGATGGGCAGAGGTGGTAAAATGCAGGTGTGCTGGGGTGGAGTGAGTGTGGTAGAAAAGGGAGTGAGGGAAGTATGGAGGAAGAGGAGAGAGACAGAGACATCAACTTCCAGATTTATAGGATAGTTAATACCAAAATAATGGATTGGAAAAGTCACGGAATGTTTTTCTACGTTTTTGTATGCAAAAATATGTCATGAATTTTAATAATTTCCTATTATTGGAATTTATGGGAATAAATAGGAAAATTAATCTTAAGATGTCTTGTTTTTTCCTCTAGCCCACTGACAGCACGGCAAATGTGCTGACTGTACATATACTAACAGTAGCTGTATGTGACAAGTATTATTTACACTCCTAAAGCAAAGACACAAAATGATTCCTCCTTATTTTGCATTAAAAGACCACAGAGTAAGCAACAACCTCTGCATGGGATTTGTAATTACCTAGATGCACAGATACCTAAACAAGTCTACCCTATCCTTTGTTCCCCACAATGAGAACTAAACTATTGGCATAATTAATTTCTACTACTTTGAAATATAAAATGATAAGCATGCACAAGGGCCATCAAAATGTCTGTATGAAATTAAAGTAACAGTTAAGGGCCAGCAAGTGGTATGAAGTTAAGGTGATGAATCCCACAAGGCCAACTCTGTGGTTCAAGTCCCGGACCAGCAGCTTAAAAATCACACCAAGCATATGTGTGCGCATGCCCAAAATCCCAAGAGGAGACTGGAGGAGAGGGTACTGTGGTGTGGCCATCCCCCTTAGGGATTAATTTCTCACTTTCCTTCTCTCTGGCAAGCACACACACCATATGGCAAAAATCTAAAACAAACAGAAAAAAGAGATGAAGTTAAATCGATTAAGTTTCATTATTAACAAGGATCAAATCATAGCACAATTTATTTTTTTTTAAAGAGAGATTTTTGCTATAGGGTGTGTATGCTTGCCAGAGTTTTAAGCCAGTGGATCTGGGGCTTGAACCACGGTCAACTATGTGGGAGTCCAGCAACATAACCATTATACGCCATCTGCTGGTCCCAGGTTTTTGTTGTTGTTTTTTGTTTGTTTGCCTTTTTGAAGGGCATGGGCTTTGTTTGCATGCCACAGGGCATGGGCTCATCAGAAAGGGGAGAGCGAGAGAGAAAAGGGAATGGAGGGGATGGCCATGCAGCAATCCCGCCTCCTCCATTTTCCTCTCTGAATTTTGGGTGGGCACACATGCACAGGCACCTAGAACAATTTTAAAGTCATTGGGTCCAGGACTTGAACCATGTGGGAATCCAGCTGCCTTAACCACCACACCACCTGCTGGCCCCATAGCATAGATTTTTTTCAGAAACAATTAGAAATCTATTTTGGGGGTCTAACCTCCCCATAGCTCAGCAGTTAAGTGCTGTATGGAGGGGGCCAGATACTACATGGCTAACCACAGTTCAGATTCTGGCTCAGAAGCTTGAAAAATATGCCTGGCGTATGTGTGCACATGCCGAGATACTGATAGAGAGGCAGAATGGAGGAAAAAGCACGACTGTGCTCCACTGGAGAACACCCTCTGTTTCTCTCTGGTCCTGTCATTAAAAAAAAGGCAAAATATATATTTTTTAAGAGATTTTTGCTATAGGGTATGTGCACTTGCCAGAGAGACAGAAAGTGAGAAATTACCCCCCCAGGGGAATGGCCACACCACAATCCCTTCTCCTCCATTCTGCTCTTGGGAATTTGGGTATGCACGCACACGCCCCTGGTATGAGTTTTAAGTCACCAAGTCCAGGACTTGAACCTGGTCAACTACTTGGGAGTTCAGCAACTTAACCATTACACCATCTGCTGGTTCCAAAAGGTGTATTTTCAAAAATAGGATGGAAGAGGACAGAAGAAACATCAAGGAGAGCTGCAAAATTGGCTACAGATGAGAAAGTGTAAGGGCATGTGTATGCTGCAATGGTTTGGAAAGTAAATAGCAATGAGGAAAACAATTATACAACTTTGTTTAAAATCTCTTCTATTGGGCCAGTTAGTGGTGTGGTGGTTAGGGTGACTGGATCCGGCAAAACTGACAGGGTAGTTCAAAAACCAGACCCAGCAACTTGAAAGTATGCTTGGCGATTGTGCATACATGCCCAAAATCATGAAAGAAAAGAGATGAAGGAGAAGAGATTACAACATGACCATGTCCTATGGTGATTTCTCACTCCCCCTCTCCCCCCCAGCAGCAACAAAACAAAACAAAACCAAAATAAACCTGTTCTACTTGATTCAAATGTCTCCTAACATATTCAAAATACAAAGACATGGCTAGATCTCTGGAAACCTGAAGACAGCAAGGGTCAAAACCGAGGTCTCAAAAAAATCAATTTATGCACTACTCAGATTTTTATGAGCTACTTTTCTTAGCAGGGATTTGGCTGCAGGCTAGTGAGATTGAGAAATTTTAAAAAGAGATTGGTTAACATTAAAAAAGAACAAAAGGCAAAGTATAAAATTAAACCTATACTACATTTATAACCAGGTAAAATATTTATGTAAAAACTGGAAGAAAGGGACCAGCAGTTAGCCTAATGGCGATGTCTCTGAACTCCCATATAGTTGTCGACCACGGTTCGTGTCCAGGACTCAGTGGCTTAAAACTCATGCCGGGTGCGTGTGCGTGCGTGCCCAAGATCCTGAGAGGAGAATGGAGGAGAAGGGATTGCGGCGTGGCCTTCCCCCCACCCCGGGGAGGGGGGAGGTTGGTTTCTCACTTTCTGTCTGTGTTTCTGTCTTTTTGGTGAGCCCACATGCCCTATAACAAAAACCTCTCCTCCCCCAAAATAAATAAATAAATAAGAAAAAGAAAAAAAATTAAAAACCTGGAAAAAAATGAGGAAAGGTTTAATGCTAATATTCCAAGTACCCATTTGAACAATAGGTAGCTTGTCTCGGTGCTTCAAGGTTTATAACAGTAACTTATTATTGGGAGAAATAAAAAAAGTCAAACTTTTTAAGTTGATTGTCATTCACTGTTTCAATCTTGTTTCACCTTGTAGGATTGATTCAAGTGGAGACCTTATGTTCTGGATTTTAGGACTACTCTTTATAAGAATACATTCATAACGTTATGTTAATTTTACTACGAACATTAAAACTTTGTATATAATTTTGATCTCCAGAGGATCTCGAGAACTCATGGAGTTCTTAAAGCTTATTAATTTTGAACAAAAGAAAGTACAATCATAATTCCACATAGGTTACAAGAAAATGTGGTGATTACATATGACAGATAACCTTTTAATCCCAAGGTACTCTATTAGCTATACAATATAAATCAGAAAGCAATTTTTAATGAAGATGCCATGTCGGTAAACTTAATATTGCTTTTCTTTGTGAGATAATTTCTTCTTTATTTCTGCACTCATCAGATAGGCGCCAAAGTTGAATGGGATTTTTAATTTTTTTTTCAATTATTCCTGGAGCCAAAAGGGACCTTTTTCTCTCCCTTTTCTCAGGTCTTTGACTAGTGAAAACCTGTCACGGTAAATCCTTCCTGTTTCTTTTATACATAAATATTTTTTAAATAAGCCTCTCACTAGCATTGTAGCTCAGGAATGTTTTTATTTTTATTTATTTTTTTTTGTATTAAGGTTTTAGTCATAGGGCAAGTGGTTTCACTGGGGGAAAAGAGAGACAGAGATAAAGTGAGAAATCACCAGGAGAGGATGACCGTGCTGCAATTCCTTCTCTTCCTGGGATTCCAAGCATGCATGCACACCCGCCTGATGTGACTTTTAAGCCACCAGGTTTGGGACTCTGATCATGTTTGGCCATGTGAGAATTCAGTGCCTCTATTACCATGCCACCTGCTGGTCCAGGATATTTTTCTTAGGAGCCTAAGAGCCATCTCTGCCTCAAGGAAAGTAAAGCCCGGTCTGTCTTCATGGGAATTCCACCTAGGCTGCAGGTTCCTGTAATCACCTGCTCCTCAGAAAGTTAGAATTTTTATTTTTCCATTTGGAGAAAGGCAATTAAGCATCAAGGACGGTCACTGAGGTTACCAGGAAAATTAGGTAGAGCAAATGGTGCTGGCAAAGTCCTGTTACATGAGAGCTTATATTAATACATATGTAATGAATTATAGATGCTCCTTGATTTATGATGGGGCTACATCTCAGTAAATCCATAGTAAACTAAAAATACTGTATGTTGATAATGTATTTAATACACCTAACCTACTAAATGCCATGGCTTAGCCTACACTATTTTTTATTTAAACTTTCTACAGGGCATGTGCACTTGTTGCAGGGGAGGGTGGTGATGGTGGTGCTGGTAATAGAGGAGAGAGAAAGTGGAAAAGCACCCCTGGGGGATGGCTGCACGGAAATCCCTTCTCTTGGGATTCTGGGCATTCACATACAAGAGCGCCCTAAATGTTTTCTTAGCCACAGGGTCAGGGACTCAAACCATATAGTAAGCTTTGTGAGATCCAGCATCACAACCACCATTCCACCGGCTGGCTCAGCCAGACTATCTTAAGATTTTTCTTACTGTTATTTTTAAAAATTTGTCAGAGGGTATGTATGTTAGGGGAGTAGAGTGGAAGCATCCTCAATGTGGCATGGTCACACCACAATCCCTTTCTCCTCCATTTCTCCATCCTGCTGGGATTTGGGGCAACGGGCACACGCACCAGCACTGGCACCAGGCAATGGGATCCAGGCCTCTTAACCACTAGGCCATGAGGCCAGGCCTAGCCTCGTCTACCTTTTTTATTTATTATTTATTATTGTTATTTTAAAATTTGCCACAGGGCATGTGTACTCACCAAAGAGAGAGAGAAAGTGAGAAAGCTAGGCTCTAGATCTGGGACTCAAACTGCAGTTGGCCATGGGGAATCTAGCACCTTGACTACCATGTAACCTGCTGGCCCTTAGCCTTATCTACCTTAAACCTGCTCAGAACACTCACATTAGTCTACAGTTGGGCAAAACCATCTGTTTACACAGTGCACAGCAGAGTATCTGTAGTTAGTGACTGCCTAGATAACTAGAAGCTGTGGCTCATTGGTTCTGCATAGCACTGAGAGTGTGTGTGACACTACATATATCACTAGGCCAGGAAAGAAATCAAAATTCAAAGTAGTTTCTACTGAACGCATATCACTTTCATGCTACTAAAAAAAATCTTTAAGTTGAACCATAATAGTATCTCAGAAACTGTCTATAGACCTACCTGGCTAGGCTATATAAAAGTGAGATTTGTTTTAGTCTACAATTCTCATTAATGTGTTTCTTGTGATGTTTACTGCAGTTTAAAAAAAAAAATTTTTAAAGAATCATTTAGTTAATTCCATGTTAATTCCATGTTATTATTATTTTTTAAAATTTGACCAAACAAAGACAGAGAGAGAGAGAAAGGGAAAGTGAGAAATTAAGCCACCAGGTCTAGGTTTCCCTTTTTTTTTTTTGAGAGGTTTTTGCTATAGGGCGCTCGCCAGACAGACAGAGACATAGAGATAGAAAGCGAAAAATCACTCCCCAGGGGGGATGGCCATGCAGCAATCCCTTCTCCTCCATTCTCCTCTCAGGATCTTGAGCGCGCACACATACGCGCCCAGCGTGAGTTTTAAGCCACCGGGTCCAGGACGTGAACCGCGGTGGACTACGTGGGAGTCCAGTGACATAGCCATTACGCTAACTGCTGGTCCCAAATGTTTATTCAATAATAAATTTTTTCTTTTCTACATTAGTGGATAGGAACTTGCTGGGTTGGCAGGCTGATTTAACTGGCTGATTTAACTTTTTATTTTTTAGAAGAGATCTTTGCTATAGGGCACGTGCGCTCGCTGAGACTGAGGAAGATAGAGAAACAGAGAGTGAGAAATCACCCCCTAGAGGGGATGGCCACGCTGCAATACCTTTTCTTCTGTTCTCTTCTCAGGATCTTGGGCATGCATGCACACGCACCTGGCACAAGTTTTAAGCTGCTGGGTTCAGGACTTGAACCATGATCAACCACATGGGAGTCCAGTGATGCAACTATTATGCCATGTGCTAGTCCTGGTTCATTACATTTTTCAAATTTAAAACACCAGCAGGTGGTGTAGAGGTTAAGGAGACTGGATCTCCCATGTCCAACTTCTAGTTCAAGTCTGGGACCACAGAACTTAATGCATATAAAATATTTACACCATAAATATCTTTGTCATCATGAGATCAGCAGGTGGCATGGTGGTTAAGGTTCTGGATCCCACATGGCTAACTCCACAGTTCAAGTCCCAGACCCAAGAGCTTGAAAAACACGCTGCAGCGTGCATACCTGCATGCCCAAAATCCCAAAAGGAGACTAGAGGAGAAGGGCCTGCAGTGTGGCCAACCCCCTGGGGGCTGATTACTCATATTCTCTTTTTTTTTCTTTCCTTCCTCCCTGGCAAGCACATATGCCCTTTGGCAAAAATCTAGGGAAAAACAAAAACAACAATACCCCAACAATCTGGTAATAAGAAAGGAAAGCCTAAGAGTTCCTGAACTGAACAGCCTAGTTGAAGATCTTCTGGCCCTGAGTTACAAAGTCTCTCTTTAACTCTCTATTCTCTTGGAATACATTGAGATCTTCATTCTAAAACTTGAGACCAATGTTGCCAGAGTTCAGGTCTCTGGACAGAGGTGACAAAAAAACTAAGAGGAGGCAATGAAGACTTAAGAGGTATATGGAGTCACTACTGGTGGGAGACAGGCCCAAGCGCATCGCCATAGGGTGTACATAAACAGAACAGAAAGTTCTAATAACGGAATTTTCAGTTAAGAGTTCCCACCCTAAACACTTAGTTTTAATCCCTTCCTGTTCATCTCTGACATTTCTCTACATCATTTACTGTTTTCCTTAGACTTTGAGATCCTACAAGTTGGTACTAAGTCATTCTGATTATATTATATTCAAGAAATTTGTTCTTCTACATAGAGTTTCTATAGACTATGGATCCTATTCAGTTGCTCCCCCTACCTACTTGTTTTCCTTTCACAGATCCTACTGGGAATCTAAGAAAATGTGATGATTTATCTAAGAAACTAGTGCAGCACAAAGAAGAAACCAGGTAAGAGAAGAACAAGTTTTGCAGAGATGTAAATGAACTGGAGGAATAAAGAAGGTGATAAAATATACACAAATGATGGGTTATTAAGAGATGTCAACCCGAAGAAACACTAGAGAGTAAGTCTACCACTGTTTTCCAGCATCTTCCAGGGTTGTCCTTTGAAATGTACATTGGCTTGGTAATAATGCCTCTTGTATGTTTTCTGCTCTATGACTTTCTTCACAAGAAACCTGAATCGTGTGATAAGCTTGTCTCCCAGAGCCTACCATTAGAAAGAAAAAAAAGTATAATAAAATGAGGAGTCTAGACATAAATTTTATTAAAAATAGACATCTATAATGCAATTAGGTTTTTTTGAAAAAGAATTATTTTATCTTAACTTTATTTTTAATTTAACCAGAGAGGGACACAGAGAGAGTGAGAAAACAAGCCACCAGGTTCGGGACTCGAACTGCTATTGGTCAAGTGGGATTCCAGCGTCCTTAACCACCATACCACCTGCCAGTCCCCGCAATTAGATATTTTAAGATTTCCAGCCTTAACATTAAATATCGTTGATGTAAGATATCACATTTAGGTTCAATTGTGATATTTTCAGTAACTATCTTTTGTTTTCCCCTACTGTTTTCTATTTGTATCTTCATTATTTCCACTCACATTCTTTGAGTTTGCACTTCTTTTAGTAGTTTCTATAGGTAGAAACTGAGATCAATAATTTGAGAATTTTATTTTCTCAATATAGGCAGTATAGTAGTATACATTCTCATCTAAGTACTGCTTTAGCAATGCAGTAGGCAGAATAACAGACCATCAAAAATGCCATGTCTTAATCCCTCAACTCTAAATATGTAACCTTATATAACAAAAGTGAATTTGCATATGTGAAAAGTAAGGATGGGGAGACTGTTACCCTGGATTAACGCAGTAGGTTCAGCATAATCGAAAAGGTCCTTACAAGTGAAAGAAAGAGTCAGGAGAATATGAGACAAATCTGAAGATACCTTGAAGCTGGTCTGAAGATGGAGAAAGGGGCCTGAGCCGAGGAATGCAGGTAAGCTCTAAAAGATGGGAAAGGTAAGGAAAAAGATTTACCACAGAACCTCCACAGTAAATACAGACTTCCTGATATTTCTTTCTTTCTTTCTTTTTTTTTTTTTGAGAGGTTTTTGCTATAGGGTGCATGCGCTCACCAGAAAGACCAAGACAGACAGACAGAGAGCAAGAAATCACCCCCCAGGGGGGATGGCCACACTGCAATCCCTTCTCCTCCATTCTCCTCTTTGTATCTTGGGCACGCACGCACACGCACCCGGTGTGAGTTTAAGCCACCAGGTCCAGGACTCGAACCGCGGTCAACTAAGTGGGAGTCCAGCGACATAGCCATTACACTAACTGCTGGTCCCCCTCCTGATATTTCTATTTTACTTTTTGGATGTTTTTGAGAATGTTCCAGTAATTATAACAATAGCAAGTCTTCCTTTATTTTATTAGACAGAGCATGTGTGTGTGTGTGCATGTGCCCAGTATATTTTCAAGTGATCTGGGATCTGCACTTGTAGCTGACTGTGTGGCTTCCAGCACTTTAATTGCACTGTGGTCAGAGAACAAACCTGCTTTGATTTGAACCTTTCTATTTAGACTTGTTTTGTGAACCACAATGTGGTCAATTTTGGTAAATTTGCTACATGTCCATCAAAGAACACGTGTCTGTTGTTTGAGTGTTTAGTTATCGATGAGGTCAGGCTGGTTAATTATAATGTCCAAGATATTTATATCTGAGTTTTATGTTTACTTATTCTATTGAGCCTGTGTTGTTCCAGTTATGTCAACTCCATGTCTATACTTTTGAATATATTAAGTACAGTTACAATAAACATACGTAATAACCATTTAATTATTATGCCTGCTAATCCTAATAATTATGTTTGTTTTTAGGTAGTTGCAATTAATTTCTTTTCTCCTTACTATGGCTCATAAGTTTAACATGTTTCACTAGTGAATTCTACCAAATGCTTGAGATTGAGGCAGCATCATTTCTATGTAAACATTTCCAGAATACTGAAGAGGAGAGGAATACTTATGAACTTACCCTATGATGTTAGCATTATCAGCTACCCAAACACAACAATTATTGGAAAACTAGTTTAATATCCCTCATGAATCTAGATTTAAAAAATAAAAATCCAAACCAATTTTACAAAGAAAATTCACTGACACATTTTTAAAAATAGATATGACCAAGTTTTATACCAGGAAAGCAAAATTGGTTCAAGGACTCAAATATCAAGTATAATTAACTGAATAAAGAGAATTAGAAAACCATATGACTAGCTCAACAGATACAGAAAAACAGCATCTAACAAAATCCAATATATATTCCTAACTACAATGAATAATTTTTTGTCAACGAGGAGTAAAAAGTAACTCCTCAACTGAGAAAATCAAAAACCTAGAGATAACACCATGCTTAAATATAATCTAACGCATTTTCCCTCAAATCTGGGGCATGAAGTAAAACTCTTTGTTCACAGACAATATGATCATCTATGTAAAAAATCCCAAGGAATGTCTATAAAAAAAAAAGCTAATAAAACTAGTCAGTGAACTTAGGAAAGTTTTAGGTTATGAGACTGATATACATATTTTAAAAATTTTGCTATAGGTACATGTGTTCATTGAAGGGAGAATAAAAGAAAAGAGAGAGAAAGTGATAATCCTCACCCCCACCCCAGAGGGTATGGTCATGGCACAATCCCTTCTCCATCCTCTCAAGATTTTGAGCACACACACCTAGCATATTTCTCAAGCTGCCAGTCTGTAACTCGAATGTGCAGTCAGCCATGTGAGATCCAGTTGCCTTAATACCATGCCAATGGCTGGCCTATAAATGTCTACTGTAGAGGTTGGCCCCACAGAGGCAGCAGTTCAATGTTATATAGCAGAGTCCAGATCCCACATGCTAATCACAGCTCAAATTTCAGCCCTAGTGACAACATGCAGGATGTGTTATGTGTGCGACAGGATGGAGAAATGGAAGAAAAAGGATTGCAGCATGACTAGCCCCACTGGAGGGTGCTTTCTTTCTTTCCAGTTCCCTCCTTTGTTGTGCATGCACGTGTATTCTCTATCACGCATATAAAGTTAAAAACAAAATACAATGTCTATTATATACTGTATTTCCACACACTAGTAGCAAAAAATGAAAAAATATATTTTACAACAGCATCAAAAGATATGAACTGATAAAAGTTACCACACACGTGCACTAGAAATTTTGAAACACTGCTGAATTAAAGAAGACAAATAAATGGTGAAAGGCACCATGTTCATAGGTCAGAAAATTTAATATCCCAAGATGTCAATTGTCTAAATTTGGTGGAAGCACAATCAAATTCCATAAGGCTGTTTTGTAGAAAAAAAAAAAGTTGAACAAATTGATCATAAAATATAGAAAAGCAAAGGACTTCAAAAGGACTTAGAGAGAAAAAAAAAAAAAAAAGGACTTAGAAAAAGAATGAAGTTGGAGGACTTAATACTGCTTGATTTCAAGACAAATTACAAAAACTGATCATGACAATGTGGTACTGGCATCAAGAAAGGTGAGCTCCATGGCTAGTTCCACGGCACAGAGGTAAGGTGCTGCTCAAGACCAGCTGGATCCCACATGGAGATCACAGTTTACGTCTCTGACCCAGTTGGCCTGAAACCTACCAGGCACAAGCTCAAGTGCCCCGGATCTGATGCACTAGGGGACTGAAGGAAAGGAATCATGGTGTGACCAGATTCTGTGGAAGGAGCACCTCTCTCTCTGCTTCTCTCTCTCATGTTCAGGTACATATAGTCTATCATGAAATAAAGGGAAAATATAAAAAAGACAATTAGATCAACAGAAGAAAATAAATCAAGAAATACTGGGTTGTTGGAAAAGTCATGACACATTTTTGCAAAGAACTACAGAAAAAATAGACCATGACTTTTTCGACAACCCAATGCACAACACAGTTTTGGAAAAGGTACAAAAGTTACTTACCAGAAAAAAAGATGGCCTGAAATTACTGTACATTGCTAGTGGGTATATAAAATTGTAAAGTACTCTGGGAAATAATTTGCAGTTTCTTAAAAAGATAAAAGCTTTATTTTTACTTAATCCATTATGGAAACCCTTCCTGCTCATTACACAGACCTATCTCAAATCAATTGCACAGTATCACATACTTTGTATGCACACTTCCTCTTGTAAGACTTTAACATTTTTTGCTACTTTTGCTTAAAAAACCACTCTTAAGCATATCTTTATCTACTGGTACCTATATTTCCAAAACTGACCCAAAAAAGGAAACACACACATACCTATCTATTTATTTATTTTGCTGTCTGAGGGCAAGTGTACTAATGAGACAGAGAGAGAGAGAGAGACAGAGAGAGAGAGAGAACCTCCCAATGGGTCACACAGAGTGTGGTCACACTGCAATCCTTTTTCTTCCATTCCTTTCACAATCTGGGGCATGTACAAACATGTACCCATCATGTTTTTCAAACTGCCAGGGCCAGGATTCAAATCACAGCCCAGTCTTGTGGGATCTAGCTCCCTTAATCCCTGTGTTACGGAGTTAGCCCACGTATGTTTAACAGACATGGTCAGGGCCGCCAAGTGGCTTGGTGGTTAAGGCATTGGACTTCCACATGGCTGACCGCAGTTCAACCCAGACCTAGCAGCTTGCTTTCTCACTTTCTCTCTTTGGTCAAATTTAAAAATAAAAAATTATAATAAATAAAATTAAATAATTGTTTTAAAAAATGTATTTGTCAGATTAAGTTCCAAAAGGTTAAAATAACTCAAGATTCCTCTCACAAGTATATGAATACTGAATGTCTTCCATTCTTACCAGTACTACTAGACAAAAAACAGTGTCTGTAACCAAGAACAAGGGTGAGCATCTTTTCCTGTTTCTATTATATGCTTTCTTTTCTTTGCATTTGTTATTTTTATCCTTTACCTAAACTTCTATTATATTGTTTGCTTTTCTTTTTAACCTGCAGTGATTGTCTATAGACAGGTTTACCTTGTAGATATTGCTGGGGTTTTTTGTTTGTTTGTTTGTTTATGTTCTCCAGTGAATATGTACTATCTTTGGAAACAACACCAACAGGGGAAAAACATTTATTTTAATTAATTTGAAATTAAGGAAAGAAAAAGTCTTTTTCCTCCTTTCTATATATGTCATAATGCAAATAAGGAGTAAGATATAGCATCTTAAAAATTTACAACCTGGCACTTTTGCTCAGCAAGTGGGTTATTTCATTCTAGATGTGAATTTTGAGAATCACTAAGGAAGAATAATTTAAAAACCCTCCTTTAGAGAAGAAAAGCATAAAGTTGTTTCCTACTGTGATAATCTAGATACCAAAATCAGAAAGTTATTTTACCATTTCTGTTTTTTAAAGACTTAATTTTATTTATTATTATTGCTATTATTTTAAAATTTGAGTAGAGAGAGAAAGAGAGAGAGACGGAGGGACAGTGAGAAGCAAGTCACCAGATCCAGGACCTGAACCATGGTCAGCCGTATGGGAGTCTAGCGCTTTAACCACATCCCGTGCTGGCCCCAATTTTTTCTAAACGATAGAGAGCTTGAGCTATGCGAGGGAGAGAGAGAGAGGAGGACTCTCGACAGGGTCTTGTCACGCTGCTATCCCTTTTCTCTAGCGTCCCAGGATCCTGGGCACTCATATAGCCCGTTTTCAGGCTGACCTGAGGATCTGAACCTGTGGTCGGTCACAGGTCAGGCTTCTGGCCTTGCACAGCACTTGTATTACAGCCATGTCACAGCAGCTAGAATGCCATTTTCAACGTGATAACTTCAGTTAGTTCTCCAGAGACAAATTTCATTTTATTGCACAAATAAAACTGATTAGTGCATCTATCTGTCAAATAAAATTTTGATGAACTGCATGTCATCTCAATAAAATAATATAATGCTGGGGCTAGCAGACCAGTAAATCACTAGACTCCCACATGGCCAATTGTGGTTCGAGTCCCAGACCTGGTGGCTTGAAAATCACACCAGGCATGTGTATGCACATGTCCAAGGTCCTCCGAGGACAATGGAAGAGAAGGGACTGGGGCGTGGCCATCCCTCCCTGGGGAGTGATTTCTAACTTTCCCTCTTGCTATCTGTCTCTTCTTTCAAGCAAATGCACATACCCTAAAGCAAAAACTTCTTAAAAACAAAAACAAAAAACCTAGCTTTAAAAAAAAAAAAAGTTTTGCCATAGGATGTGTGCACTCATCAGAGAAAGAGAAAGAGACAGAGAGAAATCACCTCCCAGGTAGGATGATTATGCTGCAATCTCTTTTGCATTCTCTTCTAGGAATTTTGAGCACACACACAGTGTGTCTTAAAGCCACCAGGTCTAAGACACAAACTGCTTGGTCAGTCATGTGAGAACCAGCCTCCATAATATCTGCTGGCCCTACAATAGCACTTCAAGTAGGAAAATTCCACACTTTTATTCTTGTTAGTATGCTGAGTAGATGCCTTTATTATTAGGTCACCATTCTAGCACAAGAGTATGTAAAAAGGGCCAAAACAAACAAACAAACAAACAAAACACGACTCAACTTGAAAACCATCCTCAAATTGTGACTGGAGACTGGACAGAAGAGAAAACAGAATAGGAAGTTTTTCCGGTAACCTCAATGTCCTGATCTAAAGATGAAGACTTAAAGACAGAACAAGTGTTTAGTCTTTTTGGTCCTTTAGGATTTCACACTAATTCTCTTTAGTCATTTTCTGGGAATATTGTTATAGAATGGACAATGGTCTAGATTTCCTGTTGCTAAATCCATGAGTTAGCCACTGATTGAGAAAACTAAAGTCTCACTATTATTTTCACAATCATTAGTTAAAATATTTTTAAAGAATTATTTAACTTTATTTATTACTATTTTCCAGTTTGATCAGAGACAGAGACAGAGAGAGAGAGAGAGAAACGGCCAGTGAGAAAGCAAGCTATAAGGTCCAGGACTTGAACTGCGGTTGTCCATGTGGGAGTCCAGGGCCTTTACCTACCACGCCACCTGCTGGCCCCACTGTTAAAGTATTTTAACAACAGTCTACCTCTCTGTTGCTCCTCAAACATACTGACTTTTTTGAACAGGTATATCTATTATATATGATAAAAATTTATGTGTAATTCATATTTGGGTGAATCTTAAAATGTTAAGAATTATGTGCTCTAAATATTTATAGGAAAATTAACCTATATGAATTCATAATCTATCAGATTTACAAAGAGAAAAGAATCTAATTTTTCCATTGATCAAGTACCTATTGTGTACAGAAAACACACAAATATCCAAAGGCCAAGAAAAACCAATATAACTTCTTCAAAGTCAGGATCTTAATGTGTCAAGATTCTTCTACCTCAGTCCCCAAGTAACTGGGACTATAGGTATATGCTGCTACACCTGGCTTTTTTTTCCCCTAGGGTGGCTGAGAATTGACTAGCAACTCCCATGTGGCCTCAGCCTGTGGGGTAGCCTAAATCCAGTATAATTCTGACAAGGAATAAAGTTAGTGGATTTGTAATACTGAGATATCAGAAAACTATAGTAACTAAGGTAATCTTGCTTTGAACAAAGGTAAAGTGGCTCAATGGAAACCATCAAATGGGGTAGTGTTGAACTGGTTTACCAGCTTGACAGCATGTCTCCTTACTATTAGGCTGTCTTAAGTATTTTTCTATGCGAAAATATGTCATGACTTTTTTTTTTCTTTTTTAGAGAGGTTTTCACTATAGGGTGTGTGTACTCGCCAGAAAGAGACAGAAAGTGAGAAATCACCCCCCAGGGGGGGATGGCCATGCCACAATCCCTTCTCCTCCATTTGCCTGTTGTCATCTTGGGCATGCACGCACACGTGCCCGGTGTGAGTTTAAGCCATCTGGGCCAGGACTTGAACCACAGTCGACTACATGGGAGTCCAGCGACATAGCCATTACGCTAACTGCTGGTCCCAAATAAGCTGACCTCAGTTTTTGAACATTCCAAAAAGTAGTTGCTGGGCTACAAACCATGATTCTGAGGTCATGGATGATGCCACAGGATTGTCATGTTAGACTTCTGCAACATGGATTGGACACCAAGCCTCCAATTATACCAGGACATGAAGTGGTGATTCCAGTCATGTATGTGTAGCTGGAAGAAGAGCGCTAAACCCAGGTTTTTGTCATTATAGCCCACCTTCAGATGAAGATGTAGTATTTCCTAAAGTATGCACCCAGAAAGTCCCACAGGATGGTTGGGTTCTGCTCCAGAATGGGACACATGATAGAAGAAAATGTGTAACTGCTTCTGCTCCTCTCTTCAAGATTTACCAGGTCTGATGTGTACTTTGGCCACTTGCCTGTGTTGTTTTTATACCTATTAGTGTTCCCTTCAAATATTCCCGGAATCTTGGCCTGCCGTGGATACTTCTAGTATCTTTATTTTCTTGATTTCATTATTCACTCTCCAAATCCATGACACTGTTCAGGTAACATTATAACAAATTTCATGGCCTATTTACTCACCATTGTACTCAAATTCTTTGCAGCATTTGATATTGTCTAATATACACTTTCAGTCTTCTCTCACCTACATTCTCATCAGTGACCAGATCTTGCTGTTCCGGTTTCCATACTGAATACATTTCTTCTTTTAAAATCTTAAGACTTCTATTTTGAATATTAGTTTCTCTTGACTGGACCCTTATACTTGATAACATCTCAAAAATGTATCAAAGTATTGCTTTAAAATCCAAAGATTTTTTTTTCGGAGAGGTTTTTGCTATAGGGCGCGTGCACTTGCCAGAAAGACAGAGAGAGACAGAGAGACAGTAAGTGAGAAATCACCCCTCCTAGGGGGGAATGGCCATACCACAATTCCTTCTCCTCCATTCTCCTCTCAGGATCTTGGGCATGCATGCACACGTGCCCAGCGTGAGTTTAAGCCACTGGGTCTGGGCCTCGAACCGTGGTCGACTACATGGGAGTTCAGTGACAGCTATTATGCTAACTGCTGGTCCCCAAATCCAAAAATTTTGAAATGAGTTCACTTGCATGAGAATGAAACCACTATTAGCCTCACAGTCTACCTCTTTAAGACAATATGCTTCTCTGGTGTCTGAGTCATATCAAAGTTACAAATTTTACTTCTACCTTTTAGTCAACTGAAGACCCAATTCCTACTTTATAGAACTAAAAAATTTTACCATCAACCCATTCAATGTACCCTTGCTACTCTACACAACTCAAAACTAAGAATTTGAGTCTTTTGAGGTTAAGAACTGTTTTTGTCTTTTTTTTTTTCCCTGCTATAGGTACATGTGCTCACTGGAGACAGAGGGAAAGTGAGAAAGTACCCGCAGGGGGAATGGTCACGCTGGAACCCTTTCTTCTCTTGGGATTTTGGTCACCAATGCATATGAGCCCAATATATATTTTCCTAGCTACTGTTGGGACTTCAACTACGCAGTCCGCCATGTGGAATCCAGCTGCCCTAACCTCAAGACCATCTCCTGGCCCCAAAATTCTACATTATTGGCTTCCATATACCTGGCATCAGATAACAGAGCCTGCTGATGGTGAATGGTCACTGAAGATCTGTTAATGACTAAGTGGCTTGCAACTGAAATGAAATTCAAGGTTAACTTCTCTCCTACAACATTATTAGTTAAATCTCTTTGCATTAGCTAGGTACCATTATATTACTCTCATTTCAGTGAAAAAAAAAAAAAAGAAAGAAAGAAACTAAAGAATCAATACAAAGGCCTGACTGGTAGTGCAGAAGTGGCACAGCTGGATCCACAAGGGAAAAGGCCTGGGTTCACACCCTGGAACCTCCCTAAGCATGCTGGGCATGCATGTCCATGATTCAGGCTGTCTGAGACTGGGTACGGATTGTGGCATGAGAACCCCGTTGAGGGGCTCATCTTTCTCTCTCATGGAATAAGTAAGTGAATAAACTTAAAGAAAAGACAAAAGACAAAAAAAAAAAAAAAAGATGAACTGACTTGCTCTACCCCAGAAAACATAAGGTTGAAGCTAGAATACACAGATGTAAAATTAAAACCCTCATCTTTCCAACATAACACTTCATCTGTCAACTCTACCTTGTTTCTGCACATCTTGTCTCAATCCCAACTTCATTTTTGTCATTTGTCTTATTTTTGTAGCAGGAGGAAATATACAATTTAGGAAAAGGGTAACGTGAAAAATGTGTCTGTTACCCTTAAGGCATAGTATATCAAGTCATCAGAAAAATACAATAGTAAAGCGACTCTAAGTGAAAGGTATAAAGTGACTCTAAGTAAAAAGTATGTTCCAAAAAGCTCAGCAGATGTACAATTCTGTCAAGGGTGAGGACAAAGATGACTCCAATGAGAATATTAGCCTTTTTATTTATTTTACTGGTCTTTCTGCAGCCTCTTAGGCATTTCTGCATTTTAATAAAAACATCTGTACCACTTCTACAACATCATCAAAATAGAGTGCTGTTTAATTCAAGGTAAATCTAGTGCAGATGCAGAGAGGTAGATCACTACAGCATAAATGCATAATGAATGAGAGCAGAGACTATAACGAAGTTACCTTTCTGTGCACTCAATGCTCTTTATACCCTCATCACTTCACCTCTCTCTTCCCAATATCTATGTATCTGTCTCTCTACAAAATCACCCAGTTCTGGGTGGAAAGAAAAGTATGCCTCAGTTACCTCGATGGTAACTGAGGGTCTGTCAGAAAAGGTTCTGTAACATAGCTGGTATAAACTAATATTCCCTGAATAAAGAGAATCAATCTATTAATTTATTCTAGATCTTCTACAAAAACAGTTACGCACGAATTATCACATTCTCTCTTAACACATCATAAAAACTCATGCATGGCTAGGCCATCCATTTTTCTTGGTTTTCCATTCAGCTCCTAACGTGAATAATCTATCTTAATGTGTTCCAAAATACAGATCGTAACAAGCAATCAAAAAATTATTATGGCCACCTGCAGGA